>NC_044383.1:34596644-34908103 GCF_006542625.1 Nomascus leucogenys | reverse complement strand
TGAAAATGGACTTTATACAGCAGCTGTCCCACAAATGTTTTCTGTAACTATCTAACTGTGACAGTAACCAGAATTTTAGTGAGAGAACATGGTTCTCCACCATGATAATGAACTCCAAGAACCAATGTAATTCAAACTTCACTCACTTCCCTTAATAATCAAAGGATAATTAACTTAAGTGCTTAAAAATGTAAGCTATGAATTTATGAATACATTTGTGCATTAATTTATACTTTTATTATATATTATTTGTTGGTTTAACAATTTTCCTGGTTCGGTTCTTCACTTCTTTCAAACTATAAGAGATTCCTCCAGTTCTAGCATATGAGAGTTTAATAGTTTAATAGTTTTAAGTTTATCCTAACTTTACCTTTAGATAACAAACTCCTGGAGACTAGGATTTCTTTGTTCTGTATATTCACTCTGTGTCATAGTATGCTATGCCAAGCTATAAAGTATTGGCCAGAGAAGGAATTCAAGGATTCCTCCAACTCCCATTTCACTCTTGGCATATTTTGCAGGTGCTTCACACATACACAGTTAATGCAAGAATGACTAAATACCACGAGAGTATGTTTCTGGATAAGAGTGTGTGGGGAAAGAATTGAGAAGATGAAGGTTGAAGAAGAGAAGCAGACAGGAAGAGAAAAGTGAGAAAAGAAAGCAGGTAAAGAGACTATATGGTTTCTTGTTTTTTTCCTTCCTCCTCCTATTTTCCCCTCCTCTCCTTCTCTATCAAAACCCTATCTTCTGAAAATACAGTTCTCTAAAGCTCTTAGCTGCAACCTACCCTCATAAATAATTGACAATATGTGTGAAGACTGTGACTGAATCTTGTTTGGCTTTCACCTGTTATATACACATAAAAATACAGGATCAAAATATATAAATGCACATTTATACATTATACATAAAGGAACATAAATACAATTCCCTGGCAAGATGGCCAAATAGGAACAGCTCTGGTCTGCAGCTCCCAGCAAGACCAACACAGAAGGTGGGTAATTTCTGCATTTCCAACTGAGGTACCCAGTTCATCTCATTGGGACGGTTAGACAGTGGGTGCAGCCCACGGAGGGTAAGCAGAAGCAGGGTGGGGCATCACCTCACCCAGGAAGTGCAAGGGGTCAGGGAACTCCCTCCCCTAGCCAAGAGAAACCATGAGGGACTATGCTGTGATGGACAGTGCTTGCTGGCCCAGATATGACACTTTTCCCATGGTCTTCACAACCCACCGATCAGGAGATTCCCTTGGGTGCCTACAACACCAAGGCCCTGGGTTTCAGGTACAAAACCAGGCAGCCATTTGGGCAGACACTGAGCTAGCTGCAGGAGTTTTTTTTTTGTACCCCAGTGGCACCTGGAACGCCAGTGAGACAGAACTGTTCACTCCCCTGGAAAGGGGGCTGAAGCCAAGGAGCCAAGCAGTCTTGCTCAGCAGATCCTGCACCCACGGAGAACAGCAAGATAAAATCCACTGCTTGAAATTCTCACTGCCAGCCCAGCAGTCTGAAGTCAACCTGGGACACTTGAGCTTGGTTGGGGGAGGGACGTCCACCATTACTGAGGCTTGAGTAGGTGGTTTTCCCTCACAGTATAAAGAAAGCTGCTGGGAAGTTCAAATGGGGTGGAGCCCACCACAGCACAGCAAAACCACTGTAGCCAGACAGCCTCTCTAGATTCCTCCTTTCTGGGCAGGGATCTTTGAAAGCAAGGCAGCAGCCCCAGTCAGGGCCTTTTAGATCAAACTCCCATCTCCCTGGGACAGAGCACCTGGGGGTAGGGGCAGCTGTGGGCGCAGCATCAGCAGACTTAAACGTCCCTGCCTGCCGGCTCTGAAGAGAGCAGTGGATCTCCCAGAACAGTGATCGAGCTCTGCTAAGGGACAGACTGCCTCCTCAAGTGGGTCCCTGACCCTAGTGCCTCCTGATGGGGAGACACCTCCCAGAAGGGGTCAACAGACACCTCATACAGGAGAGCTCCAGCTGGCATCTGGTGGGTGCCCCTCTGGGATGAAGCTTCCAGAGGAAGGAGCAGGCAGCAATCTTTGCTGTTCTGCAGCCTCCCCTGGTGATGCCCAGGAAAACAGAGTCTGGAGTTGGCCTCCAGCAAACTCCAACAGACCTGTAGAAGAGGAGCCTGACTGTTAGAAGGAAAATTAACAAACAGAAAGCAATAGTATCAACATCAACAAAAAGGACAACCATGCAAAAGCTCCATCCGAAGGTCACCAACAGCAAAGACCAAAGATAGATAAATCCAAGAAGATGAGGAAAAACCAGTGCAAAAGGCTGAAAATTCCAAACACCAGAATGCCTCTTCTCCTCCAAAGGATCACAACTCCTTGCCAGCAAGGGAACAAAACTGGACAGAGAATGAGTTTCATGAACTGACAGAAGTAGGCTTCAGAAGGTGGGTATTAAGAAGCTCCTCCAAGCTAAAGGAGCATGCTCTAACCCAATGCAAGGAAGCTAAGAACCTTGATAAAAGGTTAGAGGAATTGCTAACTAGAATAATCAGTTTAGAGAAGAATATAAATGACATGATGGAGCTGAAAAACACAGCACAAGAACTTTGTGAAGCATACACAAGTGTCAATAGCTGAATTGATAAAGCAGAAGAAAGAACATCAGAGATTGAGTATCAACTTAATGAAATAAAGCATGAAGACAAGATTAAGGAAAAAGCATGAAAAGAAACAAACAAAGGCTGCAAGAAATATGAGACTATGTGAAAAGACCAAACCTACGTTTGATGATGTACCCTAAGGTGATGGGGAGAATGGAACCAAGTTGGAAAACACACTTCAGGATATTATCCAGGAGAACTTCTCCAACATAGCAAGACAGGCCAACATTCAAATTCAGGAAATACAGAGACCACCACGAAGATACTCCTTGAGAAGAGCAACCCCAAGACACATAATTGTAAGATTCACCAAGGTTGAAATGAAGGAAAAAATGTTAAGGGTAGCCAGAGAGAAAGGTCGAGTTACCCACAAAGGGAAGCTCATCAGACTAACAGCAGATGTCTCTGCAGAAACGCTACAAGCCAGAAGACAGTGGGGGCAAACATTCAACATTCTTAAAGAAAAAAATTTTCAACCCAGAATTTCATATCCAGCCAATCTAAGCATCATAAGTGAAGGAGAAATAGAATCCTTTACAGACAAGCAAACACTGAGGGATTTTGTCACCACCAAGCCTGCCTTACAAGAGCTCCTGAAGGAAGCATTTAATATGGAAAGGAAAAACTGGTACCAGCCACTGCAAAAACATACCAAAATGTAAAGACCAATGACACTATGAAGAAACTGCATCAACTAATGGGCAAAACAACCAGCTAGCAACATAATGACAGGATCAAATTCACACATAACAATATTAACCTTAAATGTAAATGGACTAAATGCCCCAATTAAAAGACACAGGTTGGCAAATTGGATACAGTCAAGACCCATTGGTGTGCTGTATTCAGAAGACCCATCTCATGTGCAAAGACACACATAGGCTCAAAATAAAGGGATGGAGGAATATTTACCAAGCAAATAGAAAGCAAAAACAAACAAACAACAACAAAAAAAAGCAGGGGTTGCAATTCTAGTCTCTGATAAAACAGAGTGTAAACAAACAAATATCAAAAAAAGACAAAGAAGGGCATTACATAATGGTAAAGGGATAAATGCAACAAGAAGAGCTAAGTATCCTAAATGTATATGCACCCAATACAGGAGCACCCAGATTCATAAAGCAAGTTCTTAGAGACCTACAAAGAGATTTAGACTCCCACACAATAATAGTGGGAGACTTTAACACCCCACTGTCAATACTAGACAGATCAATGAGACAGAAAATTAACATGGATATTCAGGACTTGAACTCAGCACTGGACCAAGCGGGCCTAGTAGACATCTACAGAACTCTCCACTCCAAATCAACAGAATATACATTCTTCTCAGCACCACATTGCACTTATTCTAAAATTGACCACATAATTGGCAGTAAAACACTTCTCAGCAAAAGAATAGAAATAATAATTAATAGATGCAGAAAAGGCCTTTGATAAAATTCAATACCCCTTCATGCTAGAAACACTCAATAAACTAGGTATTGATGGATCATATCTCAAAATAGCTATTTATGACAAACCCACAGCCAGTATCATACTATGAGCAAAAACTGGAAGCATTCCCTTTGAAAACCAGCACAAGACAAGGATGCCCTCTCACCACTCCTATTCAGCACAGTATTGGAATTTCTGGCCAGGGCAATCAGTCAAGAGAAAGAAAGCGTATTCAAATAGGAAGATAGGAAGTCAAATTATCTCTGTATGCAGATGACATGATTGTATATTTAGAAAACCCTATCATATCAGCCCCAAAACTCCTTAAGCTGATAAGCAACTTCAGCGAAGTCTCAGGATACAAAATCAGAGTGCAAAAATCACAAGTATTCCTATACACCAATAATACACAAACAGAGAGCCAAATCATGAGTAAACTCCCATTCACAATTGCTACAAAGAGAAAAAACCACCTAGGAATCCAGCTTACAAGGGATGTGAAGGACTTCTTCAAGGAGAACTACAAACTATTGCTCAAGGAAATAAGACAGGACACATACAAGTGAAAAAACCTTTCATACTCATGATTAGGAAGAATCAATATTGTGAAAATGATGATACTGCCCAAAGTCATTTATAGATTCAATGCTATCCCATCAAGCTACCATTGACTTTCTTACAGAATTAGAAAAAACGACTTTAAACTTCATATTTCATATGGAACCAAAAAAGAGCCTGTATAGTCAAGACAATCTAAGCAAAAAGAACAAAGCTGGAGGCATCATGCTACCTGACTTCAAACTATACTACAAGGCTACAGTAAACAAAACAGCATGGTACTGGTACCAAAACAGATATATAGATCAATGGAACAGAACAGAGGCCTCAGAAATAACACCACACATCTACAACCATCTGATCTTTGATAAACCTGACAAAAACAAGCAATGGGGAAAGGATTCCCTATTTAATAAATGATGTTGGGAAAACTGGCTAGCCATATTCATAAAACTGGACCCCTTGCTTATACCTTAAACAAAAATTAACTCAAGATGGATTAAAGAGTTAAACCTAAGACCTAAAACCATAAAAACCCTAGAAGAAAACCTAGGCAATACCATTCAGGACATAGGCATGGGCAAAGACTTCATGACTAAAACACCAAAATCAATTGCAACAAAAGCCAAAATTGACAAATGGGATCTGATTAAACTAAACAGCTTCTGCACAGCAAAAGAAACTATCATCAGAGTGAACAGGCAACCTACAGAATGAGAGAAAATTTTTGCAATCTATCCATCTGACAAAGGGCTTTAATATCCAGAATCTACAAAGAACTTAAACAAATTTACAAGAAAAAAACAACCCCATCAAAAAGTGGGCGAAGGATATGAACAGACATTTTTCAAAAGAAGACATTTATGCAGCCAACAAAGATATGAAAAAACGTTCATCATCAGTGGTCATTAGAGAAATGCAAATCAAAACCACAACGAGATACTATTTCATGCCAGTTAGAATTATGATCATTAAAAAGTCAGAAAACAACAGATACTGGAGAAGATGTGGAGAAATGGGAATGCTTTTACACTGTTGGTGGGAGTGTAAATTAGTTCAACCATTGTGGAAGACAGTGTGGCGATTCCTCAAGGATCTAGAATTAGAAATACCATTTGACCCAGCAATCCCATTACTGGATATATACCCAAAGGATTATAAACCATTCTTCTATAAAGACACATGCTCATGTATGTTTATTGCAGCACTATTCACAATAGCAAAGACTATTTGGGACCAACCCAAATGCCCATCAATGATAGACTGGATAAAGAGAATGTGGCACATATACATCATGGAATACTATGCATCCATAAAAAAGAATGAGTTCATGTCCTTTGCAGGGACATGGATGAAGCTGGAAACTATCATTCTCAGCAAACTAACACAGGAACAGAAAATCAAACACTGCATGTTCTCACTCATAAGTGGGAGGTGAATAATGAGAACATATGGGCACAGGGAGGGAAACATCACACACTGTGGTCTGTCATAGGGAGTGGGGTAGGGGAGGGATATCATTAGCACAAATACCTAGTGTAGATGACAGGTTGATGGGTGCAGCAAACCACCATGGCACATGTATACCTGTATAACAAACCTGCCCATTCTGCACATGTAAAAAAAGAAAAAAAAGTACGTAAATACATCATATATTTATCCACCTAAACACAGACTAAAAGCTTAATAAATATTGAGGGAATGCATTAATCAAGCTGTGCTGCCACAATCATAAGAATCATTATCTCTGACTTTCTAAGGTCAGAAACTTGATTTTACAAAATTACTTAGTAGACAAGCTCCAGAGAACTGAGTCATATAACTAATTCTTATAAGAAAATAACGTGTGAATGTATATAGGTCAGGTTATGGGTGTGAATATATAATATTGATTCAATAATTAATTATAGTAGCTTTTACTTGCTTATAGAAATGGGCAGATGTATTTGGGAAGCACATTTATAGTTCATAATGTAGTTCAGTGTTCATTCAATTAGAGGTATTACATTATCTTAAGGTAATTTTTGTGATTAAGTATAGCCCTCTAAAGAACAAACACCATTTCCCTGAAATGGAGTTGGACTAGAATTTATATACACTTCCAGAGTTTGAGTCCCAGCTTCAAAATTTCTCTAGTTCTTTCTTACTTTAGATTCACCAATGGTTAATATAAATGTAAAAATCTGTAATCATTATGTTAGTCAGTTACAGAGTTTACAATTTATGGACATTTAGGGAAATATTTTATATCCAAAGAAAGTTATTGTAAAAAAGTGTGGTGTCAAGAAAGTCATTTTTTTTTTGTTTTTCTTTTGATTTTCTTTTCTTTTGTCTTTTTTTTTGAGACAGGGTCTCACCATGTTGCCCAGGCTCGAGTACAGTGGCATGATCATGGCTCACTGCAGCCTCGACCTCCTAGGCTCAAGTGACCCTCCAGCCTCAGTCTCCCAAGTAGCCAGGATCACAGGTGCATGCTACCATGCCCAGCTTATTTTCTAGTTTTTTGTAGAGATGGGGTCTTGCTATGTTGTGGCTGGTCTCAAACTCCTGACCTCAAGCAATCCTCCCATCTCGGCCCCCCAAAGTGCTGGGATTACAGGTGTGAGAAACCATGCCTGGCTGCAGAAAGTCATTCTTTCATATTCTTTAACATCCTAAACTTTCTCATCTTTGCCTCTTGATATTGGGTATATCTTGCTTTTGTGGTCTGTAGCCCACATTACTCACTGCTTTCAAAGAAGAGGAAAAGAGGTAGGTCAGTCACTTAAAGTTTAGCCACTACAGAAGAAACAATCAAAGAAACTTATACTTTGTTTTTTCCAATGCTAGATTTGCTCTAGAGATAAAATACTTGTTAACATGGTGTAGGTGTATGGAAAGATGAGTGATAAGAAGACTGACCTGTTCTATTGTCCCTTCCTGAATGTGAATATAATGATTAAATGATTACCTCTGTCCAAAAAGATAATGTTACAAAGCAGAAATGGCTAGAAGATTGGAGAAACATGTCTACCATGAAGATATTTTGAGGGGGAAGAGGCTGAATATACAACACAGAATAGTTTTGAGCAGAATACTGTATATTGGATATCTTAAGAGAGATGATTCTAGTACAAGAAAAACTATCAGTAGTTGTAAAATGAATTAAAGAAACAGCAAAATAAATCTTCAAACAATAAAATGTACTCTTTAGACTCTAAAATGTAGCCTTAATAAATTATTATTTATTATTTATCATAATCATTTATTATTTACTAATCATTTATTATGCTTACATAAAAAATAGAAAGACACTTTAAGGGGAAAACACTAACTCTAGACTTTCTGACTAGAGATTCAAAATGAGCTATAGAAATACACATTATTGGCTATTTTTCACTTTATTGAATTATTTTGTTCTTTTCCTATCTATATTCCTATTTTCTTATCAATGACAGTGCCTTTTCTCCTCCTTATAAATAATTATTTGTTGTTGTTAAGCCCTGAGGAGGCACTTTAAAAGATGATGATGTGAACCAAATGATGTGTGGCTAAGGCATCTAAATAACATTTTTTTAAGTGTAATTAGCTCCCTTTCTGAACTATGTAGCATAGTCTGAAGGAAGGAGGTTGATGGGGAGGGGCAAGTTCTTACTTATCTGGAATAGATGTATACAGAAAGATGTATATATTCTCTCCACCAACCCACCCCTGCTACAAAATCACTCCAATTATGCCAGTTGTAGATTTATTTAATTTAACAAGCTCCCACACTCAGAGTTGCCAAAAACCCTAGAATAATTATTCCCATCAATCACTTGTAGGTAAGTTTTAATTGCTTTGGGCGTATCTATTATTAGTTGAGATGTTTTACAAACCAATTTTATGTAGGCAGCACAATATTTTTACAAGAAAACCAAACAAAGCCTTTGGGCATGTATTCTCCAGTTCAACAAAAGCCCCACCATTCTTTAGTGTCTGATACTCACCTTTTAACCATTATGTCTAATTGGTCTCTCATGGCAGGTGTCATGCCCTGTTTGAAGAATATTTTGCCCTGTTTGGAGAATAAAGCTAAGTTGGGCAGAGCCTGATATTTGAGGAGGGTAAGGTTAGGTGGGTGGTCTTGAGTAGATAACATAAAATACCAAAAAAATGTCAAAAAATGTAAATAGAAGATGGGATGGAAAGGGATCAGTAAAAGACTTTACTGACAATGTAATACTTTTGCCTACCTCAAAGCTGATCATATCATTCCTGCTTTTGTTGTCAAATGTATGATACTCAGGCAAGTCTGGAATACGAAAAACTTCAGGCTACCCTAATTGAGCCTCCTATAGTCATGGTATCCTCAGTTCAACTCAACAGGTCTCCATTTGGTCACTAACTATCCCCAAATTTCAACAGGTAAGGAAGAGAGAAAAGCAGAGAAAGAGGAAAGAAACTGAGAGCTACATTCCAGTTAGTGGCTACGGGTAGGAAAGTTGGACATTTATTCTTTTCTTCCCTTGCCATCTTATTTTGAGAAATCCAAATTCCAAGATGCAATAAATACACATGGGCACACACACACACATATAGTGCTGCAAACAAATATGGGTTAGCTAAAGACATATAAGACTGTTAATGAAAATGTTGGAATCAATTTGCATCAGTAATTTTAAGAGAATTCTTGGTTTGTTCAATTCAATTGTTTTATTCTAAAGTATACCAAAAGGTCTTTTAATTTGAGAATCACATATTTTCATATCTATACTATCAATAATTTTAACTATAATCCATATTGACTCAATATTACAGAGTCACGAAATCTACAGAATAACATATATGTCACAAATAAATATATATCATTGAGAAAATAGCATGATTTAGGAAACATTTCTCCAAATTGTGGTCCATGGAGTATTGTTCCATGGAATGAATGATAACTTATGCTACACACACACACACACACACACTCTCTAATGATTAAACAGGACTGGCTACATAATTTGTAGGGCCCCATGAAAAATGAAAGTATGAGTCCGCTTGTTAAAAAATTATTAAGAATTTCAAGATGGTGACTGCAGAGAATGAAACCAAGAATGGGCCTCTTCTTTTTTTTTTTTTCTTTTCTTTTCTTTTTTTTTTTTTTTTTTTTTGAGATGGAGTCTTGCTGTTGCCCAGGCTGGAGTGTAGTGGCACGATCTCGGCTCAATGCAAACTTCGCCTCCCGGGTTCAAGTGATTCTCCTGCCTCAGTCTCCCAAATAGCTGGGATTATAGGCGGCTGCCACCACGCCTGGCTAATTTTTGTATTTTTAATAGAGTCGGAGTTTCACCATGTTGGCCAGGCTGGTCTCAAATTCCTGACCTCGTGATCCGCCTACCTAGGCCTCCCAAAGTGCTGGCATTACAGGCCTGAGCCACTGCGCCCAGCCAAGAATGGGTCTCTTCTAAGCATGGGCCCTGTGTGACTGCACAGGCTGCACACCCTTGAAACTAGCCTTGGTTAAATTGTTTAAGAAATGCTGGGTTAAAAAATGTCAAACAGATTTCTTTGCAACAAGACTTCTTATAGCCTTTTATATACTAATGTGCACTGTGAACCTTCAGGAGGTTCACATACTGTATAAAGGTCCTCAAATATATTTGACCAAAGCTCTTTTCAATTATTATTTTAGAAGGATCATCTTGTAGGACCAATGTTCCACAGAACACACATTGTAAAGGCAGCCCAGGCTGTGCAAAACAGGTTATGAAATCAATTTGTTAGTCATAAATCACTATATATTTCCCATTTTGTGGCATTTTACCCATATTTGGAATGAGGTAACTAGAGATAACTATAGATGCAAATGGTGTGTATTCACTAAATCTACTATCCTTCACTATTTGGTCTTTTACCATTTGGATAGTCAACTCAGTGGCCAAACATCACAAATGTTTTCTGGGCCAGGGTACTAGAGATGGTCTGATTGAAACTGTATCACAAGCCAACTTATCTTTCCCCTTTATTTTGTCAATTCAGAGGAAGTAACATCCTTACTTACCATTACCCAGTTCCCAAGAAATGTTGTACTTTTTGCTGGCGCTGTACTTCAAGAGACTCAGGGCACTAGAACTGTTCCAGGAGTTATTGGGATTACGACGCAGTGCATTTAGAGCAAATATCAGGTGGAGTCCAGAGCAATCAGCAAAGTTATAAAGTTTGTCTAGAGACCTGGCTGGGAAGAAGCAGAGAAAGGGTTGTAACTTTCAAATCAACATTCCAACAAAAGGAAAATAGCAGCTAATATAAAAAGCCTTTCTATGAGCTTCCCACTAATAAGGAATAACACAGACAGGCTTCTAAAAGGGACTATTACCTTTTAGTCTGGGTACATTTCAAGGTGACTTTAGAAAGCAGCAGACAGGGCCGGGCGTGATGGCTCATGCCTGTAATCCCAGCAGTTTGGGAGGCCGAAGTGGGCAGATCACCTAAGGTCAGGAGTTCGAGACCAGCCTGACCAACCTGGAGAAACCCCGTCTCTACTAAAAATATAAAATTAACCAGGCGGCGTGGTGGTGCATGCCTGTAATCCCAGCTACTCAGAAGGCTGAGGCAGGAGAATCGCTTGAACCTGGGAGGCTGAGGTTGTGGTGAGCCGAGACTGCACCATTGCACTCCAGCCTGGGCAATAAGAGCGAAACTCCATCTCAAAACAAAACAAAACAAAAAAAAACAAGCAGCAGAGAGAATTCCAGACAGAGGTTGCAAATTGGCAACCAAATCTAGTCCATCATATGTTTTATTTAACAAAAAGTTGAATTGTTGATGTTTAAAAATGGAAAGATTTCACAAAGTAGCTGAAATTCTTAATTTTTCTTGAAAAGTCAGACAGTATGGCACTGCTAGGTCCATATTCCTACAGGGCATAATAGGAATAATAGTCAGGGTACAAGGCCAGGAAGGATGACTGGCTGGTGAGTCTTGGAAAATAGCTCAGCCTAGTATGATTTCCAAAAATTTTCACTGAAGTCCAGGTTTCTAATATTTCTGATAATGGAAATACTATGACCACTACTAGAAATATGTTCATTGCCGGGCGTGGTGGCTCACGCCTGTAATCCCAGCATTTTGGGAGGCCGAGGTGGGTAGATCACGAGGTCAGGAGATCGAGACCATCCTGGCTAACACGGTGAAACCCCATCTCTATTAAAAATACAAAAAATTAGCCAGGTGTGGTGGCAGCTGCCTGTAGTCCCAGCTACTCAGGAGGCTGAGGCAGGAGAATGGTGTGAACCCGGGAGACAGAGCTTGCAGTGAGCCGCGATCGCGCCACTGTACTCCAGCCTGGGTGACAGAGCCAGCCTCCGTCTCAAAATAAATAAATAAATAAATAAATAAATAAATAAATAAATAAATAAAATAAAATAAAATAAAGAAATATGTTCATTATCAGGTTGATCCCAGATACCATCAACCCTATCACCATGTGTCTCCTATTTATCCCATTCCTTCATTTCTATTGCCACCATTCTTTTTCTGGCCATCATTTACACTTGGATAACTTACTATAATCTCTGTACTTGCCTGTCTACTTCTAGATTCTTCCCATCCGGCCAATTCATCTTCCCCCAGTCACTCTCAGCCAGTTTTACTCAATCCTCAAAACCAGTGGATTTTCAAGACCATTTTCTTCCTTAATTCAAGGCTTCTACAACTCACCCATAATTTTCCCCTCAACTTTAGGCCTCCCTATTTCTCTTAATGAGTTCTTTGTTGATGTCAGCCAGTTTATTTGTTAGAGAACTCCTTGCCCCATTGATTTTGCTCTAATATTCTCCTTATTTGTCGTGCCCTTGTTCCTTTTTAAAACATATCCATATTTTACTTGTCCTTTTACACAGTGTATCCCAAGGTATGGATAACATGACTTCAGGTAGTACACAGTTTTAAAAAGCTTCTTGGATTAATAATTATGTAGAAGAGTGAACATTGTCCTAGTATTCATTAAACCTAACACAGAGTTTCTCAAATGGGGTTCTGTGAAACACTAGGGTTCCACAAGAGGTCACTAGAGGTTCTGCAAGAGATGATGCAGAGTGTCCAAGTTGCCCCATTAGCAATTTTGTTATAGATCTTTTAGTCCTTTAAAAAAGAACCATTATCATTGGGTTGAGTATTTTATCAGTTTTTGAAGCAGGATATAGGAAGACTGCCATTTTCATCTTCTTATATAAGAAAGTATTTCTTAAGAAGCACCAAGAACAAGGACAGAAATTGTCTCATTTCAATTGGAAATAAAATCGATGTCAACTTATATCATACTCTACCCAGAATTGAGTAATTGGGCAACAACAACAAAAGGAATAAATTTCACATTTAGGAAATACATTTAATTATTATTTTTACTTCCAAAATAACAATTAAAATTAAAATGCATTTATAGCTTAGTAAAGTGATCATGAAGCCAGTATATAATAATTTTATAATTATCTACATGCCATTAGGTAAAAAAAAATTTTTTTTCAAAGTATCATATAAAATTGTTTCATAGGCTATAATTTTATTCATATTGTTTGATGTATAGTTTTACATGCTTTACTATTCAACATCATTAATACTTTTTTTTTTTTTTTTTTTTGAGACGGAGTCTCGCTCTGTCGCCCCGGCTGGAGTGCAGTGGCGCAATCGCGGCTCACTGCAAGCTCCACCTCCCGGGTTCACGCCATTCTCCTGCCTCAGCCTCTCCGAGTAGCTGGGACTACAGGTGCCCGCCACCACGCCTGGCTAATTTTTTTGTATTTTTAGTAGAGACGGGGTTTCACCGTGGTCTCGATCTCCTGACCTCGTGATCCGCCCGCCTCGGCCTCCCAAAGTGCTGGGATTACAAGCGTGAGCCACCGTGCCTGGCCTAATACATTTTTATATTCAAAATAATATTAGTTAAATTCATAACCTTTATTTAAATTAAACCTAACAAACCTACCCTTAGAAAAATTTTATCCTATTGTGGCTTAAACTAGTTAGTTAACAAAAACAAATTATGTTTGCCTTATAAGATTTTCAAATTTATGAAAAGGAAATAATGAAATTAATTTCAAGAAAGACAGTTAACTACTCTTTTTTTCTTTTCAATAATAGTTATCTAAAATAGTTGTCCTATTTAGTTTTAAATAGGACTTGCATTTACCATACCTCAGTAGTACTGATACAATAGAAATTTGTGTTAAGACTTTGAGACCCACTTGTGTAAGATACAAAAAAATCTAGTAGGATTTTTTTTTTTTTAAAGAAAAACTGAAGTTTCTTTTATCTATACCATTAGAATTGGTATCCTTTGTGGGGAGAGGGAAACTATGCAAAAAATAGGTTAAGAAACTGGCCAAACTAAACAGATTCTAAGGAAAATATAACTATTTAACAGAACATTGGCAATATTGGATAATTATATATCTACAACTCAATAGTCATTCTAATATACTATGAGCTTTAGATATAACAACTTTTACCCAGAGGTTTCCCTGAGATTTGAGAATTATTATTATAGGTTATTCAAAAAATAATTTGAATATTATAAGATCAACAGAGGTCCATTTTTAAGTCCTCTATTATTCATGTCATGAAAGTTATATTATTTTATCATAAAAAAACTCAGTATTCAATTAAATAACATTTTATTCATCCATAGTTGCAATGACATAATCTATTAAGCATGCAATAAAATTACTTATTTTCATAATTTTTGGTTTTATTTATATACTAAAATCCGTATCAAATGTTTGCATCAAAATTTAATAAGAATGACTGATATTCCTTATATCCTTCATAGCATCTAACACATTAAATATACAGCAATTTTCTGCTTTACTATCATGCCAAAGAGTTCTCAAGGCCCAAATCCTTTGTGTTGCATAAAAGTGGCCTATAAGAAGTAGAAAGAGGCAAAAGAGAGATCTGTCTAAAATAATTATTGCTAGGCTGGGTGCAATGGCTCACACCTGTAATCCCAGCACTTTGGGAGGCCGAGGCGGGTGAATCACCTGAGGTCAGGGGTTCAAGACCAGCCTGACCAACATAGTGAAACCCGTCTCTACCAAAAATACAAAAAAATTAGCCGGGTGTGGTGGCACATGCCTGTCATCCCAACTACTCTACTTAGGAGGCTGAGGCAGGAAAATCCCTTGAACCCGGGAGGTGGAGATTGCAGTGAGCCGAGATCGCACCATTGCACTCCAGCCTAGGTGACAAGAATGAAAATCCGTCTCAAAAAATATTATTGCTAATCTAAGACATGTTCTACAGTTTATTAGAAAAGTACATATATTTGAATATAGAGAATTTAGTAGATACTCAACACATGTAATCTCCCTTAGAAAATTAGCTCAGGTTCCATCAAAGCAAGTAGATACTCAAAGATGACTTTCTACTCCCTCCACCAGAGAGGGCCAATGCCTCTATGTCTTCTAGTCAGGGTGCATTGACATTTCACAGGCATATAATTCTAAGAAGCACTGGGTAGTGGGCAGTTGAAGATGAGGAGCTAGGACTTGAGAAAGATGTAAAAGTATATAGGCTTGGGTGTCACTCAGTGCTGACAGTTGATGCTGTGAAAGTTGAGATTTCTGAAGGGCAAAATGTAGAAATATGGCTGAAGAGAAAACTTTAAGAAATGTCCACATATAAGGGTCACGGAGAACAACAACAACAACAAAAAGAGAAGAAGAACCCAGATATGCAGTCTTAAGGAACCCAAAAGTAAAGAGGTGCAAGGAGGTGCTGTTCCATGACAGTAGGTGTTCATGACAAACTGAGGAGTAAAGGACTGAGAAAAAAAAAAAGCCATTACATTAATCAAACAGTGAGGTCAGAAATTAGATTTAGTTAAAGAATGAGTAGATGAACAAGGAATAGATTCTGATACATTCAACTTACTTATTGAAGTTCTGTGGCAATAAAATGAAGAAAAGAAACAAAATAGTAATGAGAGAAGCACCAGATTTTTTTTTTTTTAAAATGCAAGATCCAAGGAAAGCTACTTCTTTAATAAAGCTAATCTCAGTTTTCTATTAGGAAAATGTAGATAAGGATCAATGAATTCACACTAAGATATGAATGACAGATTATTTCTCTTAGTTTCCCTAGGACTTGACACTTTAAAAACCAAACAGACAAGCAATCCAACAAACAAAAAATTGAACATTCATTAACTTATTAATTTATTCAACAAATATTTATTAAGCACTTACTATGTGACAGGCACTATTATACACCATATATATCTGTATATATACATGCATATATATATCTGTATATATACATGCATATATATATCTGTATATATACATATATACATGCATATATGCATATATACAAGAAGATAGATATACATATATAAAAGATTATATAGTATATAATAGTGCCAGCTTTATGATGGTGCAAAAGCAATACACATTCAGTAGAAATTGTACTTCAAGTACTCATACAACCATTTTGTTTTTCACTTTCAGTATAGTATTCAATAAATTACTTGAAATATTCAATACTTTATTATAAGATAGGCTTTCAGTTAGATGATTTTGCCCAACAGTAGGCTGATGTATGTGTTCTGAGCGCATTTAAGGTAGGCCAGGCTAAGCTATGATGTTCAGTAGGTTGGGTGTATTAAATGCATTTTTGACTTATGATAGTTTCAGCTTATGATGAATTTATTGGGACATAACCTCATCATAAGTTGAGGAGCATCTGCATGTGTAATTTATATATATATATTTATAAATATATACATATATAATTTGCACACATTTATATTGCAATGAGCAAAACAGAAAACAGGCCCTACCCTCATGGAGGTTACATTTAATGTGGCTGGCGGGAGAAGTAAAGCAGGGTAGGAGATAATATAGAACCAATAGTAGCTAGCATGCTATTTTAAATAAGCATCAGAATTAAGGCATCATTTGATCAGAGACCCAGTGGAAGGAAAGGAGCAAGTCAAGCAGACAACTATGGAAAGAATTCCAGGCAGAGGGTCCTACAGTAAGGGCAAAGGCCCAAGACAGGTGTGAGACTGATGAATGTGAAGAACACTGAGAGGCTGGTGTAGCTGCCCCAGAATGAATGAGAGGGAGAGCAGTAGGAGATGAGATCACAGTGGTAGCAGGGACATGTCACGAAGGGCCTTATTGGTCATTATAAGAACTTTGGCTTTTGCCCTCATTGACATAGAAGCCATTAGATGGTTTTGAATATGACCCAACTCACATTTTAAAATCATCACTCTGGCTGCTGAGCTGAAGAGACTGAAGAGGGCGGTGGGAAGAGTAAGGGTGAAAGCAAGGAAATTAGGAATCTATAGCAATAATTGAAGCAAGGGATCACTGTGGCTTGGATCAGGGTGGTAGCAGCAGAGTGGTAGAAGTGGTTGGTTTCTGGGAATGTTTTAAAGGTTGAGCCAGTAAGATTTGCTGAAGGATTGGAATGTGGTGTGTGAGAAAAAAAGAGTCAAGAAACTCTGAAGTTTTTGGCTTAAGCAACAGAAAGATAAACTTGATATTTATGAAGGAAGTGTGAAAGATTGGGAGAAGAGAGAAGAAGGCCAAGATGAGAATTTGGGCTTGGGGCATGTTAAGTTTGTAATGTCCTTAGGTGTATAGGTAAAGAATTTGAGTGGGCAGAATATGCAAATCCAGAGTTAAGCGGTGAGATGTGGATGGAAAGTATAAAGCTGAGTAAGCAAAACATTTTCAAAGGTTGGGAGAGGTAGAGAACCTTTTACTGGAAAGAAGAGAGACAGGAGCTGTCATTGGGATCTTCCAGTTTACAGATGCCAATGTCATTAAAGTAGCTTAGTTTCCATCCCAGCTCTTCCCCCTGCTCCCCTTAATGCTGAGCATCTACTTGAGTCTCACCTTCCTTGATTCCCTATTCAGGATTAACTTCCCACCTTTTTATCCTGTTTTTGTTACATATTTCCCTCAAAGTCACAGCTACCTTACTTTTCCCTCCATTATTTGACAGAGACGATTAACATTTTCTTCATGTTTTGTAAGCTACTATGCAAACAAAGCTTATAGACATGGCCCCAGCCCTCACTTTTCAAATTGATGGCCCCCTCTAAGCTCCTCTTCCATAGAAATGATGGAGCCACAACTGTTACCTGGGAATTAAATTGGCACAAATTTTATCAGACTAGTGTTTGAGACTGAGTGTATGCAAGTTTCACATAGAAAACATAGTTAAGGACTCAGTTCAATACTGTTATTTTCTTAATTGGCAAAAATAACTCTAATACCCCTTTGTGACTATTTTATTCTTTTGCAACCTTCACATGAAGAAAGAGTGTTTTTTCTGTGTGGTTAAGAACTTGGGCACATGATCCAGATCCTTAGCTCTTGGAAGACAGAGCTGGTGACTCCAGAAGGAAAAATAGGTGCCTATAGAACAGTGTCAACTTATTCTAATTGTGAGCATGTGGGAATATGGACAGATTATCAAGTCACATGAACAACAAAATCTAGAGACTGGATATACTTGAACAGAACTCAATACTTTGATGTCAGGCCTCTGAGAACAGCTTCCCCGTAATTCCCCAAGGGGAAAAAACATGCAATGGAAAGGGGCCTATTTGGGGTTGGGTTAATACTAGGGATGACATCTTAAGTATTGAGCTATGAAGAAGCTTTAATGTGTTGTGATAGAACTCAAGAAGCAAAATTGGAAGCCAAAATTACTGAGAAGTTAAAATTTAAGGGTTTACTTTTGTGGAAAGATTTTTTAAAAAAATAAGTCTTTAATGCTATTGCTTAACTCTTCTACATAAACTCTGTTCTTTTTTAAACACAATTCTCAATCTTTCTATGAGTCTATTCCATGTATATTTTGGAGAGAATAGGCTCCCTACTCACTACTCTTAATATAACCTTGCATTTGGTTGTAGTGAGACAAAGAACATTTGGATTCTTCTTATCTAGGTTTATGAAAGGAATTTTCAGGCTCTGAAAAATAAACACTATTATGAAAAGGATAGAAAAATGTGTGACTGTGACAAAGACACATTTCATAAGGAAAAAAGTCATAAAAACTTGGGAACAAAAGAGTTGCATAAGAAAGTCAAGTCCAATATGAAATAAACTAAAATGTGATATGGTCTTAAGCAGTTAAAAGAGTACAAACTAAAGACAGACAATTTGACCTTGAGGATAGGAAGATTCTTTGGGTAGCCTATGGGTTTTAACTTTAGACTATACAGCAGAAAATGTTAACCTAACATAGATCTTGTCCCAGCAGTAAATGGCATTTATATTATCATAATTATATAAATACTCTTTATTGCTTTTCAATATCTGGATACTTTCTGCAGAAAACTATAAATAATTTGGCTGGGATTGCAGAACAAAGTGTAATAACACCAATGATAAAGTAAAAATAAATGTGTTAGTGAAAATGGCAAGAGCCTTGAAAAGGTATAGGGGAAATAGATAAAGGGGCATCAGTATTAATATTCTCATCTTACAGAGCTGTAAGAGCATGAAGAAATATTGCCAAAAGACCAAAAAGATATCTGCACTCCCATGTTTATCACAGCACTATTTACAGTAGCCATGATATGGAATCAGCCTAAGTGTCCATCAACAGATGAATGGATAAAGAATATGTAGCACACATACACAATGGAATACTACTCAGCCATAAAAAGAATAAAATCCTGCCATTTTTGACAATGTGGATGAACACGGAGGACAGTACATGAAGTGAAATAAGCCAGGCACAGAAAGACAAATATTGCATGATTTTACTCATATGTAGAATCTAAAATAAGTTGATCTCAAAGAAGCAGACGGTAGAATGGTGGATACCAGATGCTGAGGACTTTAGCTGGGAGGTGGGGATGAGGAGGTGTTGATTAAAGAATACATAATTACAGTTACATAGGAGGAATAATTTCCAAGAGATCTATTGTAGAACAAGGCAACTATAGTTAATGATGATACATTTTATTCTGTAAAAATGTAAAGAGAACAGATGTTATGTATTCTCACTAAAAAAAATGATAACTATGTGAGAAAAAAAGTCAGGTAATGACAAGTGCTGGTGTGGGTAAGAGAAATGGGAATGTTTTGCATTGCTGGTGGGAATGTAAAATGCTGCAGCCTCTGTGGAAAACAGTAGTGGTTTCTCAAAAAGCTAGATCTAAAATTACCATATGATTCACAATTTCACTCCTAGGTATATATCCAGAAGAACTGACAGTGGGGACTCAAAAGGATACTTGTACATCAATGTTAATAGCAGCATTATTCACAGTAGCCAAAAAGGTGGAAAAAACTCAAGTGTCCATTACTAATAAATATATAAACAAAATGTGGTATATCAATACATTGGAATATTATTCACCCATAAAAAGGAATGAAGCACTTTTGCTGGCACCTTCCATCAGAGTGTTGTGGCCAGCAGACTGGGAACGTATTGGCCCCTCCAGCACAGCAGCAAGTGCTTAACCTTGGGGGACGGAGGACAAAGCCTTGGGCCTGGCATCAGCCCCCCAGGGTTAGAGCACGCAGCCCAGAAATGCTTAGCTGAGCCTCGGCCCCTGAAATCCACAGAAGAAACCAGTCAACTGAATCCGGTTTATACCACAGTCAAACCTTCGAGGGCATCAAAGAATATAAAAGCAAAAAACCCTATCCAAATGACAGTAACTTCAAAATTAAAGGAACATCAGCACCCACAGAAGAGAAAGAACTAGAATAGGAACTCTGGCAACTCAAAAACCCAGGGTGTCTTCTTACCTCCAAATGACCACACTAGCTTCCCAGCAATGGTTCTTAACCAGGCTGAAATGGCTGAAGTGAGATATAGAATTCAGAATCTGGATTGCAATGGAGATCATTGAGATTCAGGAGAAAGTCAAAACCTAATCCAAGAAATCTAAAGAATCCAATAAAATTATACAAGAGCTGAAAGATGAAATAGTCATTTTAAGAAAGAACCAAACTGATCTGACAGAGTTGAAAAACTCACTACAAGAATTTCATGATACAATCTGGAAGTATTAATGGCAGAATAGATCAAGCTGAGGAAAGAATCTCAGAGCTCGAAGGCTAGTTCTTTGAATCAAGTCAATCAGACAAACATAGGGAAAAAAGAATACAAAGTAATGAACAAAACCTCTGAGAAATATGAGATTATGTAAAAAGACCAAATCTATGACCCACTGGCATTCCTGAAAGAAGGAGAGAGAGAGAGCAAGCAACTTGAAAAACATATTTGAGAATTTTTTCCATGAAAAATTCCCCAACCTCACTGTAGAGGTTGACATTTAAATTTAGGAAATTCAGAGAACCCCTGTAAGATACTATCCAAGAAGACCATCTCCAAGGCACACAGTCATCAGATTCTCCAAGGTCAATGTGAAAAAAAAATATTAAAAGCAGCTAGAGAGAAGGGGCAGATCACCTACAGAGGGAACTTTATCAGGCAAACAGCAGACCTTTCCGCAGAAACTCTACAAGCCAGAAGAGATTGGGCACCTGTAGTCAGCATTCTTAAATAAAAAAAAAAAAATCTTTTCTTTAAGAGTGCTGACTACAGGTGCCCAATCCAGCCAAACTAAGATTTATAAGCAAAAGAGAAATAAAATCCTTTTCAGACAAGCAAAAGGTAAGGGAATTTGTTACCACCTGACCTTCCTTAAAAGAGGTTCTTAAGGGAGTACTAAACATGAAAACAAAAGACTGTTTTACTGGTCATTACAAAAACACACTTGACACTATAGAGCAACTACCCAATCAAGTCTGCAAAAACACCAGCTAATAACAACATGACAGGATCAAATCTATACATGTCAATAGTAACCCTGAATGTAAATCAGCTAAACGCCCTATAAAAAAGGCACAAAGTGGCAAGTAGGATAAAGAAGCAAGACCCAACTATATGCTGTATTCAAGAGACCCATCTCACATGCAATGATTCATAGGCTCAAAGTAAAGAGACGGAGAAAAATCTACCAAGTAAACAGAAAACAAAAAAGAGTAAGGGTTGCTAATCCAATTTAAGACAAAATGGACTTTAAACCAACAATGATCAGAAAAGGCAAAGAAGGGCATTACATAATGAAAAAAGGTTCATTCAACAAGAAGACTTAAATATCCTAAACATATAGGCACTCAACACTGGAGCACCCAGATTCATAAAACAAGTTCTTAGAGAACTATGAAGAGATTTAGATACCCACACAATAATAATGGGAAACTTCAACACCCCACTGACAGTATTAGATCATCGAGGCAGAAAACTCCAAAGATATTTGGGAACTAAAACTCAGCACTTGACCAAATGGACCTAACAGATATCTACAGAACACTCCACCCAACAACAATGGAATATACATTCTTCTCATTTGCACATGGCACATGTTCTATAATAGAAGACATCCTCGGTCATAAAAAAGTTTTCAAAAATTTTTTAAAAAATCATATCACCCACCCTATCAGACCACAGTGCAATACAAATAGAAATGAATACTAAACAGATCTCTTGGCTGGGTGTGGTGGCTCACACCTGTAATCCCAGCACTTTGGGAGTCTGAGGCGGGCAGATCATGATGTCAGGAGATCAAGACCATCCTGGCCAACATGGCGAAACCCCATCTCCATGAAAAATACAAAAATTAGTTGGGTGTAGTGGCGCATGCCTGTAATCCCAGCTACTCGGGAGGCTGAGGTAGGAGAATTGCTTGAACCAGGGAGTTGGAGGTTGCAGTGAGCCGAGATGGTGCCACCGCACCCCAGCCTGGCAACAGAGTGAGATTCTGTCTCAAAAAAACAAAAAACAAACAAAAAAGATCTCTCAAAACCATATAATTACATGGAAATTAAACAACCTGTTCCCAAATGACTTTTAGGTAAGCAATGAAATTAAGGCAGACATCAAAAAATTCTTTAAAACTAATGAAAACAAAGATACAACATACTAGAATCTCTGGGACACAGCTAAAGCAGTGTTAAGAAGAAAGTTTATAGCACTAAACACCCACATGAAAACGGTAGAGATGCCTCAAATTAACAACCTAACATCACACCTAGAGGAACAAGGAAAACAAGAGTAAATAATGCCAAAGCTAGCAGAAGAAAATAAATAATCAAAATCAGAGCTGAACTGAATGAAATTGAGATGTGAAAAACCATGCAAAATATCAATAAAACTAAAAGTTTGTTTTTTGAAAGAGTAAGATTGATAGACCACTAGCTAGACTAATAAAGAAAAAGGAAAGAAGATCCAAATAAACACAATCAGAAATGACAAAGGGGACATTACCACTGAACCTACAGAAATAATAATTTTAAAAAACCCTCAGAGACCACTATGAACATCTCTATGCACATAAACTAGAAAACCTATCCAGGATAAATTCCTGGAAACATACAACCTCTCATGACTGAACAAGGAAAAAATTGAAACCCTGAACAGACCAATAACAAGTTCTAAAATTGAATCAGTAGTTACAAGCCTACCAACCAAAAAACAAAAAAGCCCTGGACCAGAAGGATTTACAGCCAAATTCCACCAAACATATAAAGAAGAGCTGGTACCAATCATACTGAAACTATTCCAAAAAATCCAGGAAAAGAACCTCTTCTGTGACTCATTCATGAGGCCAGAATCATTCTGGTACCAAAACCTGGCAGAGACAAAACAAAAAAAGGAAACTTTAGGCCAATGTCTCTAATGAACATAGATGCAAAAATCCTCAACAAAATACTAGCAAACTAACTAATCTAGCAGCACATCAAAAAGTTAATCCACCACAATCAAGTAGGCTTTATTCCTGGGATGCAACAATGCATATTAATACTCAAATTAATAAGTGTGATTCATCACATAAATAGAACAAAAAACAAAACCCACATAATCATCTCAATAGACACAGAAAAGACTTTCCATAAAATTCAACATCCTTCATGTTAAACACCCTCAACAAAGTAGGCATCAAAGAAACATACCTCAAAATAATTAGAGCCTTCTATGGCAAACCCATGGCCAGTAATACACTGAATGGACAAAAGCTAGAAGCATTTCCCTTGAGAACCAGAACAAGATAAGAATGGCCACTCTTAGCACCTCTATTCAACATAGTACTGGAAGTCCTAGTCAGAGCAATCAGATAAGCGAAATAAACAAAATGCATCTAAATAAGAAGTGAGGAAGTTCAAATGATCTCTCTTCACAGACAACATGATTCTATACCTAGAAAACCCTACAGACTCCACCAAAAGGCTCCTGGAATGGATAAACAACTTCAGTAAAGTTTCAGGATACAAAATCAATATACAAAAATCAGTAGGATTTCTATACACCAACATTGTCCAAGCTGAGAGCCAAATCAAAAATGCAATCCCATTCACAATAGCCACAAAAAAATTATAAAATACCTAGGAAGATAGCTAACCAGGGAAATGAAAGATCTCTACACCAAGAATTACAAAACGCTGCTGAGAGAAATTAGAGACAACACAAATATTAATAAATGGAAAAACATTTCATGCACATGGATAGTAAGAATCAATATTGTTAAAATGGCCATACTGCCCAAAGCAATTTACAGATCCAATGCTATTCCTATCAAATTACCAATGACATTTTCCACAGAATTACAAAAAAAAATTTTTTTAATTCATATGGAACAAGAAAGAGCCCAAATAGCCAAAGCAATCCTAAAGAAAAAGAACAAAGCCAGAGGCATCACATTACCTGACTTCGAATTATGCTACAAGGCTACAAAAACCAAAACAGCATAGTACTGGTACAAAAACTGACAAATAGGCCAATGGAATGGTTACAATACTGAGAAATAAAGCTGCACATCTACAACCATCCAATTTTCAACAACCTTGACAAAAACAAGCAATGAGGAAAAGACTGCCTATTCAATAACTGGTGCTGGGATAACTGGCTAGCCATATGCAGAAGATTGAAACTGAACCCCTTCCTTCCACCATATGAAAAATCAACTCAAGATGGGTTAAAGATATAAATGTAAAATGTAGAACTATAAAAACCCCAGAAAAAGACCTACGATATAGCATTCTGTACATATGCCCTGGCAAAGATTTCATGATGAAAACTCCAAAAGCAATTACAAAAAAAAAATTGACAAATGGGACCTAATTAAACTAAAGAGCTTCCGCACAGCAAAAGAAACTATCAGCAAAGTAAACAGACAACCTACAGAATGGGAGAGAATATTTGCAATCTATGTATCCAAAAAAGGTCTAATATCCAGAATATATAAGGAACTTGAACAAATTAACAAGCAAAAACCAAACAATCCCACTAAAAATTGGGCAAAGGGCATGAGCAGACACTTCTCAAAAGAAGACATACATATGGCCCACAAGCATATAAAGAAATGCTCAACGCGTCACTAATCATTAGAGAAATGCAAATCAAAACCACAGTGAGACATCATGTCATACCAGTCAGAATGGCTGTTATTAAAATGTCAAAAAATAACAGATGCTGGTGAGGTTGTGGAGAAAAACGAATGCTTATACACTGTTGGTAGGAATGCATATTAGTTCAGCCACTGTGGGAAGCAGTTTGGAGATTTCTCAAAGAATTCAAAACAGAACTAGCATTTGACAGTATACCCTTAACTGGGTATATACCCAAAGGAATATAAATCATTCTACCATAAAGATACATGCATGCATATGTTTACTGCAGTGCTAGTCACAATAGTGAAGACATGGAATCAACCTAAATGCCCATCAATGGTGGACTGGATAAAGAAAATGTGTGGTACATATACAGCATGAAATACTATGCAGCCACAAAAAGAATGAGCTCATGTCCTTTGCAGCAACATGGATAGAGCTGGAGACCATTATCCTAAGTGAACTAATGCAGGAACAGAAAACCAAACACTGCACATTCTCATTGACATGTTACTGCTAAACATTGAGTATACATGGACACAAAGAAGGGAAAAATAAGACACCAGGGCCTACTTGAGGGTAGAGTGTGGGAGAAGGGTGAGGATTGAAAAACTACCTATTGGGTGCTATGCTTATTACCTGAGTGATGAAATAATTTGTATGCCAAACACTCATGACACACAATTTACCCATGTAACGAACAAGCACATGTATCCTCTGAACCTAAAACAAAAGTTGGAAGAAAAAGTAATTGTCGAGACCAATGTCAAGACACTTTTCCCCTGTGATATCTTCTAGTAATTTTACAAGTTTTGGGTCTTATTGTTTTAGTTTTTCATCCATTTTGAATTAAATATTGCATATGGTGTTAAATAAGGGTCCAATTTCATTCCTCAGTGTGTGTATATCCAGTATCCCAATATCATATATTAAAGACATTATCTCTTCCCCATTGTGAGTTCTCAGAACCGTTGTTAAAGATCAGTTGACTAAAAATGTGTGGGTTTATTGCTGGGTTCTCTGTTCTGTTATATTGGTCTATATGTCTATTTTTATGCCAGAACCATTCTCTTTTTATTAGCTTAGCTTTGTAATAATATTTTGAAATCAGAGAGTATGATGCCTCCAACTTTGTTCTTTTTGCTCAAGATTGCTTTGACTATTCAGGGTCTTTTGTGGTTCCACGTGAATTTTAGAATTGTTTTACTATTTCTGTGAAAAATGCCATTGGAATTTTGATATGAATTGCATTGAATCTGTAGATGGCTTTTTGTAGTAGAGACAGTTTAACAATATTATTTGAATTCATAAACATGGGTATCTTCCCATTTATTTGTATCTTATTCATTTCTTTCACCAACATTTTATAGTTTTTAGTATGCAAATCTTTCACTTTTTTGGTTAATTTTATGCTTAAGTATTTTGTTCTGATGCTATTGTAATGGGGTTTTAAAAAAATATCATTTTCAGATAGTTTGTTGTTAATATATATAAACACTACTGATATTTGTATGTTGATTTTATATCCTTCCACCTGTACCGAATTCATTTATTAATTCTAACTATTTTTTAGTGAAGTATTTAGGGTTTTCCCTATATAAAATGATGTCATCTGTAAACAGACAATTTCACTTTTTCCTTTTAATTAATAATTTGTTTATGATTTAGTCTTGGTAGGTTTTACTTCTTTTTTGTTGTCCACTTGGTCTGGATAGGACTTCTAGTACTATGTTGAATATAAGTGGTAAGAATGGACATCCTTGTCTTGTTACTAATCTTAGAAGAAAAGCTTTTGGCTTTTTACTGTTGAATATGATTTTGGTGGGCATGTCATATATGACCTTTATTATGTTGAGATACATTCTTTGTATATCAATTTGTTTAGAGTTTTATCATAAAGAATGTTGAATTTTATCCAATAATTTTTCTGCATCTATTGAGATGATCATATGGTTTTTGTCCTTTAGTCTGTTAATACGGTATATCACATTTAGTGATTTGTGTATACTGAACATCTTGCATCTTTGGAATAAATCTCACTTGATCATGATAAATTAGTCTCTTATTGTGCTGTTGAATTTGCTTTGCTAGTATTTTATTGAGAATTTTTGCATTTTTGTCCATCAGTGATACTTTCCTATAATTTTCTTTTCTTACAGTGACCTTGTCCAGCTTTGGCATCAGGTCTTTGATATGAGCTTTGGTATCACTAAAGCTGGTCTCATAAAATGGCTTTGGAAGTGTTCCCTCCTCTTCAATTTTTTGGATGAGTTTGAGAACGATTGGTATTAATTCTTTAAATGTTTGGTAGAGTTCACTTGTGAATCCATCTGGTCCCGGGATTTACTTTATTAGAAAGTTTTTGACAACTGATAGAATCTTACTTATTTTTGGCCTGTTCTGGTTTTCTATTTGTTTATGGTTTAATCTTCATAGGTTGTATGCTTCCAGAAATTTCTCCATTTTGTCTAGGTTATCCAACATGTGGTGTACAATTGCTCATAGTAGTCTCTTACAATCCTTTGTATTTCTATGGTATCAGTTGTAACATCCCCTCTTTCATTTATAATTTTATTTAAGTCTTCTCTCTTTTTTGTTTAACTAACATGGGAATAATAAAGATGAGAACAGAAATAAATGAAATGGACATTAGAAAACCCATAGAAAAGATCGGGGAAGCTAAGAGTTGGCTTTTTGAAAAGATAAAATAAACAAAGCAACTCCTAGCTTTCTTGATCTTTTCTATTGGTTTCTTAATCTCTATTTCATTTACTTCTGTTCTTGTCTTTATTATTCCCTTCCTTCTGCTAACTTTCGGTTTCATTTGTTCTTTTTCTAATTCCTTGAGATAAAAAGTTCATTAAGATCTTTCTTTTTTCTTAATGTAGGCATTTATTACTATAAACTTCCTTCTTCATTTATAATTCTGACAGTGAAAATTTCAACATAAAATTATTTACCCAGAACAAAATAGCTTCCAAATGTGAGGACATGACTGCCATTGTCAACCAATATGGAGTAAGTCAACTACAGTGCATATTTCATACTGACTACAACTAAAATCTCTGGACAGAATACAAATGGCCACTACCTAAGAACTCTGAAAAGTAAACAGTAGCAAGCAGACTGGGGACTTAACTCACAATCTGGACAATGATCTGTAATGAAGGTGAGTTTCATGGTCTTATGTTCTTCTTTTACATCCAGTCTTTGACTAAGGGAAGGCCCAAGGTGCTAGAACTGTGTGATAGGTGCTAAAAGTAGAAATTCTGAAAAACAAAGTATTATTTCTAGCCATAGAATCAGAAAAAGAGGCCCCCCCTCATTTTACCTCCCCTTGTTAAAAATTTTACTCATTTACCTCCCCTCCCCTCCCCTCTACTCCCCTTCCCTCCCCTCCCCTCCCCTCCCCTCTTCTCCTCTCCTTTCCTTTCCTTTCTTCTCATTTCTCTTCCAGCCCTGCCCATAGGACTAGCCACTTACAGAGTTTTATGGCTATGACATTGATGATAGAGGCACCTAAAATCCTGAGAAGGGATTTACCTCTCTGCACAGAAGAATTGAAAAATGGGACCTTGTTGCTCAAATAATGTGGAAGAATTTCCTTTTTAAAAAATCCCTCTTTCTCACCAGTTTGCCTCTAAAGCAGCCCCCAGTCTCACAGAACTGAAAACCTGGTGGGGGCGGGGGGGGGTGGGGTGTGCTAAAACCTTGAGAAAAAAGATAATATATTTGGAACAAAAGAAGTGAGGAAAAGTCTCTTAAATCCAGAGAGAAGGAGAGAGACAGAGAGAAAATGTTTGGGGCTGGAGGATTCCCGAGAAGAGAACATTGGAGAAGGGGACTCATCTAATTCTGGATATGAAATAGCAGAAGTACCAGGATCAGGCTGGAGTTACCTGCAGGCAAAAGAGACCCAAAGAAGCATGGAAAAGTATTTAAGAATTGAAATGTGATAAAACCATGGGCCAAGTCCCAAACTAATTTCCGAGTGGTACATGTACTGGGTAGACTCAAACTTTAAAAACTGACATTGAAACCACCATGCATGGGAGATGAGACCAAATTTACAATCTGAACATAACCATACTGATCCCATACTTTTAAAAAAATAGGACACAGCTTCTGACAATGTAACATTCAAAATGTCCAGAATATGATTCATATTAAGCCACATGAAAAAAAAATAAAACAAAACAAAAAGAAAGTCTGACCAATTCTGAAGAGAAAAGACAATCAGCAGAGGAGAATCCTGAGATGATCCAGACATTGTATTATCAAATAATAATAACAATTATCAAAGACTTGAAAGCAGCCAGTCTAGCCATCACCCATGATGTAGTGATGAACATGTTTTAAATGAATAAAATATGCCTAAGAAATAAAAACCATAAAATAGAACCAAATTAAAATTTTAGAGCTAAAATATATAACATTTGAAATAAAACCTTTACTTGATGGGCCTAATACCAGAACAAAAATGACAGAAAAAAAAATCAATTTAACTTAAAGATAAAACAGGAGAAATATACAATTTAAAGACAGGTTTTTTTTTTTTTTTAATGAACATAGTCTCAGTGAACTGTGAGACAATATCAAAAGGTTTAAGATTCATGTCATTGGCATCCCAGAATGAGAAAAGAAAGACATTACTGCAGGAAAAAAACATTTAAAGAAACAGTAGTTGAAAACTTCCCAAATTTGATTTAAAAAATAAACTGAACAAAATCAAGATTCTCAGTGACTCTCAAACAATGTAAACTAAAAACCAAAACAAAACCCATACATACCCAGACACATAATCATAAAACTGATTAAATCCAAATATAAAGAAAAAAATCTTGAAAATAGCCAGAGAAAAGCAACATATTACATATAAGAGAAAAATTATTTAAATGATTGTGTACTTCTCATGTGTTCTCTTCTCTGGAATCTTCTGCCAGCTCTCAAACATTTTCTCTCTCTCTCTGGATTTAAAAGACTCTTTTCCTCACTTCTTTTGTTTCAAATATATATTTTTCTGATGAGAAAAGAGGGTTTTTTCTTATATATTTATCATAAGAAACTATGGAGATCAGAAGAAAGTGAAATATCTTCAAAGTGCTGAAAAAGAGAAGACTATATCTAGAGAATATATTTTTCAGGAATAAAGGTGTTACAAAGACATTTTCAGATGAAAAAAAAACTACTAGAATCCATTGTGAAGAAACTTGCTCTAAAAGAAATGCAAAAGGAAGTCCTTTAGGCTAAACAGAAATGATGCCAAAGGGAAATGAACAAAGGAGAAGCAACAGAAATAGTAAATTTGAGGGTAAAGGTAATAGGCTATTTTTCTCCTCTCAATTTAAAAGATGTATGGCAGTTTAAAGCAAAAATCACAACATTGTCTGAAGGAACTTCAACATACATAGGTATAATATATTAAACAACTATCCTCTTGCCCCTAGTTATTTAATGTATTACATCTATGTATGTTGAAATTCCTTCAGATAATGTTATAATTTTGATTATAATTATAATTTTTGTTATAATTTAGTAAAAATGGTAGAAATGGTTTACTTACTAATTCTAAGTAAACTGAGAAGAGTTATGTATGTATTTTTTAATTCTTGATGAGATCATTAAAATACTGCAAATGTAGTTAAAAATCAATAAATTCAAATGGAACACTAAAAATATTCATTTAATCCAAACGAAGGGAGAAATGGGGGAATAGAGGTACCAAAAAACCATGAGGGGTATAAATAAATTTGTTAAAAGCAAATAAAAAACAAAAAGAAAGCAAATAAAAACAAATTTAAAAATTTATAGAACCATATCAATAATTAGATTAAATGTAAACATAGCAAAATGTACACATTTTGTTAGATTTGATTTTTAAAAATAAATCCAATTATACGCTATGACAAGAAACCCACTTAAAATATAATTATATAAATAGGTTAAAAGGATGGATAAGCCAGGCATGGTGGCTCACGCCTGTAATCCCAGCACCTTGGGAGGCTGAGGCAGGCAGATCACTTGAGGTCAGAAGTTCGAGACCAGCCTGGCCAACATGGTGAAATCCCATCTTCTACTAAAAAACACAAAAATTAGCCAGGTGTGGTGGCACACGCCTGTAATCCCGGCTCCTCTGGAGGCTAAGGCAGGAGAATCGCTTGAACCAGGGAGGCGGAGGTTGCAGTGAGCCGAGATGGCGCCACTGCACTCCAGCCTGGGTGACAGTGAGCCAGAGAGCCAGACTCCGTCTCAAAAAACAAACAAACAAAAAAACTAGAGTGTCTATATTTTCCTTGGAGAAAGGAAACTTAGGAATAAAAAGGGCCATAATATTATGATAAACAGGTCAATTCACAAACAAAGTATAACAATCCTAAAAGTACATGTACCTAATAAACTTCCAAAACATATGAAGCAAAAATTGACATAACTCAAAGAAGAAATAGCCAAATCTGCAATTACAAATGGAGACTTCAACACTTCTCTCTCAGTAATCAATAGAACAAGTAGATGGAGACCTGAACAATACTATCAACCTACTTAACCTAACAGAAACTTGAAGAACACTGAAGTCAACTGTAGTAAAGTACATTCTTTAGCAGTGCTCATAACACTCACCAAGACAGACCATATTCTGGGCCATAACTTAAGTAAATATAAAAGAACTCAAATCATACAAAGTATTTTATGTGATCATAATGGCATTAACTCAGAAATTAGTAACAGAAAGGTAATATCTGGAAAATTATCCCAAATATTGGGAAACTAAACTACTGCTATAAGTTACTTTTAGGTAAAAGACAAGTCAGAAGGGAAATCATAACATACATTCAATGGAATAAAAATGAAAATAGAACATATCGAAATTTGTGTGATGTAGCCAAAGCAGTGCTTACAGGAAAATTGATAGCAAAAAATACTTTTATTTAAAATGAAGAGGCCAGGCACGGTGGCTCACGTCTGTAATCCCAGCACTTTGGGAGGCCGAGACGGGTGGATCATGAGGTCAGGAGTTCAAGACCAGCCTGGCCAAGGTGCTGAAACCCCATCTCTACTAAAAATACAAAAATTAGCCAGGCATGGCATGGTGGCACGTGCCTGTAATCCCAGTTACTCAGGAGGCTGAGGCAGGAGAATCACTTGAACCCAGGCAGCAGAGGTTGCAGTGAGCCAAGATTGCGCCACTGCACTCCAGCCTGGGTGACACAGCAAGACTCCGTCTAAATAAAAAAATAAAATGAAGAGAGGTTTCATATCATTAATCTAATCATCTACCTTAAGAAGCTATAAAAAGAAAAGCAAATAAAATCTAAAGCAAGCAGAAAGAAATAGAGTAGAAATAAATAAAATTGAAATAAATAAAAATCAATCAACTAAAAGCTGGCTCTTCAAAAAGATCAGTAAAATTGATAAAACTCTAACAAACTGGCCAAAAACGAGCTGAGAGACATACAAATTAACAGTATCAAGAATGGAAGAGATGAATCAATATAAACCATATAAATATTTAAAGGAAAATAAAATATTATGAACTATCCACTATCCATAAATTCAATAATAACGTCCATAAAACAGAACAATGCCTTGAGAGACACAAACTACCAAAATTCATTCAAGAAAAAACAGAAAATAGGAATAATCATATATCTACCAAGGAAATTGAATTCATAGTTTAAAACCTTCAACAAAGAAAACCACAGAACATACACTAGTTGATTTCACTGCTGACACCAATTCTACATCAGTAAACATTTAAGGAAGAAATAATACCATTTCTAAACAATCTCTTACTGAAAACAGAAGGAAATAGTTCTTAATGCATTTTGAGGCCAGCATTACCTTGTAATAAAATGAAATAAAGACATTACAAGAAATAAAAGATATAAGCCAACATCTCTCATAAAAATGTAATAAAAATCCCCAACAAAATATTAACAAATTAATTCACAAATATAAAGAAAAATAACACAACCAAGTGGAGTTTATTCCAGCAATGAAAGGCTGATTCAATATTCAAAATTAAATCAATGGACAGGGTGTGGTGATGCATGCCTGTAATCCCAGTACTTTGGGAGACTGAGGCATGCAGATTGCTTGAGCTCAGGAATTGGAGACCAGCCTGGGCAACATGGCGAAACCCAATCTCTACTAAAAATACAAAAATTAGCTGGGCATGGTGGTGCACACCTGTAGTCCCAGCTACTCGGGAGACTGAGATGGGAGGATCACCTGAGCCTGGGAGGTCAAGGCTGCAGTGAGCCATGATCACACCACTGCACTCCAGCCTGGGTGACAGAGCAAGACCCTGTCTCAAAAACAAAAAACAAAACAAAAAAAAACCCACAATATTAAATCAATGTAATTCACCATATTAACAGACTACATAAGAAACAGCACATGATAATTTCAATAGATGCTGAGAATATATCTGACAAAATTCAACATTAATTCATTATTTTAAAAAATTCACAGCTATGAACTTCTTTAGTTTGATAAATGGCATCTACAAAATGTTCCAGCTAATGTCATATTTAATAGTGAAAAACGGAACGTTTTCTCTCTCCAGAGAAGCTTTTTCACTTGTGTACAAGGAGACAAGAACAAGAATTTTGACTGAAAGGCTGTTTGCAATAAGAATAAATTAGAAATAGCCTAAATGTCCATCTATAAGAATTGATGAGTAATTTTTTTAAAAAAAACCAGAGTTACATGTATTAACAGAAATAAATCTCAAAAACATAATTTACAGAGAAAAACATGGGAGTCGCCTAATAACATATGCAGTATGATACTATTTATATGATGGTTAAGACATACAAAATAGTATTATACATTTATTATGGAAATACATTATATGTTTATATAATACATGATATATACATGTATATGTTATGCATATTGCACTATATATACTATACATTTTTATACTGATATATAATAAATTCATATATAAACATACATGTATTTTTAGTGTATCAATACTATATAGTTATATATTATTACATCATATGTAAATATGTATAAATTTAATATACTATATACTTATTTAATATATATTACTATATAAACATTTATATGCCTTGAGAGACACATGTTCTATATAAACATTTATATAGAAATATATATTAAATAAGTATATAATATATTAAATTGATACATATTTATATATGGCATAGTAATATATAACTATATAATAGTGATACATTAAAAGTAACTATCTGTTTATATAAGTAAAATAAAATAAAGAGAAATGTAAATTAAAAATTCAGGATACTGTACCTCCTCTGTGTTATGATGGAAGATAATGGGATTGGAGAAAAATACTCAGGCAGGTTTAAATTATGTCTATACTCTTTTATTTCTTCTAAAAAATTGGAAGCAAATAGTCCTTGTGTAAAGATTTATCAATCTTAACAAAGTTACTTACTGGTGGATGATGGGTGTTTATCACATAATTCCCTACACTTTTTTATATAGTTTTATTTTTTCCTAATAAAAATCCTAGAAGGAAAAAATGTTCAACACACTTACTTGTTCCAATTAAAAAGTTTGTCTCTGGAGAGAAGGGCTGGGATAGGTGGTGGTAGGAGGAAAGCGGGCAGGAGACTCTTGCTTTTCACCGTGAGCTCCTCTTTACTATTGGATTCGTTTTTGTCAGTTTATAATTCTCATAAAATTATTTTTGTTTTAATAAAAATGAACTGATAGTAGAAAATGGTAAGGACAATTTCAGATTCTAAATTATTTGATGACTTGATCACATTTGATCTTGTAATTTTCAAGTTTAGCATCAGTACCCAGCAGAGTGGGTACTAAGTACATATTTACTGTTTGTTTTATTTTATTTACTAAATATTATAGTCCACACATATAAATATGATGTCTGTTTTCTAATCACTGGCCCCAAATTTATTCTGTTCCCTTGGACAAATCATTTAAATCTATGGTACTTCAGATTCCTTGTTTTACAAAAGTCAATAATAATACTTGTCTCAGCTGGGCACGGTGGCCCACGCCTGTAATCCCAGCACTTTGGGATATTGGGGAGGGTGGATACTTGAGGTCAGGAGTTCAAGACCAGCCTGGCCAACATGGTGAAACCTCATCTCTGCTGAAAATACAAAAATTAGCCAGGCGTGGTGGCAAGCGCCTGTAATCCCAGCTACTCAGGCTGAAGCAGAAGAATTGCTTGAACCTGGGAGGCAGAGGTTGCAGTGAAGGGAGATCGCGCCCCACTGCACTCCAGCCTGCGTGACAGAGCAAGACTCCATCTCAAATAATAGTAATAATCATAATAATAACTTGTCTATGTCCCAACGTTATTTTAAGTTTCAAATAAGAAAATGGATATCAATAAACTGTTCTTGAAAGGTATAAAGTATACGCAAATTGAAGAAATGTAGGAGACCACTGGAAGACTGGGAAGAATTCTCAAGAGATCATATCATCACATAAATATCCACCGTCCATGGTTTTCCAGAACATGTTAGTGACCATAAAAAACACCCTCTTTCCATATATGTGTCTTGAAAGTCTGAATATAGCTTGTTGTTTTGGTGGAGTGGCGGTGGGAGTTGGGGGGTGATATTTTGTGTAGAAATATTACAGAAATGGACATCTTTAGTCATAATTAAAGATATTTTCTTAGGAAGAAATTTCTTAAGATGGCTTGATGACACACTAATCAGTTTTTGGCAAAGGTTCCACTGAGCCTGTGATAAAGCAATAACAAGTATAACACTTCTTATTTGACTTAAAACCATTTTGGCTCTAGGACAGACCCGGCTGTCCCATGAGTTCGGGGTGTGGGTGCTAAATAATCCAGGGAAGAGCAATGACTATGTAGAGATATGGGGCCTCTCTCCAAATATTGTGATTCTAATGTGAAAATATAAAGAGCTAGCCTCAGAAGGAAGGAGATTGTTAAGAAAAGAAGTCACCAAATATTTGTTGGCACTGAATTAGTCACTTGGGTACTGAGTGTAATCAAAGCTGAGACATGGTCCTTGCTTTCAAGGAATTTATAGGCTGAGACATAAGTAACTTGGACACAACCAGCAGACTATCAACATGGGATGGAATAATGAGTCAAAAACATATGCACTATTCATATTGATCACATACAAAAGCCACACTTTTATATTACTAGTATATTATTTTTCTTTTGGATACAAAGATGGAATGTTATTGCTAAGTTTGAAGAGTCTATCTAAAAAGTGCAAAGTATATCTAGAAAGAGAAATTCCTTTGCCCAAACCACTGAAATAGTAATAGGGCACGCACTTGGTGACTTATATCTCAAAGTGCCCAGAAATAGTCCAAGTGGCCTCTCATGGCTAGAAAGTTCTCCGCTTTTAATTTTGTTGTGTTCCAAAGACTTACTTGTGAGTCAGCTGTTGGAAACTTGGTATGTGTTTTCACATTGAAAGAAAGCCACAAGTGAGGGTCACTTCTTTAGATGGGCCAAAAAAAGGTTGTACAAATCCATTCTGAATAAGGAATTATAATACTAATGGAATGCTGGAATCTGATCCCTAGGTGTAACTATGTGTGTGTATATATGTGTCTGTGTATGTGTGTGCCATGAAAATGTACCACTCACATCTGCCACAGGGAGCATAACTGATTAATGGTTCTAGCTACTCCTCTTCTACATATATCATTGCATTTGTGCCAAGGTCACACTTCCCATGAGCTGCTTCTAGTCAATGACTGAATGCAGTGGCCAAGGATAATACTAAGGCAGGTTTCTTCCAGCAAATTATAGGACTCTTCCTGCAGATAATTTTGGCTTGAGGACTCCCCATGAGTCTGGCTGAACCATTTTTGGAAATGCCCTAGTCTAAGATGCCTTCCCCTTGCCTCCCTTCCCCCCCACCACAGACATTAGACTGGTCTGAAGGCTTTCTTCACCTTCACCAGTTCCTCCCTGCTTCCAATCAATCTCTGGAACATCTGATCGTATCCTAGTGTCTGCTTCTTGGTAGACTCAATCTACTGCAAGTAACAGTGAAAATGGTCCAAAAAAAACAGGGAATACGATGGGGATTTGTGACTGACTCACCAACCAAACGGGGAAAAAGGGGGCCATCCTGAATGGGGTAGGTGGGCATGAACAGCCCCTGACAAAAGGTGATAGCTCATTTACTAAATATTTCATTAGTGGTTATCTGAGAATTTAGCCAGGTAGAGGGATGCAGCTGCAATAATTCTGGGATTCAAAAGACATGAGGAGAAAATATCTATCAAGAGAGCAGAGTTGCAGGCTACCGCAAAATTATATTGAGGCCCCGGAAAAAATGAGAAACTGCGGGAGTTAACAAGTAACTAATGGCTAAGTGGGAGAGCCAGAGGACTTCTCTGGTCATTACTAAAAGGGCTGTTACATCCTGTGGTGGAAAAACAGACACAGCTAAGCAGAAAACTGAAGATCTGATGGAGTTATAGGGATTCAGAGATGTTTGAATACTCAATCAATTAAGCTGGTCTGTTATGCTATCAGCGCTATATTGGAAAAGCCCAGTAGCCTGAAATATGAGATAGGCCCATTTAGATGGATTTCAGCTCCAAATATTGGAGGTGAAGACCTCCCTGAACCCTCAGAGTTTAGTGACCACCCTTCCCTAATGAGAGGTAGCACCTGCCCTGTGTTGGAAAACCTGGCAGAAGCCTATCCCTTCAAGGCAACAGTTGTTCCCTTTGGGAGCCACTCCCACCTCCCCTCCTGGATACCAGGCTGATAACCAGGATTAAAGCCCAGGATAACCCAACTAAGAAAACAAATGAGACTATGTAGCCAGGAGTTACGAAAATTAGCTAAGATGTATCAATAGGAGCCAGAGATGTACTCCTAGGATTGGATTTTGAAAGAGCTTGATCAAGGGGGCCAGGATATACAACTGGATAACCAAGAATTCAGTGACTTCAGGTTACTCTCTTGAGATGTGGGATTTAACAGTCTGGCATGGATCCCAGTGGATGGGGCAAACTCCCTGCTAAGGTGACTTTTAGAGGTCTGAAAAAAGTAATAGCCATGTTGAGCAAAGTAGAAGTACCTGAGTTGCCCTGGCAGACGGTAAAGACAGGTATGTATAAAACAGACTGAAGGAAGTGGTTGGAATGGATATATTAATAAGGCCAGAAGATTCATCAGAGGATGTTCCAGGGGAGAACCCAAAGGACACCATTCACTAAGGCCATTAGGAATGTGCTGGTGAGAGGCACACAGCATCACTAAGAAGTTCAGTGATGGCTCTTATCTGCAGGCCAGTTTTGGACTTGGCAATAACCATAAGGATGGTGGTTAGAGAGGCAAAGCAATAGAGCCTTAGGTGTCAGTGTTTAACTTCCAGAAACCAAAAAGTTACAATTACCATAATGACTAGCAAGATCAGAGGGGCAGCCAAGGGTGCTTGACTGGCAGAGAGTTACACAAGTGGTTAACAGAGCATGACATCCCCAGGGGCAAATATAATAGACGGGCAGACTACATGAGTGTTAGTTAACATCTGTAATCACAAAAAAAGACAAAAATGGATGACTGGGAAACTGAGGATGGTTGCCCCAATCAAGAGTCCTGATCCTTTGCTACTTAGTTCCTGGTCCTGAGCCAATTTGCAGATCCAGAACCCTTTGACTGAAGACATGGCCAGAACTTTAGGAGGGGTGCTGTAGCATTATATATTATAATTCTCCTTCCCCAAAGGGACCTATGGTCATTTACTCAGGTGACTGTAAACTAAGGAAAAGGAGAAAACAAATATATTTTGAGGAATATTTAATACAGGTTCTGAGCAGACAGTGACACCTGGAAACCCAAAGTATTATCATGCTCTCCTTATTCCAGAGGAATTTATGGAGGCCAGGCAGTAAGTGGAATCCTAGAATTGTGCTTAATGCAAATTAGATGCCTATTACTTATTGACTGATTTGATTTACTACAAGAATAGTTATGAAAAATAAAAAGAAAGGTTTTATTCTTTGGACATGACTACAAAAAATAATCTTCCATGTACAAATTCTACAGACAAAAACATAATTAGCAAAAAATGTTGATTTGAGAGTTATTGCTAGGAGGTTGAAATTCTAAACAAGAATTTATTAGACTGAAGGTTTCTAGGAAAGGCAAGAATTGCAAGGACAGTTCGTCCATTAGGCTGAAATAAGCTCATGAGGTCAGCAAAGAATTATGATTGATTAGGAAGGACCTATTTCCTCTTCTTTTGGAGGCCTTTAACTTCTACTTCACTTGCCCTCCATTTAAAAGCTTTCTTCCTATGCTGATCTGTTTCAAGATCCTAGCCAGAGGCATAGGAGCCTCCAACCAGCAGTCAAGGGCATTCTGAGTATCAGAAGTATTTAATTCAGTAGGGACATATGCAAGAACCTATTCCTTTACAGTTTAAATACTTTTCTACACAACATTATATCCTTATATTCTCCTATGATTTTTTAAATGAGACTAGCTTTAGGATCCTGTGGGTTCATTTCTCTAATTAATACACCATCAACAGAGAATCAAAGGTTCAGTTATCAGATTGTCTTTCTTTCTCTAAGCCAGTCCAGAAGGGTGGATAGGACTTACTATTGAATAGTCTTCAAACATAACTACCCAATTAAACTGGCCTAGATACTTTTAGGATACATAGCAGTGATCTCTCTTATAATCTGTAATTCCCTGCTGTAAACTCCAATCTGCATATGAAAATTTTAAGTTGGGTCATCCTTATAAGACTCCAAAAACTCCTCTGGAAAGGGACATTTTGGCAATATGTATCAAAAGCTTTAAAAACGCATATATGCTTTGACTAAAAATCTCCACTTCTAAAATTTTTTCTGAGGAAATAATCAGAATGAGATGCACAAGTGCATAAGAATGTTCATCTCAGCTTTATTTCATGGCAAACAGAGAGGATGACTAAAAAGAAGAGTGAATAAATAAATCCATAGGATGAAATTCAATCAATAAAGGTACTATAGAAAAATATATCTTTTGAGGCCAGGGACAGTGGCTCATGCCTTTGGGAGGCTAAGGTGAAAGGACTGCTTGAGCTCAGGAGTTTGAGATCAGCCTGGGCAACACAGTGAGACCTTATCTTCACAAAAAATTTTAAAAATTAGCCAGGCATTGTGGTACATGCCTGTAGTTCCAGCTACTGGGGGGCTGAGGTGGGAGGATCACTTGAGCCCAAGGAGGTCAAGGGTGCAGGGTGCAGTGAGCCATGACTGTGTCACTGCACTCCAGTCTGGGTGACACAGTGACATCCTGTAGCAAAAAAAAAAAAAAAAAAGGATAAAAATCAACATCAGAAAATTTGGATCACCTTTTGGATAAATATATATATATATATATATACACTTAAAACATATTTTCATATGTCTGTAAATACATACATACATTCCTATCTATACATACATACACAGTGAAAGCACAGAGACAGTAAGGACTAGAATAAAAAAAGAACAAAATAATTGAGTATTAGTGCTCTGATCATCTTTTACAGTTCTCCTTGGCAAGGCTAATATATTCAAGAGAAAAATTCCTATTTGCTCCATATATCAAGCAGAAAACAGAAGCTAGACATCAACAGCTATTAAAACAACAACCACCACCAAAACAAACAACAAAAAAAGTAGTATTCTGTTTAAATGATTGTGTCAGCTCTCTCTCTCTCTTGCTTCTTGGGACTTGACTATATTGTTAGTGTTATCCATGTGGGAGAAACCTAAGTCAGCTGCACAATCAGATCAGAACTCTGGTGGAGGCTCTCAAGGGGTTCCTATTCATCCCAACCCCCTTCCCCACTAATTGTATCCTCCATTCCTTCAGTCTTCATGGATCTGGTGGGTGAGGCATGGGGCTGGTCAGGAAAAAGCAGCAAGGCAGAGGCTGCAGTTTTAAGTGAAATCAGGTGTTGCTTTCCCTGAAGTAAGATCTGGAAAATGTCAACCTTAAGTAACAGGTACTGGCAGCTGAACACGTAATCTTCCCCACTGGACTCAGCATTTCCTTTCCCTGCAAGAAGTACCTAGGCTTTTCCCTTTCCTCTTGCATTGCCCCATCTCCTTCATCGTGGGACTCTTTAGAGTTCATAGAATAAAAATTTCCATTTTGTAGATATTCATCTGACATGATTCTAAGTATGTTGGAAATGGAAAAGTGGCAACAGAATCCACAAGTGACAAATAAAACACACTTTAGTGTTGTTGGTGACCTAGGCTTCAACCTATGGAGGAAATACAAAAGATTTCTTGGAGGAATGGGGAGAAACATTTGAGTCCTGGCTCTTTTCTCCATATGCTGAGAGATACAGGCAGAAACACAGCACACAAATTTGATAAAGCAAAAGTATTAAATGGAGCTGAGAGAACATTCCTTAGATTTCCTTTCTTTTTCTTCTGCTAGGCCAGTCTGGAACTATTTCATTGCAGAATTGCAATCCAGATTGCAGAAACACACATGTGCACATGCACAGCTGATATATGATCATCTTTATTGTGTCTGGTTGATTTGCATATTGTGCCTCAGCACATTCTGGGATTGAACCAAGTAACAATGGAGGAGGTCTGGAACCCCATCTTAACTAGGGCACATCTCCTTTGGGAGAAACCAGTCTCACATTCATTGAAGGGTACCAGGATGAAACATAGATCACTATGAGTACGGGGTGAGTGCCAGTTATTCTCTAGTCTAGCTGGGGCAAATGCAATCTGTGATGAAGCCCAACAATTATAAGTTTAGTTGATGTCTAAAGAGCAAATCAGTGGGACAACCTTAGAACTTAAAATTCTGAAAAACTGTGCAACAACTATAGGAAAAGAGCACTGTACTAGGAACTACTGTTAAATCTTCACTAAGAATGCTTTATCACCTATCTCTCTTCACCTAATACTCTGTCTAGGCAAACTCATCTATCCCTTATGGCTTTACCCCCTACCTATATACTAATATTGTAGTCCGAAATTTTAATCTCCAGTCCAGGCTTCTTCTGAACTCCAGGCCAGCGATATCAATCACTTATATCTGAACAACTCACAGGCATTTCAACTGGTGCATGTGAAAAAATAAATTAATCAGCTACCCCAATAAATCTGTTTCTTTTTTTATATTCCCTGAATTGATAAGTAACACAGTCATAGTTCAGTAACCTGGAAATTGTGCTAGGTTCCTCTCTATTATGTAATCATAACCAAAACAGGTCATCAAGTTCATCTTTTAAACCCTTCCTAGATTTGTCCCTCCTCAGTCCCCACAACCATTACTCTAATTCAGGCCTCTATATCATTCACTCAAATAGTTGCCACAGCCTTCCCATTTAGCACCCTTCAATCCCACAGAATCTGCACATTTCTTCCCGGGGAGCTTTCTAAACAGTATATCTGGCCGGGCACAGTGGCCCACGCCTGTAATCCCAGCACTTTGGGAGGCTGAGGCGGGTGGATCACTTGAGATCAAGAGTTTGAGACCAGCCTGACCAACATGGTGAAATCCCATCTTTACTAAAAATACAAAAAAAAAAAAAAAATTCAGCTGGGTGTGGTGGCGCATGCCTGTAATCCCAGCTACTAGGGAGGCTGAGGCAGGAGAATCGCTTGAACCCAGGAGGTGGAGGTTGCAGTGAGCCGAGATCACACCATTGCACTCCAGGCTAGGCAACAAGAGTGAAACTCCATCTCAAAAATAATAATAACAATAATAATAATAATAAACAGCATATCTACAGATCACCTATGTAGTATTCTTGCCAAACATATTTAAACAGAATCTAACAATAAGGAAGCAATCAGATAAATCCAGATTTAGGTGCATTTTGTAAGAAAACTTGCTTGCACTCTTAAAAAAATGTCGACGTCACACAAGACAAAATATAATTGGGGAAACTAGATTTTAAAAGACTAAAGAGACAAGAAAACTAAATGTAAGTGTGATTCTTGCTTGGATCCAAGATTGGTGAGGTAGTGGGTGGGAATATCCAGCATACACATTATTGGATAATTAGGAAAAATTAGTATACGAACTGTGTATTAGATGATTATTGAATCAATGAATATTGGGTTTCTTAGGTGTAGTAATAGTATTGTGATTATTCAGGAGAATGTTCTTATTATAGGCAATGCATGCTAAGGGCTAAAATGTCATGATGTTTGCAACTTACTCTCAAACAATTCAGCAAATCTTACATAGACAGGTGATAGAGAGAAAGCAAATTTGGTAAAATGTAAACAATTGATTAATTTAGTCTTTCAACTTTCATTTATGTTTAAAAGTTTTCAAAATAAAAAGTTAAGAAGAGAAAGTAAGAAGAAAGAAAAGATCTTTGCCAGTCACCACTGCTGAACTTTTCTTCCAGTAGACAACTTTCATGTTACAAAAACAACCTGAAGTTCTGGGAGATTAAAAAACAAATGGTAGGCAGGTCAGTAAGGTTAAATTACCAAAGCCATTTACTCTCATCCCTATCACCTTGGGCAGGCTTAATTAGAGAGTAAACACAATCACACAATTGACCCAAAACTTAAAAGCTATATATAGAAGTAGCTAGGTAGTTCAATAGACAAATTGAATTCAAACCAGTCATTTTTTTTTTACATACACAAGAATAAAAAAAATTACATGCAAACTCTCATTGAATCTTCATAATAACCAAATGAGATACTTAGCTTCATTTTAGAAATGGGAAAACCAAGGGAAAACCAAATTGAATTCCATACTATAGTTTTTATAACTGTCAAACCAATAATGTGCATTATTATATAATATTAGAGGTTTTCCAAGAGTAAACACGTTAACCTTTTTTTAAAAATTTTATTATTATTATACTTTAAGTTTTAGGGTGCATGTGCACAATGTGCAGTTTGTTACATATGTATACATGTGCCGTTTTAAAAACAGGATGGTTGAGTCTTGGTTTCTCTTCTATTAGCATTATTAATTTGTTGTTTGTCCTCTATAATTTTCTTTTGCCTTATAACAAAACAATTTTTAAAAACTTCTATGTTAAGCCCGATAAAAATTCTTATTGCATTTAGATGAGCAACCCAGAGGTTGTTTATGGAGGAGTTCCTGCCTCCTTGTGCTTCTTCTTCCCTTGTCACATCATGCTCTTTTATGCCCTAGGCTACAGCCGCGTTTAACTACTTGTACTTACTTGAAAGCACAGGTTCTGTCAGGCCACCAGGATTTCTTTTTTTTTTTTTTGGTTGATATCTTTTATTTCCTCTTTGGAAACAGAACAAACATCCCATTACACATGGTAGTTTAAATCAAGGGAAACATGATGTGGCCCTACATGGCACAGGTATGCCTAATGCAAACATATTAGACAAAGCATCACACAAGACCAACTCTATACATACAGGGAGTCAGGACACCATGATTCTGCTTGCTATGATTTATTCTGGTTTGGCCTTGAGGTTTCTCTCGATAGTGGCCATAATCCAGGATACCCACTTTCAGAGAGAGCCCCGAATGGGAGGAAAGTTAGGGTCAGGTGTGTCAAGTCAGGTGGGACACAGAGGTGGGTGCATAACAAAACACATGAAATAACAGAAGAATTTTATTAACGATCCATGGGAGAAGCACATGCCCATGAGGACCAACAAGAAATCTGGAGACTGCATGATGCTCAGTGAGAGAGAGAGAGAGAGAGAGAGAGAGAGAGAGAGAAAGCGAGAAAGACCTGTTAGCCAAAGCCTTTATTGGGATCTAGGGTATTACCCAACTAGGTTTCTCTTAGGAAGCTCTAATTGGTGGGTTTACAGCAAGAAGGCATGAGTTCTGGGGGGTCACACTGTGACTGAGATGTGGTCTCTGTGGCATATCTACACAGTCAGTGCGGGATGTGAGGGTCAGTGGGGCAAGTCAAGTAAGTTGTATCTAGCTGTCCCACAGGGAAGTGGTCAGGAGGCAGTTATATCTGGATCAACCACATTGAGAAACTGGGAGGAGGTGTAAATGGAAACTGTCAAGGGTGACTGAGCCCTGCTTCTGGTATAAGAAAGTAAAATTTATATTCAAAATGGATGCCAAGGCAATGCACACTTACAAGAAATCACTACATTGCTTCCATATTGGCTACTTAGGCAAATTCCTTATCCTCAGTGAGCCTCAGTTTGTTCATCTATGAAGGAGATGATTAAATCAGACGATCTCCAATGATTAAATCAGATGACCTCCAATGTTCATTTGCTCTGTGCTCTCAATGTCCATGAATCTATGAACTTGCTATGAATAAATTACAAAGGAGATTAAATTTTAGCAAAGAAGAGATTTTCTTCTCTTAGGAAGAGAAATTATCTTAAAGAAGTTGTGAAAGTCAAAGGATAAAGTTCCAAATCACAGTCAGGTTTAATGGACTTCACTGATGATATAAAAGAAATCCAAAACATGCCATCTTTAAGATTTATATCAAATTGCAAATGAATATCTAAATAACATGTTGAAAAAGATGTTAAGAGAGAGATTAATTTTAAGCTTCAGTATGAAATTCAGCTTCTCTTTTGGTTACTAGGCAGAAGACAGGCTCAGAGTCTGTGGGTCTATGTAAATGTAGCCCATGAAGGAGAGAAATTAGTTTCTTAGTGTCTCATTTTCCATCACCTGTTAGATTCAGAGATAAATTATTTAAAGCTCTGGGGAAGACTAGTACCCAATATAACTAATAAAAGAATACTTTGAAATCACTCAATCTCTCACCCTCTTTTCTTTCAAAAGACTCAAAGCTCTTTCCACACTGAAATGGACACTTGGGTGGGGTGGAATCAAGTGTCTTAAAGCTAGAGAAAGAACTCTTCCCACATTATTCAACTCACTCAATGTGAGCAGTGGAAGAACAAATGAGGAAAGGTACCACTTTCCATAATTTCACCCCTTTATTCAGAGGAAAGCTCAGGCAAGTAGTGATACCAGAAAAAGCAGATGTATTTACACACACCATGGGTTCTCCTCTACCCACATAAGCTCTAACAGAGAGTTATCTTGAGAATTCAAATATTAATATGTATTGTTCATAATTTATTATTTTAAATTGTTCTTAGATCTTCAGAAGAAAAGCTAATAAGGATATTTTAAGAGAACTCTAGTATTCATTCATTAATTTATTCAACATTTATTGAATAGTCATAGCATTCACTGAGTGAGGTAAAAGGAATATAAAATAAGACAGTCCCTAATTTCTAAAAGCTCACAAACTAGAAACCAGACCTAATAATGCCAGTGTTTTTGAGAGTAATTATATTCAAGTCCAAACCACTGGAAGTAACTTGGAAGGTTCTTACCAAGAGGCTGACATCAAAGGGTAGGGAATTGAATGATTTCTAAGAGACTTGCTAGAAAGCCACACATTATTTACAAGCATGGGGGTCTCTCATAATATATATTTTTTTCTCCTTCAAGCTCAGATTTCTCTGAGAAAAATTTTTTAAAATTCCATGAACTAAAATTGTTTTCTCTATGACAATAAAATGGAGGGAGGAAGAGAGAGGGACAGGGGAAGAAATAGTATATGTAGGAAGGCAGAATTAGAAAGGAGGTTCTGAGATCTGTTTACAAAGTGCTCAGAAAGCAGGTGATGTCTTCTTTCTGGTAAATTATGGGCAGAAAGTTTAAGAGCTGAGGGAAGCTTGCAAAGTGCTGATATAAAAATGAAACCATAATCAAACACAAAAGACAGAAGATCTCTAATTCTTATAGAAAATTTAGTTTATAGTGTTGGCAATAATTAAATAAATAGCTAAATTTTTATTAGTAAGGTATTTCATTTGTACTTAAATGTTTATATTTTCTCCAAACTTGCTCTTTGTTATAACTTTTAAGACAAGTATAAATAATAGTAGTGGGAAAATCACAGATGCATACTTAGAATTGAGTTTGTTATACCAATAAAACATCTTTTAAGGACAATTAAAAATCAATAGCAGTTTTGTTTGAGAACTTTCATTCCAATTATGGCAGGGAAGATGGCCGGGGGGCTGAGTAGTGGAGATTCAGAAAGAAAGAGAATCTAGGAGATTTCTGCAATACCATAGCCACAAAATAGGCTTTTGATTGCTTGGCTAGGGAAGATGAAAAAAATGCAAGGTGACTGCAAGTTTTCAATAGGAAGGAAGTTGTGAGTAATAATATAATTGAAATAAACAGATCTTAAAACAGAGCAAAACTTCTGGGAAAATTTCTCAGGACTTGACTCAAATGTCACTTTTTCAGTGAAGTCTTGTGTGGCAGGAAACAAAAATGGAATGATCACTGCACCATTTCCTCTTCCTGGGCAGACAGAAGAACATTTCCTGGATTCCCTTGTAGTCAGGGTGGGAGCATATGACTTAGTTTTGGCAAATGGAATGTATGTAGGAGTGATGTGACACTTCCAGGCCAAGACACTTACTGAATACTGATCTACCTTTATCTCTCTCTGCCCCTAGAAACAATGTCTCTGTGGCAGCATCACGATACGTAGGAAGCCTGGAATCCTGAGTCACTAGATGACATGATGAGCCACCTGTATCAGACTTATTCTGAACAAAAGCTAAACTTTTGTTGGGCTAAACCACTAACATCTAGATTTAGTGCTACAGCATAGCATAGCTTATTTTGATTAATATATCTTGCTTGGCTACAATATCCAAAATTTCCACAAGCCTCTGCCCCTGTAAAAGTAAAACACCCATATACCCACTTCTTATCCTTCTCACTTGTTTTTTTTTTCTCTTTAGCACTTGTCACTCTATAACTTACAGTAAATTTTACCTATTTATGTTATTATCTCTCTTCCCCAGTAGAATGTAAGCTCCATGAGGACAGAAATTTGTGTCTGTTTGGTCTGTTATAGCCCCAGTGATACAGGGTTTGGAACATGGCAGACATTCAATAGATGTTTGTTGGATAAATGAATACAAAGATGGTAACTTTAGCTGTGTGTAAAAAATGGTCAGACCTTAAGTGGAGAAGTACTATGGGCAGCTGTGAACACTAGTATGAGAGATCCAGAGACACATGCTTGGGACACATTAACATAGTTGGAGCGGTCGTAGTTGAAATCATAAGAATGAGTTTCTTGAGAGGATGAATGTTGCAGGATGGGTTCTTCAAGAACAAAGCCTGAGTAAGAGTCTGAGTGTTTAGTAAGGATCGACAACTTTGAAAGGAAGCAGACTGGTTAGAGAAAGAAGTCAAATTGCAATGCAGGCTGGAAATACCTCAGCCAAACTGGTAGAAAACTGTGAAGTAAATGCTGCCTGTCAGAGTTGTCCTGAAATAGACTCAAACAGTTGGACTTTATAGCTCCATCTCATTCAGTCACTGATGTGGGCTGTCTTGAGTAGGGCTGACCTTGGATGAGGCTACTCTCTGCAGATGAGGCAGATCCTAAAGGAGCTGACAGCTGGAAGCTGTCTATTGACCTCATTCCCTATAGCTGGACGGCAAGTACTTTTTTTAAGGGAAATATGAGCAGTATATCTCCATATCTACCACAAATGGGAAAAAGAAAGCTAATGGCCAGAGTTGCCAGATTTAGCAAGTATAAATATAAGACACCCAGTCAAATTTAAATTTCAGGTAAATAGCAAAGTAAGTTATTAATAATAAATATTCCCACGTAATAGTTGAATCACAATTATGCTAACAAATTATTTGTTGTTTATTTAAAATTCAAATTTAACTGAGTGCCCTGTGTTTATTTGTCAACTCTACTAAAGGCTGAGTCAGGATAGAGCCACAGTGGTCAGGAGAGAAGTAAGTGGAATTGTCAAGAAGAGATGAGAGAAAGTCAGAGAATGATCCAAGAACCAAGATAAAGTAATAGCATTGAGATACAAAGTAGGAGGTGGCTTTCAAAATAATGAGGTGACTGACAGAATTTCCTATTTTTAAAAGACTGAATAATATTCCATTGTGTATATGTGCCACATTTTATTTATTCATTCCTTGGTAGACAAATAAGTTGATTCCATACCTTGGCTATTGTAAATAATGCTGCAAGGAATATAGGAATGTAGATATCTCTTCAATATGCCAATTTCAATTCCTTTGGATATAAACTCAGAAGGTGGAACTGGAGGGCATTATGCTAAGTGAAATAAGCCAGGCACAAAGAGACAAATACTGTATGATCTCACTTACATGTGGAATCTAAAAATGTTGATGTCATAGAAACAAATTAGAAAGGGGGTTACCAGAGGCTGGGAGGGAGAAGGAGGGATGAGGAAAGGGAATATGTTGATCAAAGGGTACAAAGTCTCAGAGTGAAGGATTAAGTTTTGGTGATCCATTGTACTGCAGGGTGACCACAATTGATAATAATGTGTATTTCAAAATCACTGAAAGAATAGATTAATGTTCTCACCACAAAAAAACCATAAGTTGATGAGGTGATGGATATGTTAGTCAGCTTGACTGAATATTTCTACAATGTGTACACAGATCAAAATATCACATTGTACTGGAGTGTGGTCAGTATGTATGTATATTTATCATACATAATTATAATTTGTCAATTAAAATAAAAAGAAAAATAATGTGATATAATATTGAATTTTGAAAAATGAAAAAGATGTGTAAAAGATGATGACTGAGGATTACTGCAGTGACTAAAAGATTAGAGATAAGAAAAAGCTTCAAAAAAGATTGGCCTTCAGTGTCAAATGACACAGAGACAGGCAAAACAGCCAAAATATTTGCAGGGGTGATGAGGTATGTCAAAGCAGATGTGATAGGGCATGCTTTGCCACAAGATGGCACTCATAGTTCCTTCTTTTTCTGAGTTTCTATCAATAAATATTCTGCAAATTTTTTATTGTTATAGAACAAAGAGACTATCTTATGTTTCACAACTTATAGCATTGTGTTTCATGTTATATCATTTTCCCACAACTTATCATTGTTTTTTCTTTTAGAACATGAAGATATAATGAATGCTGGAATTGACTGAGGGGGAGGGAGACTGGTATTAGAACCTGGAGGAGGGAGCAAATGCAATGCTATTGTAGATACAAAGCACAAAGCCTTAACAAAAGGCTGTTAGATTTAACAATCAGATGATGACTGATGAGTTTCAAGAAAATGAAGAATAGTGATGGAAGTGGTAGCCAGACTGCCTAATGTTGAGGAATGAGAATGCGCTGAGAAAGTAGAAGCAGTGAGTACAGACTATATGTTTAGCACATCTGCTATAAAAGAAAACAAAGGAAAAATAGGTGGACTTTTTCCTTATAAGGAACTATTTTCCAAATAAGCGTTTGTTTACCTTATATGTAAGTTTCAAATATTTCCTCTTAAATGGCAATTACCTCACATAAAAATATCTCTATAAAACAAACACAGTTGTGTTGCAGAGACACTTCTACTTAACTGAACAACTCCTTTAGTCCCTCTATATTATAGCACTTATTTCTTTTCAAAATAATTTCATACCTTTTTCTCATATTATATTGTCTACTGAGTGAATGTTTGAACAAAGGTCTATAGAGAACATAAGATTTGCCTAACATTCCACAGCTAGAGAGAAACAGAGCCATGAGTCAAAGTTTTCTGATGTATAATTCCATACTAATTTTATTGAATTCCTTTTTCTGTTACTTGATTTCTAGTTCAAGTTTTCCACTTATTATCAATGTTATTTTTTCAACATGTATAAAGTGACAATGGCTATATGAATTTACCCCGTTCTGAATATTTTCCATGCTGTCTCAGATATGTAACAGTTAAAAGTTACCTTTCTCCAGAACAGCATGGGAAAATATGTGCATTATTATCTCTGCTTTGTGTAAAACTGACTATAATATTGAGCTGAACCAAAAATAATTTATAAATCACCACACTGTTGCACAGGTAAAATCCTGTGCTTATTGTTTCAGGTGGATAGGTGCTTCTACTAGAATGCAAACAGTCTCACCACACAATCAAAAGGTTTTTTTTTTTCAGCCAATAAATCTAATCTGTACACACTCATTTTTCTTTTATTTTTATCATCAAGGTGAAAATCAGTTTCTGTATTTGTGTAAAACTAAGTAAAATCTAATCCCTTTGGACATAAGAAAGAGTGAAAGGAAGACAACTCTAGCTTTGTTCTTCCCATTCAATTTCCTCACCCCAAATACAGAGAAAAAGGTGGAGGGGCTTCTATAACTAGTTCACCGGTAACTCCACATAAGTCAAACAAAAGAACACTTCAAACCTGCTTTGTGGCTAGACCTCCATGGGGAACAGCCTTCTTACTGAATTGGAAAGAATAAAGGGTATTTTTGAACTTACAGTGCCTGAAAACATCATGTCTGCAAAGTGTGGTTGGCATTTTTGTACATTTAAAAGAGTCTAATGAAGCCCAGCTCCACACAAATTCCAACAACAACAACAAAAAAAACCACAAAGAATGGAAAATGGTTCCTGCCACCCAGGGGTCAGAGTGGTGGTTGTTTCTCCAACCAATTGTACAAAGGAGACCTGTCATTTATAGATAGTTCCAAAGTCTTGCATTAGCAAGTACACCATGAAGACTGGCCCTTACCCAAATAATTTACTCAGAGAGACATTTAATATGAGGTAAATACAGCCTCAGAGAGAACAGCTTTGAAGGATGTCTTTGGAAAGGTCAGAAGAAGATGAAATGAGGTATGTTGTTACTTAGGGCCTTTATTAAACAAATGCTTGCCTTAACTCATCTCCAGCATGTCTTAAATAATGACATATCCACTTCACAGACAAAAAACAAATTGGAATGTGAAATTTTTCATTAGTATAGGCCCTCAGGCCAATGGGTTGTTCTAAAAGTATGTGAATGGCCTCTTTCCACCAGCCTGGAGACTGCTTCTATCTCAGGGACGTATCTATTGCTCCGTTAAACAGTCAAGGACTGTTTGTATTTCAGATGTTCTCCCTTAACTGTCATACAAGTTAAGTTTGAAAACTCTGTTCTCCCTAAGCCTTATGCATGTCCTATCCCTTCAGGTTCTTGGCTTTAGGTAGAAATAACCAGTTACTGCTACTGTTACAACAGACAGCACTTTAGGTGTTAACTTTTTTGGGGTCATAGGCACTTGCTATCATAAAACCAACTGGCTATTGAATTAAATAAATTTTTTGGTTATCCATAACATCACTTCCAACAACTGATTTCTTTGCTGCTGCTATTCATCTCTAGTTCTTTGTACATATAAATGTATCCATCCATTCAGTGAATATTACTGAGCACCTGCTATTGTTCTGGACAAAGGGATTATGGAAGTCATTAAAACAGACAAAGTCTGGCTATATGGACCTACATTCCAGATAGGTAGGAACAGAAGAGTATGGGATGAAGGAAGTAACAGGCAATACTTAAACAACATACATTAAGATAGTGATAAGTCACATAAAGACAAGAAAACAGGTTAATGTAATTGATAACTGTATGGAGAACTACTTTTGTCTGAATAATAAAAAACTGCTGCTGTGAGATGAGGTGTTAAAGTGTCACTTTTGAGTTAGGGCCCGATGATGACAAGAAGCCAGCATGTACATGTCGGGGAGGAGAATGCTGTAAGCAGAGAAAATAGCAAGTACAAAGGTTTGAAAATAGAACAAGCTTGGAATCTTTGAGGAGCAAAAAGAAAGCCAAGGTTGTTGAATACTAATAAAAGGAAGTGGCAGGTAGGACATGAGTTCTGAGAAATCCAAGAGGCAAGTTGGAGCATTTAAATCATGAAGGAGTTAAACATGAGGGATCTCAAAAACTGTAAAGTTTTTTCTAACTCCTAAATATTTTAGTGTATTTTTCCTAGGATCAAGGACAGTTATGAAAGTACAGTTATCAAAATGAGGAAATTTTCATTGTTATAACCAGAGTACAGTTATTGAAATCAGAAAATAATATGAATATATTTTATCTAATTTATAAACCTTTCTTAAACTTCGCTAATGGTCCCCAAAACGTCCTTTATAGAAATGTTATTGAGAGCCGAGCATTATACATTGCATGAATTTTTTTTTTTTTTGAGACAGAGTCTCACTCTGTCACCGAGGCTAGAGTACAGTGGTGCGATCTGAGCTCACTGCAACCTCTGCCTCCCAGGTTCAAGAGATTCTCATGCTGCAGCCTCCTGAGTAGCTGGGATTACAGGTGTGAGCCACCATGCCCAGCTATTTTTTTTGTATTTTTAGTAGAGATGGAGTTTCACTATGTTGGCTAGGCTGGTCTTGAACTCCTGGCCTCAAGTGACCCACCTGCCTTGGCCTCCCAAAGTGCTGGGATTACAGGCATGAGCCACTGCACCTGGCCACATTGCATTTAATTTTCATGCCTCTTTAGTTCCTAATATTTTCTTGTCTTTCATGAACTTGAAATTTTCTTAAAGAACTTGCCATTTATTTTGTAGTATGTCCTTCAATTTAGGTTTGTTTGATGTTTCCTTGAGATTAGATTCAGGTGACACAGGTTATAAAAAAGTTATCCTTTTCAATATAGCATATCAGGAGAGGTACAGAGTGTCACCTTGTTCCATTACTAATATGCTGGGAAGGTGGGATTTAAAAATTGTATGCTTTGCTAGGTGGAGATCAATGTATGTTTATGCTTTAAATGATTGCAAAAATATAATGTTAATTGTAAAACTAGAAATATAATTAGGCAAATGCCTGTGAATTAAAAGCTAATGCAAGAAGGCTTTCTTTCCTTGTCCAAAACTGTAACCATAGCCAAGGGAGGGGAGGGGAGGGGAGGGGAGAGAAAGGGAGGGGAGGGAGGAAGGAGAGAGAGAGGGAGGGAAGGAAGGAAGGAAGGAAGGAAGGAAGGAAGGAAGGAAGGAAGGAAGGGGCAAGATGGAAGAATAGAAGCCTATAGCATGTGTCTCCCTGCACCGCCCCCCATCCCAAGAATATCAAATACTAACAACTGTTTGCACACAGAAAATCACTGTCACAAGAACCAAAAATCAGGTGAATAATCACACTACCTGGTTTTAACTTCATATAACTGAAAAGAGGCATTGAAGAGGGTAGGAGAGACAGTCTTGAGTCACCAACACCACCCCTCCCACATCCCCTGGCAGCAGCCTTGCAGCATGGAAAGTCTGTGTACTTGGGGGAGAGAGAGCACAGCAGCTGGGGGACTTTACATTGAACTCAGTGCTGCCTTGTCATAGAGAGCAAAGCTGTGCTGAACTCAGCCAGTGCCTGTGCATGGAGGGAGCTAGCCAGAGGGGAATCACCTATCCTAGCAGTCACAGCTTGAGTTTCTTAGAAAGTCTCACCGCCACAGGTCAAAGTGCTCTGGGGTCCCAGGTAAACTTGAAAGCAGTCTAGGCCACAGGGACTGCAATTCCTAGGCAACTCCTAGAGCTAGGCTGGGCTCAGAGCCAGTAGACTCAGGTGACATGTTACCTAGGAAGATACTAGCCAGGGTGGCTAAGAGAGTGCTTGTGCCGCCCCTCCCCCAGCCCTAATCAGTGCAGCTAGTAGCAATGAAAGTGACTCCTTCCTTCTACTTACACAGAGGAGAGCTAAGAGTAAAGAGGACTTTGTCTGTATCTTGGATACCAGCTCAGTCACAGTAGGAGAGCATTGGACAGAATGGTGCGGCCCTCATTCTAGGCCCTAGCTCACTGACATTTCTAGACACACCCCAATACAAAATGGAACCAGCTGCCTTGATGAGAAGGTCCTAGTCCTGGCAGGATTCATCACTGCTGACTGAAGAGCCCTTGAGTCCTGAATAACCACCAATGATACCCAAGTAGTATGCCATTGGCTTTGGGCTCTGAGATGTGCTCACTTTAGGATGTGACCCAAGACATTCTCAGTTGTGGTGGCTATGGTGAAAGACTCCTTGTATTTGAGAAAGAGGGAAAAGTAAAGAGGACTTTGTCTTGCACCTTGCCTTAGGTATCATCTCAGCCACAGTGAGGTAAAGCGATAAGCAGGTTCTGGGGGTCCCTGAGTCCAGGCCTAGGCTCTTGGACAGCATTTCTGGACTTTCCCTGGGTCAGAGAGGAGCTCAGTTCCCTGAAGAGTTAGTCCCAGGCCTGGCAGCATTCACCACAAGCAAAGAAAGAGCCCTTGGGCTTTAAGTGAACATCAGCAGTGGCTTGGCAGAACCTCCCACGGGCCGCTGATGGTGGTGGCCACACAGAAAGGCTCCTCTGCCTGTGAAAAGCAGAGAGAAGAATGGGAAGGACTTTGTATTGTGGTGTGAGTGCCAGCTTAACCACAGTAGAACAGAACATCAGGTAAATTTCTAAAGTTTTTGACTCCAATCCCCAGCTCCAACATACATCTCTGAACCTGCCTGGGGTCTGGAGGAACTACCTGCCTTGAAGGGAAGAACACAAAGCTGGTTAGCTTCACCACTGGTTGATCATAGAGACACTGAGCTTTGAGTGAACACAAATGGTAGCCTGGTAAGTGGTTACAACAGGCCTTGGGCAAGACCCAGTGCTGGGATAGCATCAGATCTAAGCCAGTGCAGTCCCAGTGGTAGTGACCACAGGGGTGCTTGCATCACCACATCCCAGTTCCAGCACCTCAGTACCGACAGAGGGAGACTATATTTGTTTGGGAGAAAGTAAGGAAAAAGAACAAGAGTCTCTGCTTGGTAATCCCGACAACTCTTCAAAATCTTATCCAAGACCACCAAGGTGGTAGCTCTATGAGTCTGCAAAAACCACAGTGTTAGGCTTGGGGCCCAAGTCCCTTTGAATACCTGGAAAGTGCTCCCAAGAAGGACAGGCACAAATAAGCCCAGACTGTGAAGACTACAATAAATACCCAATTCTTTAAGGCCCAGACACTGAAGAACGTCTACAAGCATCAATACCATCCAGGAAAACCTTACTTCACTAAATGAACTAAATAAGGCACCAGAGATCAATCCTGGAGAAAATGAGCTATATGACCTTCCAGACAGAGTATTCAAAACAGCTGTTTTAAGGAAACTCAAAAGAAATTCAAGGTAACACAGAGAAAGAATTCAGAATTTTATCAGATAAATTTAACAAAGAGCTCAAAATAATGAAAAAGAAGCAGAAATTCTACAGTTGAAAAAGGCAATTGATATGCTGAAAACTGTATCAGAGTCTCTTAATAGCAAAATTGATCAAGAAACAATTAGTAAACTTGAAGACATGCTATTTGAAAATACACAGTCAGAGGATACAAAAGAAAAAAAAGAATAAAATAGAATGAAGCATGCCTACAGGATCTATGAAATAACCTCAAAAGGGTAATCTAAGAGATATTGGTCTTAAAGAGGATGCAGATAAAGAGATAAGGGTAGGCCGAGCGCAGTGGCTCATGCTTGTAATCCCAGCACTTTGGGAGGCTGAGGTGGGCAGATCACAAGATCAGGAGATCAAGACCATCCTGGCTAACACTGTGAAACCCCGTCTCTACTAAAAAATACAAAAAATTAGCCGGGCGTGGTGGTGGGCATCTGTAGTCCCAGCTACTCGGGAGGCTGAGGCAGGAGAATGGCATGAACCTGGGAGGCGGAGGTTGCAGTGAGCCAAGATCACACTGCACTCCAGCCTGGGCGACAAAGCAAGACTCCACCTCAAAAAAAAAAAAAAGAGAGAGAGAGATGGGGTAGAAAGTTTATTCAAAGGGATGATATCAGAGAATTTCTCAAACCTGGAGAAGATACCAACATTCAAGTACAAGAAGGTTATTGAACACCAAGCAGGTTTATCTCAAAGAAGACTAACTCAAGGTATTTAATAATCAAGCTCCCAAAGGTCAAGAATAAAGAAAGGACCCTAAAAGCAGCAAGAGAAAATGATGGAATAACATACAATGGAGCTGCAATAGGTCTGGCAGCAGATTTTTCAGTGGAAACCTCACACTCCAGGAGAAGAGTAGCATGACATGTTTAAAATGCTAAATAAGAAAAAAACTTTTACCCTAGAGTGATATATCTGGTAAAATATCCTTCAAGCATGAAGGAGAAATAAACACCTTCTGAGACAAACTAAGGGTGAAGAATTTCATCAACACCACACCTGTCTTACAAGAAATGCTAATAGGAGTTCTTCAGTCTGAAAGAAAAAGATGTTAATGAGCAAGAAGAAATCATTGAAAGGTACAAAACTCAATGGTAACAGTAAGCACACATGAAAACATAGCATATTGTAACACTGTAATCATAGTGTGTAAACTATTCTTAAGTAGGAAGAAGAAATGTTGAATCAATCAGAAACAATAACTACAACAATTTTTCAAGACATAGGCAGTACAATAAGATATAAAGAGAAACAACAAAAGTTAAAAATTGAGGGGATGAAGTTAAAGTATAGTTTTAATTAGCTTTCTTTTTGTCTGTTTGTTTATATAATCAGTGTTGTCATCTGTTTTAAATAACGAGTTGTAAGATAATATTTGCAAGCCTCATTGTAACCTCAAATCAAGAAACTTAGAACAAATACACAAAAATATAAAATGAGCTATTAAATTATATCACCAGAGAAAATCACCTTCACTGAAAGAAATACAAGAAGGACGGAAAGAAGGAAGAGAAGACCAAGAAACAACCAGAAAACAAATTAAAAAATGGCAAGAGTAAGTCTCTACTTATCAATGATAACATTGAATGGAAAATGGACTAAACTCCACAATTTCTACTTATCAATGATAACATTGAATGGAAAATGGACTAAACTCCACAATCAAAAGACATAAAGTGACTGAATGGATGTAAAAATAAGACCAAATTATTTGTTGTCTGTAAGAAACACACTTCACCTATAAAGATACACATAGACTGAAAATAAAGGGATGGAAAAAGATATTCCATGCCAATGAAAACCAAAAAACAGCAGGAGAGTCATACTTATATCAGACAAAACAGATTTCAAGATAAAAGCTATAAAAAGAGACAAAGAAGGTCATTATATAATGATAAAGGGGTCAATTCTGCAAGAGGATATAACAATTGTAAATATACATGTACCCAATACTGGAGTACCCAGATATGTAAAGCAAATATTTTTAGAGCTAAAGAGAGAGATAGGCCCCAATACTTAATAGCCGGAGACTTCAACACCCCACTTTCAGCATTGGACAGATCTCTCAGATGGAAAATCAAGAAGGAAACATGGGACTTCATCTGTGCTATAGAACAAATGGACCTAATAGTTATTTACAGAACATTCCATCCACTGGCTGCAGAATATACACAGTTCTGCTCAGCACATGGATCATTCTCAAGGATAGACTATATGTTAGGTCACAAAACAAGTCTTAAAATACTTAAAAAACTGAAATAATATACAGCATTTTTGACCATAATGGAATAAAACTATAAATTAATAACGAGGAATTTTGGAAACTATACAAACACATGGAAATTAAACAATATGCTCCTTCCTGACAAGTAAGTCAATGAAGGAATTAAGAAAATTGCAAAATTTCTTGAAAAAATGATAATGAAAACACAACATACCAAAATCTACGGGATACAGCAGAAGCAATACTAAGAGGAAAATATACAGCTATAAGTGCCTACATCAAAAAAGAATAAAAACTTCAATTAAAAAACCTAATGATGCATCTTAAAGAATTAGAAATGCAAGAGCAAACTGAACTCAAAATTAGTAGAAGAAAAGAAATAATAAAGATCAGAGCAGAAATAAATGAATTTGAAATGAGGAAAACAACACAGAAGGTCAATGAAACAAAAAGTTGTTTTTTTGAAAAGATAAACAAAATTGACAAACCTCTAGTTCAACTAACAAAGAAAAAAAAGGAAGAAGACCGTAATAAATAAAACCAGGTTACTTGAAATTACAGGGAGTGCTGGCGCATGCCTGTAATCCCGGCACTTTAGGAGGCTGAGGTGGGCAAATTGCTTGAGCCCAGGAGTTCAAGACCAGCCTGGGCAACATGGCGAGACTTCATCTCTACTAAAAATACAAAATATTAGCTAGGCATGGTGGCACATGCCTGTAGTCCCAGCTACTCAGGAGCCTGAGTTGGGAGGATCCCTTGATCCCAGAAGGTCAAGGCTGTAGTGAGCTCTGATTGCACCACTGCACTCTACCTGGATGACAGAGTGAGACCTCATCTCAAAAAATATATATATAAAATATATACATAAATATATATCTATATTTATATAAATATAATATACATAAAAATATATTATAATTTTATATAACATCATTTTTATAAAATGTATATTTATAGAATATATTATAACATATAATAAAATAAAATCAGGGATTAAAAAGGAGACATTACAACTGATATTGCAAAAATTCAAAGGATAATTAGTGGCTATCATGAGGAACTATATGCCAATAAAATGAAAAATCTAGTGGAAATAGATAAATTCCTAGACACATAAAACCTACCAAGATTGAAACATGAAGAAATCCAAAATCTGAACAGAAAAATAACAAGTAATGAAATTGAAGTCATAATAAAAAGTCTCCCAGTAAAGGAAAGCTCAGAACCTGACAGCTTCACAGCTGAATTTTACCATACGTTTAAAGAACACCTAATACCAATCCTACTCAAACTGTTCTGAAAAATAGAGGATGGAATACTTCCAGACTCATTCTGTGAGGCTAGTGATACCCTGATGCTAAACCAGACAAAGATACATCAAAAACAGAAAATTACGGGCCAATATCTCTGACGATTATTCATGCAAAAATCCTCAACAAAATACTAGCAACCTAAAGTCAACAATACACTAATGACCAAGTGAGATTTATCCCAGGTATGCAAGGATAATTCAACATATGGAAATCAATCAATGTGATACATCATATCAATAAAATCAAGGACAAAAACCATATGATCATTTCAATTAATGCTGAAAATGCATTTGATAACATTTAACATCCCTTCATGATAAAACCATCAAATAACTAGGTACTGAAGGAACATACCTCAACACATAAAAGCTATATACAACAGACCCACGGCTAGTATCATACTGTACAGGGACAAACTGAAAGTCTTTCCTCTAATATCTGGAACAAAACAAAAATGCCCACTTTTACTACTGTTATTTAACATAGTACTGGAAGTCCTAGCTAGAGAAATCAGACAAGAAAAAGAAATAAAGGGCATCCAAATTGGAAAGAAAGAAGTCAAATTTCTTTGTTTGCAGATTATATGACCTTATATTTGGAAAAACCTAAAGACCCCATCAAAAAACTATCTAAATGAATTCAGTAAGTTGCAGGATATAAAATCAACATGAAAAAATCAGTAGTATTTCTATATGTCAACAGTGAACAATACGAAAAAGAAAACAAGTAATCCCATGTACATTAGCCACAAATAAAATTGAATACCTAGAAATTTCAAGTAAGTGAAATATCTCTACAATAAAAACTACAAAACACTGATGAAAAAAATTGAAAAGGACACAAAAAAATGAAAAGATATTCCATGTTCATGAATTGGAAGAATGAATACTGTTAAAGTGTTCATACTACCCAGAGCAATCTACAGATTCAATGCAATCCCTATCAAAATACCAATGACATTCTTCCTAGAAATAGAAAAAAAATCCTAAAATTTATATGGAACACAGAAGACCCAGAATAGCCGAAGCTATCCTGGGCAAAAAGAATAAAACTGAAATAATCACATTACCTGACTTCAAATTACACTACAGAGCTTATAGTAGCCAATATAGCATGGTACTGGCTTAAAAACATAGATCAACAGAACAAAATCAAGAACACCAGAAACAAATCCACACATCTATGGTGAACTCTTTTTGAGAAAGTTTCCAAGAACATACATTGGAGAAAAGACAGTCACTTCAATAAATAATGCTAGAAAAATTGGATATGCATATACAGAGGAATAAAATTAGATTCCTATCTCTCACCATACACAAAGATAAAATCAAAATGGATTAAACACTTAAACGTTAGACCTCAAACTATAAAACTACCAAGAGAAAACATTGGGAAAACTCTCCAGGACAATGGACTGGGCAAAATTTTTTAAGCAATACCCCACAAGCACAGGCAACCAAAGCAAAAATGGACAAATGGGATCACACCAAGTTAAAACACTTTTGTACAGCAAAGGAGTCAGTCAACAAAATGAAGAGATAACCCACAGAATAAGAGAAAGTGTTTGCAAACTCCCCATCTGACAAGGAATTAATAACCAAACTATATAAGGAACCCAAACAACTCTACAGGAAAAAATCTAAAAATTTAATTTTAAAACTAGCAAAAGATTTAAATAGGCATTTCTGAAAATAAGATATACAAATGGCATACAGGCACATGAAAAGGTGCTCAACATCATTGATCATCAGAGAAATGCAAATGAAAACTGCAATGAGATACCATCTCACCCCAGTTAAAATGCCTTTCATCCAAAGACAGGCAATAACAAATGCTGGAGAGGATGTGGACGGTAAGGGAATGTTCCTATGCTGTTGGTGGAAATGTAAATTAGTACGACTACTATGGAAAAAAGTTTGGAGGTTCCTCAGAAAACTAAAAATAGAGCTACTATAGGATTCAGCAATCCCATTGCTGGGTATATACCCAAAAGAAAGGAAATCAGTGTATCGAGGAGATACCTGCATTCGCACGTTTGTTGCAGCACTGTTCACAAAAGCCAAGATTTGCAAGCAACCCAAGTGTCCATAACATATAAATAAATAAACAAAATGTGATACTTATACACAATAGAGTAATATTCAGCCAGAAAAAGAATCAGATCCTGTCATTTGCAACAACAACATGGATGGATCTGGCAGTCATTATGCTACATGAAACAAGCCAGGCAAGGGAAGACAAACATCGCATGTTCTCACTTACCTGTAAGATCTAAAAATCAAAACAATTGAACTCATGGAGATAAGAGAGTAGAAGGATGGTTGCCAGAGGCTGCGAAAGGTAGTGGGGAGCTGGGTGGGGAGAAGGTGGGGATGATTAACCCATTTATGCCTAGTGTTCTATTACTGGAACGCTAAGCTGTGGGAGTTATTTATATCCTACTGCTCAAGGTCATCGCCAAGGTCTGATTTTTCACACAAAAAAATTGTAACCTTTGGCATAAATGGGTTAATGGGTTCAAAAAAATAGAAAGAATGAATAAGACCTAGTACATTTAAAATAGCTAAATGGATTGTTTATAACACAAAGGATAAAAACCTGAGGGGATAGATACCCCATTTTCCATAATGTGATTAGTATGTGTTGCATGCCTATTGCAAAGCAAGTGTATATATTTATGGGGTAAAGAGGGTATATCTTGTATACCCCATAAATATATACACATATACCTACTATGTACCCACAAAAATAAAAAAATTTAAAAAAGAAAGAGATGGAAAATAGAATGTGCATTGTTAATGCTAAGAAATAAGACATGTTTACAAACTTTCAACAAATAAAAATAACTGACTTTAAATATAAATTTATATAGTTAAATAAGATAGACTAATATTTAGGTAAATAAATAAGTTGCTTTTACATCATAGACAATGTGAAAAGAAATTGTTGATCATTTATGAATTGTAATTAATTTAGACACCCAGTGGCAAATGCAAGGTTTCCAAATTTTTTTTCTTCCAAGTACAGTGTAATTTATTTTGCTATGAATACTAGCTAATAGTAAACAAACAAGGGAAAAGTGTGGTTGTAAATTTTATCACTGGGGATAATGGAGAAGGAAAAGATCAGAAAACCCAAAATCTAAATAGAGAATGTAAGAAATTAGAGGAGATAGGGAATGAGCAAGAAGCTCTGCAACATGAATTTAAATAGTCGACTGAATCATAAAGGCTTTCAGTGCATGGACTATTGTTCTCTGGTATAGTTTTCTTTATCAGTCTTCCTTAAGAAATAGTATGCAAAAATAAAAGCTAAAGTCTGTATATGACTGGCGCATACAACATGACAACTGTTTCCCTTTTGATTACCAGAACTCTATTAGCACTTGTTACTTTCAAATCTAATAAGCAGAATTTTAGAAATGAAAAACCAAGATTCTCATCAGGTCCAGTTCCCTCAGTTTTCAAATGAGGAAAATGAAGTGCATTAAAGTTAACTGACTTGCCCAAAGTCACCCAACAGTGACACTACTGATGAGCAAACAGTTTAGGCTTAGAGCCCCAGAATGCTAATAGAGACATCATAAATATGTCACTATCAAAATACCACTACCCAGGGAGCTTGTGGAATAGAGCATTGGACTTAGAGTCAGCAAACTTGTATTTGAATCCCAGCTCTGCCTCTTACTTCCTATGAGACCATGGGCAAGTCACTTCAGCTCTCTGAAAAATGGGAATGATTAAGACCTACTTCATAAAAATGTTATGTATATTCAATGTGAAAGTGCTTTGTGAAAAACAACAGATAGTAAAACTATTAGAATATAAGATAATGGTGATGATCTCATATTCACTAGTTAGCTAAATGGATATAATACTTTTCAAGTAACTAGACTCTTATGTGAATGTTATGTAACATATTTTATGTCTCTAATTCTCATGATTCAGAAAAGATGTTGCATATGTTTAAATTTGCCTTTAAAGATTTTTTTTAACTTTTAATTATGAAAAATCTCAAACATTTACGATGTGATTAGAATATAATGAATCCCAGCTGGGCGCGGTGGTTCACGCCTGTAATCCCAGCACTTTGGGAGGCCGAGGCAGGCGAATCACAAGGTCAGGAGTTCGAGACCAGCCTGGCCAACATGGTGAAACCCCCATCTCTACTAAAAAATACAAAAAATTAGCTAGGCGTGGTGGCAGGCACCTGTAATCCCAGCTATTTGGGAGGCTGAGGCAGGAGAATCTCTTGAACCCAGGAGGTGGAGGTTGCAGTGAGCCGAGACCATGCCACTGCACTCCAGCCTAGGCAACACAGCGAGACTCCATCTCAAAAATTAAAAAAAAAACAACAATATAATGAATCCCAAATATGCATCACTCAGCTTCAATATTTTCAAAATTCTGCCATTCTTTTTTATATGTGGTAAAATATACATAAATTTACCATTTTAACCATTTTAAGAGCACAGTTCAATGACATTAACTACATTCATATTGCTGTGTCTGCTAGTCTTAAACTTCCATCCACTTCCCACCTATCCAGTGGATAATTATGAAGATCTTACTTTTTAAATCAGACATCTAGCACTTCAATTTTCATCCAAATTGGTATGAAACTTTTTTGCTCTAAGCCTCAGTTTCCTCTTCAGCAAAATGAGTGTCATAGCATCTATCTCTCAAAGTTGTTGTGAATTTTAAAGGATGTTCTGTAACATCATATAGCTAGTACTCAATAAATGTTAGCTCACTTGCTCCCACCATTCATAGGTATGACTGTTCCCAGAGAGTTGTGCTGATAACACGATGGATTCCACTTCACTGATGTGATGGCTCTCAAGTTTTATTTGGAGTATTATACTGACATTTCTTCATTGTTCCTTTGTACCTTATCAAGGTGGGACATATAAACCGAATTAAGTTTCCTAAATGATATAAATGTAATAAAGAGTTCTTTATATCTTCTTGGTGATAGTATTTACTTTTAAAATAATTATAAAAGAAATAGAATAAGCTCCATAGCCTAAGTGAGAAGTTCCTAAAGTCACTGCAGCCATTTATTAAAGCGTACTGGTAGGCAAACAGAAAAACACCTTTGACTTTCCTTTAATGGTGGAGTCACTGTGAAGGACACAGGAAAATGCTGACTTCTTCTAGGTCACTGCTCAAACTATGTCTGTCCTCTCTGATAAGTTCTTCTCAGCTTCACTTTATCTTTCTGCATACTAAATGGGGACATATTCTAAGACCTACTCCTCTTCTTTGAGATTTTTTACAAGCTCCTGTGGGTGACTTACTCATATTTCTTCAGCCTGCATCTCTATATGAAGAATTCTAAAATAAACATCTCCAGCCAACAATTCTTTGTCTGACTCTAAGAAACTTCTGAACCTCAAAAGAAGCATATTCAAACCAAAACTCATCATCACCCCCTCAAACCCTCTCAGAAACCCTCTGTTTCTGTTGATGATGCCATGACTTCTGTGTCAGACTGTCTTAAACTAGAGATTCATCCTTCCATTTCTACATCCAAGACAAAGAGTGATTATTCCTTAGAAATATTTCTTTTATTTGTTCTGCTCTTATCCCAACTCCACTAATAGGGGCATTACAGCTTCACCCAGCCTAATTAATGCAATAGCTCATGGAGTCAATAAAATACACTCTCTAGCATATAACATTTAATCAAGAAACCAGAATTCTAAACACTTTTAGGAATTAAGTGAGAGTCATGCCTGAGCAGCCCTTCAAATAACACTTAGGAGAGTTTAAAAAGACATAAATCCTTTTTCTGAGCCAGGGAAAAAACAAAGTTCATTTTATTGGTAAAGCATGTTATTTTATAACTAGGTCTGAATAATGCAAACATCTGATAATCTTTAAAGAAATCACACCAACAAAATCTGAGTGCAGTCTGGGCCTTCTCAAATACAGCTCACATTTCCCTAATTTTTATAGTCTCTATATAAAGACTTATATTCCCATTATTACATTTAGAGAGCCCTTCAAAGGTGCCATAAAGTTCCAGTCTTGATAGTCTCCAATTAGTGTCCTAGCTACATAGCTCTGAAGTTCCAGTTTACTAGCTTAACATACAAGCTAGAGCTTATCTTAACTGAGAACACTTACCTCTAATGACTGGCTTCTATTAAAACCAATCCCCCAGCAATACAAAACAGCTAATTTACATATTTTAACTTTCTGCTTAGCTTTTCTCTTGCAATGTATTATAGTATCGTCCAGATATCTACCTTCCCAGGTGACTCTTTTTTCAGAGAATACCCCAATTGACATTGACTCACTCCAGTACTCTGGGACTCAAAGTTTTGATAATAAATATATAAAGGTTTATTTGCAAATATATTCACTATAGTTGCATTTGTCTAGCAGAATTTAAGACATAACAATGTCTATTCATAAGTGGGTAGAATAACGGTAAGCGTATTGATGAAATAAAATTGTCATGAGTTGGTAATTGTTGAAATTGAGTGATGGGTTCATTATATAATTCTTTCTACTTTTTTGCACATGTTTAAAATTTCTTCCATAATACAACCTTTTAAAGTTAGGGTGCTATTAATATAATGTAACTACTAGAAACAATTAAGATTGATCAATCTGTACTCAGAGAAATAGGGCTATGATATATTATTAAGTGAGATAGCAACCTGATAAACAATAATGCTCCATTTTGGGTTTTACAAATTCTGTGTGTATGTGTTTATGTGTATATGTATTTGTACATCCACAGATGAAAATCTGGTTACTTTGGACCCACCAGACTAACAGCTAACCCTGGTAATTAAGAGAAACTACAATGGATGATCATAGCTTACTCTTTTTGCTGCAATAATTTTTACAACCAACATCTGAAAATTTTAAAAATAAAGAAAATCATATTAACAACTGGAATATTTAGTGCAAGGTGGATCTTGAGGATTATATTCTTGGGAGCATTAAATACTAAAGAATAATAAAAGTATACATCTGTGCTTCAAAGCATGCTACATATTGAAGGCAAAATAAGTTTATTTGATGTATTCTCTCAAGGCATTGACTTTAATTAAGTGCTTTTTCTACCAACATTATCTGGGACTGTCTTCTGTTACTTTCCGGGAAGGTTTTACTTAATTCTTTGATCTTTCCCGTTATGGGCAAAACAGATGGAGGAAAACCATAAAGGATTTTCTTGCCCCTCAGTTTAGTCCAAGTTCATAATTTTTTGTAAAATCATGATCGAAGTCAATTTGTATATTTCTGCTTTGTCCAAAGATACTCCTACCACTCCCCTAAGGAGAATTTGCAGTTATCCTTGCTTTTGTACTGCTGATTTTTGTAGTTTTCATGTCCAAGTTTCCCTGCCTTTCACTATCTCTCCACCCAAATCTGGATCAGGTGTCTTCCTCTATCATAACACTTGTCATACTCTACCGAAATTGTTTACTTATCTGCTTCCCCTGTAAGACTGCAAGTGGGCTGCAACCAGGGGTGGATCCAGGTTTTATGGGGCTTGAAACTAATACAATTTAGGGAGCCTTCATTAAAAAAATATACAAAATTACAAATACCAAATTATGTATAAACATGTATATTTATTTAAAATGAGAAAAGAAATCACAACACATTCTTAAAGCTTTAGAGATTAAGATCCTTCTCTTCTGAGACTTCTTTAGACAATTTACCAGAAATGTTTACCTAGAAATGCATTTCAGTTACAACCTGGCTTTCCCTTCCCGTTACTGGCATTTACAAGAGCCTAGGAAAGTGGTATATACTGAAGTATGAGCTTCATTAGCTTCACGGTAAATCCATGTGTGAATTCTTTATTGCTGTATTCTCAGCACTCAGCACAGTGCCTTAAATGTGTTAGAACAGGGGTATACAGTCTTTTGGCTTCCCTGGGCCACACTGGAAGAAGAAGAATTGTCTTGGGCCACGCATGAAATACGCTAACAATAATGACAGCTGATGAACCAAAAAAATAAAATTAAAAATAAATCACACACAAAAATATCTCATGTTTTAAGAAACTTTACAAATCTGTGTTGTGTCACATTCAAAGCTGTCCTGGGCCACATGCAGCCCGTGGGCCATGGTTTGGACAAGTTTTTATTAGATCCTCAAAAATACAGCTGTGAGCAGGAAGGCAGGGATGGGTGGATTCATACTCTTTTTTACCAAATATATGCTACAAACCCTTTAATGGCTTCCTACCGCTCTTAGGATAAAAAATTACTGTATAACCCAGCCTTTGCCTTCCTCTCCAACTGCATCTTGATCTCTTCTTTACCTTCTATACTCCAACTACATTGGCCTTCTCTTACTGCCTTAGGACCTGTCCATAGGTAGTTTCCTTTGCCCAGACTCCTCTTCCCATCCCAACTCCACCATTTATAGCTCAGTTCAAATGCTACTTTGTCAAGAAAGACTTGAAACCTAGTTTAAGTCTCCCAGTAATCTTATTCACGATATTCCCTACTTCTTCAAAAACACTCTTCACAATTGTAATTACAGAGTTTTGTAAAAAGTTACTTATACCTATTTGCTACTGGAATGAAAACTCCATGAAAGTAGGGGTGACGGTGTGTTTATTTATTGTTTCCCCAGTTTACCACAATGTTGTATACAGAGTAGGTGCTCAATAAATATATGTAGAATTAGTGAAGAAATAAATGAATGAAGACTAATGTCCAAGAGGATAGAACTCTCAGTATGTATTACAGAAAAGATAGTATCTAGGATCAAAATATTCACTGGTCAAAGAGAACAATATTTATTAATAATAGCTAATATTTATTGCTTGCTGAATGTTAGACTTTGTAGTATGCAATTATCTTTATATGCAATTATCTCATTCGATCCTCAGAAGAACCTTATAAGCAAGTAGATATTAGAATAAACTTGTTGATTTTGACCAAAACAGATCACTCTAAAGATCAGATTGACATCTTAACAATGTGTATTTTAAACCATAAACATAGCAAATATCTCCATTTATTCAGGTATTCTTTTATCATTGTTTTATAGTTTTCAGCATCCAGATCTTACACAAATTTTGTTAGAGTTATACCTAGTCATTTCATGGTTTAGTGTTCTATTGTGAATGATACTATATTTTAAAGTTTCAATTTCTGATTGTTAATTGTTAAGATATAGAAATACAATTATTTATATTGATCTTGTATCCTTCACCTTATTAATCTCAGTTAGTTCCAGCGACATTTTTGTAGATTTTTTGAAGTTTCCTAGACAATCCAGCTTTCATTTGATTTGTGTGGTTCTTTAACATAAATCTATTTAGCACTAGCCAGGGAAAATGCTATATTAATGTCAGACAGGTTTCAACAACAGAACAATCTTCTTATGGGTAACCGTTGCTCCATCCTCAATCCACAAGGAATATTGTTTAGGGAGGATTATGAATGAATCAGGAGTTACCCATAAGAGATTATCTGGTGGTGATCCTGACTTCTTAACCTGAATTGTCCTGACTCCTATAATTTGGAAAGGGAAAGACAGGAATAAAGGGCTACTCCAGGAATTCTCAAAATTTATATACACAGGAATCCCCTGTGAACACGTATTAAAAATACAGATTTCTGAGACTTCAACCATTTTAGCAAGCCACCTCAGGTGAGTCTGATGCAGATGGTCCATGAACCATACTTGAGGAATACTAGTCTATATTCTATGTTCTGTAAAGCAGCACTGCCCAGAAAAGCAAGGCACATATGTAATTTAAAATTTTTTGGTAGCCCTACTTTTAAAAAAGATAAATTTAATTTTAACAATATATTTTTTTTGGCCCAATATATCCAAAATATTATCATTTTGACATGTGGCACTGGCCACATTTCAAGCACTCAGTAGCCACATGTGGCTAGTGGCTATTCATTTGAAACAGCACTTTCATATGAATATTTGATTTTAAGCAATATTGCTCAACTTCTTTGATAATAAAAGTCACCTCAAACTTTGTCTCTTCTTTTTCTTCATAAAAGCTTTTTTACAATAAATTAATAAGCTTCTCCCCTGAAAGTTCTAAATCTGTAGGTTTGGATAGGAAACCCTGAGAATATGTGCCACTGTAGGTGATTCATATTTTCAGGGAAGTTTGGGAATCACAGCAGCAGGGCATGAACAAAAGCTCATGTAGGCTCTCAGGCAAATAGTTGCTATGGGCTGGATAAGGCTGAACTCTTGATAAAGAGATCCCAGAACATGAAAGAATTATTGGTCTTGGCTTTCTCCAGCCTCCCAATTCTATTTACTTCTTCCTCAAGGATATTTCTATTACCCCCAATGACCTTGCTTTCTTCCTCCCAGGAAAACTGCTTTCTGATCTAGCATTCTTAACAAGCATTAAACAACTAATACGAATTATCACTCATAGCAAGATCTGGGCCACTTAACCTCAAACTTGAACCAAAGACATGTGACCAGAACTTCACATTTTTCTTCCTATACATCAAAAATTCCAGAAATTCTAGTATTCCGCATCTCTAAATTAAATCCCTTAGGTAAGAAGGAGGATGTCTCTTTTAGAGGCAGAATCTCAGTCATTAACTTGAACATGCTCACCTTAATAAGAAGCTTCAATTCATAGTCTCCAAAACATTGTGAAGTTGAGGAAGAACTGCTGATCTTAGAATCCCTAAAATCACTGCCTTCTCCATCTATGCACAAAAGTGGCCCTGCCCACAAAGGTCAGATAGAACCAGATCAATTAAAGGGATGTTACTCAAGAGTAGAATGCAAAATGTAAGGACAGAGATATTGGAATCAATCAGATTGGGACCCATTTTATCCCATGGGTTCCAAATTACTATTTCTCCATAACTAATCTTATTTGTTACTATCAGCACTTAAAGCAATATTTTCCAGTATGACAGTTCCCTGAACTTTTTATTTTGAATTAACAAATGGTTATATTCATTATATCTTTAAATTGTACTCTTTCTTTCAATATGTTTTTGCTTTAGTGAACCAATCAGTATCTTGAAAATGTGAAGACAGCCACGTTTGCAATAAAACATTTTAAATTCAGAGGTACAAGATGGTCTTTACGTTGTTATACAAAGAGGAAAGAGACAACTAATATGTATTTAACACTTGCCATATATGTCAAGTCATTTCAACCCCTTGAGGTAATTTCTACTATTCTCATTTTAAAAAAGGGGAAACTGAAGTCTAGAGAGTCTAAGCACCTTGTTATAGGTTACCCTGCTAGTAAGCAGTGGAGCAAGAGTTTGAATTTGTTTTACCCAAAAGGCCTTGGCCTTTTCACTATACCCTTATAAATGTTAATAAAATCATTTTATGTAAATTTTCACAGATCAAATTTATCAGATTTGATACTGAGTTTTTTAATGTTTTTAATACAATTGAAAACAAAATTGAATATTTTATTTTCCAGTTATTTGTGACTAGTATATTGAAATACAATAGATTTTTGTGTATTGAGTTTATAGCCTATAACTAGCTAAATTCACTTATTAGTTCTGCCAGTATTTTTGTAGATTATACAGAGCCAATCTATATAAATTGTCCATTTCTCTGTTCCATGTCAAGTAAAAATAACTACATAAATTTTTATCAAATTTGGAAAATATAATGTGATTAGGCTAATAATAGTCTATCAGGAGATGACTTTCAGGACCGTTTAAAGAGGCAGACAATCATCATCACAAGCAGCTGAAAGTGAAGCACGATTGCAGACCTACATGACTGCCCAACCAAAGGAAAAGGCAACATTGATTAAAATGCCAGAGACAGAGAAAACAATCAATTAAGAAACACATTAAGGGTAGATATATCAAACTACAATTTATTACATGCTTGTTATTTGGGCAACTTCAAGTATTACAATGCTCCAGGGTAAGAAGCAGCAGAGTTTTATATATTTAACTATGGCAGACAATTCTCTTCAGCAACAGGGAGATCAGCCAATAAAACAGCCATTATTTATTGTTTCTTAATGCTATCTTTGTCCCTTACTCTTCATTATCCAATATAATTTGTTATTATGTTATACATTGTGGCCGATTAATTTGAAAACACTCAAGAGATTTCCCTTCTTGGTTATGAAGAGTCAGGCTGTATCAGACCAATCTTCCTGCTGAGAATAACTAGAAAAAAACAATTTTAAAAATCAGTGTGGCCAGGCAGTTGCCCAAGCCTGTCCAGCACTTTCAGAGGCCAAGGCGGGAGGATTGCTTGAGGCCAGGAGTTCTAGACCAGCCCAGGCAACAAAGGGAGACACCCATCTCCACAAAAGTAAAACAATAATAAAAATAAAATTAGCCTGGTGTGGTGGCATGCACCTGTGGTCCCAGTACTCAGGAGGCTGAGGCAGGAGGATCACTGAAGCCTGAGAAGTTGAGGCTGCAGCGAGCCATGATGGCATCACTGCACTCCAGCCTGGGCAACAGAGCAAGACACTACCTCGAAAAAAATCAGTTTGAAGGCATCATATAGTTGTCAAGACAGGCAGTATATAACAGGTAGATCTATGAAAGAAAAATCCCTAATCGAGGTTAGCTGTCTTTCATGGCTTTCCTTTCAAAGCAGTTGCTGATTCACATGCAAAACAGAGCCAAGAAGCTGAATAAGGAGAAAGCAGCAGCTAAGAGGCTAAGACGCTGAGCACAGTTTCCGGCAGTCTCACAGTGCTGGAATACAAGTATAGTACTTGTAGTTTAGGAGGATATGCCCTGGTAAATTTCCTATGCTTCCTGTTGGGAACCTGAAAGGATGTAACCTAAGAGTAAGAATGAACCAGAAATAAAATGGTCCTTACAAAGACAGAAATAAGCTTCAAGTCGGCGGGGTTCCAACTAGGATTGAGATAACTGGCCCCTAATCTGTCTGCCAGTAAATATTTTCTGAAAGAAAATGATGTGATGGTTTGTGTTGTGCTAACTTGGTTAAGCTGGAAACTACATTTCTCCACGTCCTCTTCTCCATATTGTCCTAGGTTAGAGTTGGCCAGCAAGGAATTTATGTAAGATTTAAAATGCATGATGAGTTCATGTCCTTTGTAGGGACATGGATGAAGCTGGAAACCATCATTCTAAGCAAACTATCGCAAGGACAAAAAACCAAACACTCCACGTTCTCACTCATAGGTGGGAATTGAACAATGAAAACACATGAACACAGGAAGGGGAATATCACACACCGGGGATTGTTGTGGGGTTGGGGGAGCGGGGAGGGATAGCATTAGGAGATATACCTAATGCTAAATGATGAGTTAATGGGTGTAGCACACCAACATGGCACATGTATACATATGTAACAAACCTGCACGTTGTGCACATGTACCCTAAAACTTAAAGTATAATAATAATAAAATTTAAAAAAAAAGATTTAAAGTGCAAAAGATAAGAAGCAGCCATTACAATCTAAAGGTTTTTGTTTGTTTTTTGTTTTTTCGTTTGTTTTTTGCTTTTTTACAGTCAAAGGTGTTTCTCAACAGATGCCTGGGAGCTTAGCTTACAGTTCTGGGAGTGTGAGCTGCAAAATATACAGAGTAATAAGGCAAATGACAACAGCAGCATAAACGATGGAGAGTGGATAAATAGATTTAAACTATTTTATGGCCCTTGTGTTGTCCAGTACATTATAAAATTACTAATTTACATTGTGAAAGAAAATGAGGTAACTAAGGCTAAGGCTTTCTAAAGTAGAGTGGGTAGATTGTGAGAGGTCTGCACTCACCCCTGCTAAAGGTGGAATGTTCCAATAAACTTGGAAAAACAACTGAGGTTAGTATCTGCCAGCCTTCAACATCTCTCCACCTGGAAGTACCCCAATTAGCTAACCAATTAGAAGAGGTTTACAATTTAGGATTTCTGCCCAGCCAATGAACTGCCTCCATAAACAACTTTTTGTGAAAATCCCTGATTAAAAACACTCTCCTATACTTGCCTTATGGGACACTATTCAGGGCTGTCCTGAGGTAGTGTTCCTGAATTGCAGTTCTCTGTTTACCAAGTAAATGCTATTTCCTTTGACCTCCATGTCAATTTTTTTTTTGTTTTTATTTTTATTTTTTAGATAACATAGTTGATGTCAGAAGCAAGACCTGAAGTAATCTTACCTTCTAGTGGACTGGCTTCTCTGGAATCAGATGAGGTACCTACAACAAAGAGCCCCTTGTGCTCTCCTTCTCTGCTTCCTTGGACTGCTGGCACCCTCAATTGTAAGTCTTCTTGAGCTCCTCCCTCCCTCCCTTTGGTTGAGGTCAATGCCTTTACTTGGGAATTTGGGGATGTTGTTCCATTTGTGCCCACAAAGGCTTTTAGCCTGTGTGGGAATTTTTCCAGGTATGTTAGTTTTCCTATTATTTGGAAATTTTCCTATTGGTCAGTATTATTATTCTTATTATAAGTTTCGGATTCTTTAATTCTAAACCTTGCAGTGATTGTCCCCTTTCTGAGACTACAGCTGGTTGATTGTTCAAAAATTATGGGTCTTCCATCTGTACTAATCTGGAACAGTTGACTTTCTAAACAAAAGATACTTCAGAATTACAATAACCAAATTGGGCTTCTTTTTTCCCCAAAACTAGGTTTCTCCAAATTAAATTGGAAGACCATGGCTCTAAAACAAAACAACCTGAATGAAGTACATATTTTAGTTAGCATCTGGAGGCATCCAAACACATTCAGGACTCTAAAATTGCTTCTCCATAGAGCAGTCTTTAAACTCACAGAGGCTAATAAAAAAACCAAAAGAGAAAGAAAAAGTCCTTGAAGCTCTGGTTTCTTCTACTAACTCTCACTCTCCTATTCCTGCTCTCCAACCTCTATGTCCTACACTTGCTGAACTTCCCTTCTACTCTTCTGACCCTAAAGCTTCCCTTGATTCCCCTGTTTCTGTTAAAACTGTTCAAATTCACCCTTTCAAGCTCCATCCGAATAATGAGGTCACTCTACTAAATGCTTCCTACACACTTTGGACAAAAGCTGAACTTAGGGATATAGCTAAAGAGTTCACCAAGATTACTGAGGACCCTCATAAACTTGCTGAAGAATTTAAAATTGTTATCCAAACTCATAAATCTGATTTCTCTAACTTTTACCCATTAATACAGTTATCTCTCAGTATACACAAGGGATTGGTCTCCGGACCCATGCTATACCCAAATCTGTTCATACTCCAGTCCCTCAGTTGGCCCCACCAATCAGCAGCATATATGAAAAGCTGGCCCTCCATATATGCAGCTTTTGCATCCTGTGAATACCGTATTTTCAATCCACTTTTGGTTGAAAAAATCCACATATAAGTGGACCCATGCACTTCAAATCTGTGTTATTCAATGTTTAGCTGTACATGTATGCCCATCAGAGAACATCAGCACAACGTTAGATGGCAAGGCGGGTTAGAACAATCCTCTAATGCAGCAGTCCCCAACCTTTTTGACACCAGGAACCGGTTTCTTGGAAGACAATTTTTTCCACAGGCCAGGGGTGGGGCATGATGAAATTGTTCCACCTCAAATCGGTAGGCATTAGATTCTCATAAGGACCATGCAACCTATATCCCTCGCTTGTGCAGTTCACAGTAGGGTTCATGCTCCTGTGAGAATCTAATGCCACTGCTGATCTGATAGGAGGCAGAGCTCAGGTAGTCAGCACTCACCTTGCTTGCCTGCTGCTCACCTCCTGCCATGTGGACCTGTTCCTAGCAGGCCATGGACCAGTACCCATCTGTGGCCCAGGTGTTGCGGATCCCTGCTCTAACAGGCCTCCAATGCAATATTGCCTTCCAATAGGGAGAAAGTCCAACGAGGAGCCAAAACTTTATATCCACCTATTCCTTTAACATTCCCTAAACCAGTAGACTAAAACAAGATCCAGGCCTGTACCCAAAAGAAAGCTGAGGCAGCACATAATTATTATGATAGACATGAAATAGTTATCAAGGAAAACTCTGGACTCCCCTCGGTCATTAAATCTATCCAAGTGGCTTTTAATTCCATGTTCGTAAATAGTATAGATGATGATCTTACAATTCTAAATAGGCTCACCTTGAATGGGAAAAAATGCAATGTCCACCTCTGATTCAGTTAACCTGGCCAGCCAATTAGCCTGAACAATTTGTAAGGCGGATAAAGTGAGGGCAAAGAAAATAATGAACCTACAGCTTCACCATCTTTCTATCCCTCATAATAAAACATGGTACTTTAACACTATAAAACCAAATCTTAAAGGAGTCTGCCACTACTACAAAAAGCCTGGACATGGAGTAGGGGGAGATTGCATACAATTAAAACAAGATAAATGACCCCCTATGTTCCTTATAGACTGAGGGTGCTCCAAAAAACCTACAGGCGATCTTTCAATCTTGTCTCGTAATCATTTGGGTGCAACCCCTGTCACGATTAGAAAGGAGATTCTCACTGTCCTTATCAACACTGGGGCAATCCTCTGTCTTTGACACTCATCAGCCTCAACCAGTTCCTTCCTTGAAGTACTGAAAAAAAATGCAAATAGTAGGAGTTTCTAATATACCTTAAACAGTTTACAAATCTTTCCCCTTGCTTTTTCAATTAGGTCCTACAATCATTCTTTTTTTTTTTTTTTTTTTTTTTTTTTTTTTACCAGTTCTCTTGGCCCCAGTTCACTTACTTGAAAGAGACTTCTTAGAAAAACAACATGTGGCCATTACCTTTTCCCATAAGCGTAAGACAATTCTTAAAGCTGATTTACATCCCCATCACCTTTAACTGACAACAGTGGAAATTCTTCAACACTCTTGCCTACCTTTGTCTTTAACCTAAATAACGAAAATGTTGAGAGTTTAGTTCTTTTTAAAAGAACTTTTTGAGGAAGTTTCGGATAAATCTACAATAGACATTGGACAAATCCACTGGGCTCTCCTGATAAAGACTCAAATTGACCCAAACAAGCCCCTTCCTAATATCAGACAACACTCCTTAAATCCTGAAGATTTTGCAGAAATTAAGCCAATTACAGAAGATTATAAAGCTAGGAATCTTGTGGTGCCTAGTACTAGCTTCTGTAGTACTCCTATCCTTCCTATAAAGACATCTCATGGACATGTATGGAGATTTATAAAAGACCTATGAACCATTAATAATATTGTCACTCTTTGACACCCTGTCATTCCAAATCTCCATACTCTCATGGCTTCCATCCTCACAGAACGTAAATTTTACAGTGACATACTTTTATAGTGCTTTTTTAATAAAAGCATTCATGTGGACACTGGGAGTCACGTTTTATTTGTCTTCACGTAGGAAAGTCAACAATATACCTAGATAGTAATGTCTTGGGGGTATACAAAGAGCCCTCCCTACTTTTCATATACTGAAGACATACTTAACAGACATGTCTTACCCCCAAGGATTGACTCTCTTGCAGTATGTTGATGACCTCCTTCTTTGTTCCTTGTGAACATGATTATGTTCATCTCCTTAAACTTCTAGCAGACAAAAAGCACAAAGTTTGCAGGGAAAGACTATAATTTACCCAGGACCATGTCAAACATTTGGGACACATGATCACATGATATAAAACCAAGGACTTCTCTTGGATCCTGACAGACTTAATGGTATTTAAACTTTTCTCAATCTCAGACTGAGACTATTACAAAGGAGACAGGGGCTGGCAGGTTCTGTCAAAAATGAATACCTAATTTTCCTTTGACAGCATAACCCTTATATGCTCTTCAGAAATTTGACAACCCAGATCCCCTGGGCTAAAAAGAGAATGCCTGTATGGCCTTCTATCAAAAGAAGGATTTCTAAGTCTTCTTGCCTTACAGTACCCCAATCATCAGCTCTCTTTCTTCATTTTTGTGCATGAAAAAGAAATAAATGTGTTGGGCGTTCTTTACCCCAAAACATTGAGTTCAACACAGACCCATTGGCTATTATAGCCAGCAATTAGGTTCAATAGCTGACTCCCTCTCTGCATGACAGCTATATCAGCCACTACACCTTTAATTAACTCTACAGAAGAGATAATCATGAACTCTACTCTCACTGTCTATGTTCCTCATGCTGTAGAAGCTTTGTAGAAACTGTAGAGAACTCTCATTATACTCAGTATTATTCTGCAAGCAGACTAACTTCTTATGAGATCTTGCTGATTTCTCATATTCTTTCTCACTGCAATACTCTTAATCCAGTAACCCTCCTTCCCCTACCTGTTGATAAGACACATCATGACTGTTCAAGTCTAACTGGCCAGCTAAAACCTAAAGTCAATTTACATGAAATTCCTAGACCAAATACAGAACTTTCATGGTTTACTGATGCATCATAAATGACAGATAATATAGAAGAATATTGTGCTAGATATACTATAACTCTTCTTGAAGTACAGACATGCATCTCTTAAGTACAGGAATACATTCTGAGAAGTGCATTGTTGGGTAATTTCATCATTGTATGAACAGAATATCACAGAGTGTACTTGAACCTAGGCTTCTACATACCTAGTTATATGATATTGCCTACTGCTCCTAGGCTAAAAACCTGTATGGCATATTACTGTACTAAATACTGTAGGTAATTATAGCATGATGCTAAGTATTTGTGTATCTAAACATACCTCAACATAGAAAAGGTGCAGTAAAAATAAGGTATTACAATTATAGGACCACTGTCATATATGTGGTCAGTTGACAAAAATGTACAGCACATGACTACATGCAGCATGTGACTATAGTTGAAGAAGCTGCACTGCTGATGGCTACTTCAGCCCAACAAGCAGAACTTTATGCCTTAATCAGGGCTTATATTCTGGTGAAAATAAAACTGCAAACATTCACACCAATAGCCGTTATGCCTTTGGGGTTGTTCATGATTTTGGTGTGCTTTGGAAACAAAAAGGATTTTTAACCTCCAGAGGGAACCAAATTAAAAATGGAACTTTTGTCAACAATTTATTAAATTCAATTCAACTTCCCTCTGCCTTGGCTATAATCAAAATTTCTGGGCACTCTAAATTAGAAAGGCTAAGAAAAATGACTTGGCTGATCATGCAGCAAAAACAACTACCTAGAGTTCCACTAAGACTAAAAACCTTATAGCTGATATGAATTGTTTTCCAAAAAAGGATTTAAATGATGTTGTGAAAGGTGCTCAGTCTTGGGCATCATATAAAAAATTTTATTGAACTGATAACAATTTCATTTTTTGCCCAACAACAAATTTATGGTATGGTCCCAATAATAAACTGCTATTACCAGAATCTATATGTCTTTTAAAAACCTTACTCAAAATGACATATCAGATGACTAATTGGGCAACTGATAAATTTTATAAAGCAATATTATTAGTGGGGAAACATTTCAAGGACTGCCAAATAGTTACAACTGTCTCATACTGTTTGTCCAAAATTCAACCCAGGAAAGACAATTCGGATAGTTCCAGGTCATTTTAACCTACCTAATGGACACTCTGAGGTTTGGCAAATGGATTTCATTCAGCCACCTCCATATCAAGATTATAAATATGTTCTAGTTAAAATTTGTAAGATATTTCCTTTAACCTCTATGTCAAAGGATTTTTTAACTTAATAATATCATGCTATATAAGAATGTATTATATAATTTCAAGAATAATCACTAAAAATTATAATGTTTAATAAACTACTTATAGAGAAAATGAAATACTAAGCACGAATTTTAAAATTCAATACAGGAAATGAACATGAAAATGTAGGATGATTAGAAAATAAATAAGGTGTAGATGTAAATCCAAATATATCAGTAACAACATTCAGTGGAAATGGATTAAGAATTCCAATTAAAAGACAAAGACTGTCAGCTAAACAGAAAACAAAACCCATAATATGTTACTGAAAAAGAGGCCAACTTTAACTATAAGGATACAAAAATGATAAAAGTAACAAGATGGGAAATAATGCTATGCAAACACTAACCAAAAGGAAGTTGTATGTACCTATATATTTCTATCAGACAATGAAAAGTTAAAGATGTTGTGGTAGGCGGAATGATGGCTGCCCTCTCCCAACCAAAATGTTTACATCCTAATCCCTAGAACCTACAAATGTTACTTTATGGGGCAAAAGAGATTTTGAAGATGTGATCAAATTGAGAATCTTTAGATGGGGAGATTATCCTAAATTATCCAAGTGAACCTGATATAATTACAAGTATTCTTGTAAAAGAGATACAGGTGGGGTCAAAGTTAGATAGGAGGCAATGTGACAAAAGCAGCAGATTGACAGAGAGAAAGAGATTTGAATATGTTATGCTTCTGGCTTTGAAGATGGAAGAAAGGAGCCAGAAGCCAAAGAATGTAGGCAGCCTCCTGAATCTGAAAAGGTCAAGGAAACAGATTCTCTCTTGGAACATCTGGAAGGAACACAGCTGTGGAGAATGAATTTTAGACTTCTGGTCTCCCAACGTGTAAGATGATAAATTTGCATTGTTTAAAGCCACTAACTTGTGATTTGTTACAGCAGCAGTCAAAATGAATATAGATGGATTACTATAAAGATAAATAATGCACCAGGCACAGTGGCTCACATCTGTAATCCCAGCGCTTTGAGAGGCCAAGGCAGGAGGACTGCTTGAGGCCAGGAGTTCAAGACCAGCCTGGGCAATATATCGAGATCCAATCTCTACAAAAAATAGAAAACAAAAAAATTAGCTGGGCGTGGTAGCACATGCCTGTAGTACCAGCCATTCAGGAGGCTGAGGTGAGAGGATTGCTTGATCCCAGGAGTTCAAGGATGCCGTGAGCTATGATCATGCCACTGCACTGTAGCCTGGGTGACAAAGCAAGACCCCATCTCTAAAAAATAAATAAATAGACAGAGATAGATAATGATTAAAAGCATTAATCTACCAAGAAGATATAATTCTAAATTTTCATGTCCATAAAAATATAGCCTCAAAAATTCATTAAAAAAGAAAACAGCATACATAAGCAAGTACACAAGTCACAGTGAGACATTTTAACATACCTCTAACAATAACCTTTAGAAGCAGATAGAAACTGTCAATAAGATAGCATAAGACTTAAAGGACATAATCAACAAATGTCACCTAATATTTATAGAACTCCAAACAGAAAAAATGCATACTTTTCAATCAACATTTACCATAACAGAATATATGCTGGGTTACAAAGCAGGTCCTAACAAATTTTAAAGGATTGATGAGTATGTTCTTTACAATAGAATTAAATGAAGAAGATTAAAAGATAACTAGAAATTAAGCAACATTCTTTAAAATAACCCACAGGTCAAAGAATAGCTCAAAAGGGAAATTGGAAAATATCTTGAATTGAACAATAAAAAGAGTGCATACTGTATGATTCCATATATACAAAGTTCAAAACCAGGCAAAACTAATTTCATGGTTGTTAAAGTCAATAAGAAGATAAACAATAGTTATCTTCAAAGAGGAGATTAAGGTTAGTGAGCAGGCGTGGTCATGGAAGGACCATCTTAGTGCTGGTAATGATCTATTTTCTGATCTGAGCGGTTGTGTTCACTGTGTGTTCACTATGAAAATGCATCTAGCTATTCACTAATACTGTGTGCACTTTTCTGCATGTATGTTTTAATTCACTAAAATGTTATTAACATAACTCAGAAAATTTTTTCTTCATTTTTGTTTCCTGTGGTGCTTGAAGATTTTGTGTGTGTGCTAATGTCTCTTACTATCATACAAAGCTATCTAGTTAAGAAAGTGTCACTTATCTTTAAAATGATGGAGCTAATTTTTAGGTGACTTCAGAAATGCAACTCATTTCTAATCTTTTATGGTTCTATAACCTGGAGAAAGATTTAGTCACATTCTGCGTATCCTACTAAAATTATTTTACTCCCTTGAACTATATTCAGCTTGTCCATCTGAGGACAGAATTAAGTAATGTGAGTTTTCTAGAATATCAAAACCATTTCATGAGTCTGCATTGTTTTCAAGAAAACCCCTCAAGTCACAGGTAGTTGCTGTTGCTTCTGCTCTTAAAACCTCTTCAAATGTCTTCCTTGTGGTATAGCACTTAGCAGGCTTCATTGCAGTTATTTGCTTATTTCCCCATCTTCCTCAGTAGCCTGTATCTTTCATAAGGGTAAACATTTCCTTCCTTCCTCCTTCTCTTTTATTCACTCAACAGACATTTATCAATAATCTAGTCTGTCAGGCACTGTGATAGTCATTAGGGATACAAAGAAAAAACTGGATATGATCTGTATTCTTGAAACCAACAGTAGAGTAGGAGCTGCACACACTACTCAAGTACACCTCAAAACCCTGCTGTTACTTATAACAAAAGAGAGGTACATACTTCTTCAGAGTTTATCAATCCAAGAAGGCTTAATGTTGTTTTTGGATGTGTGTGAGGTGGGGAGAGGGAAAAAAAGGCATTCCTGAAGTAATACTTGAGCTGAGCTTTCCTAAAGGAAAAAATAGGTATTACTATGATGAAAGAAAGGAAAAAAGAGTGTATAGCCAAAATGTCATAAACAAAGGCTGTGATGGATATGTGGATAATTATTTGAGAAAAGGCTGGAGAACTAGGTAAGATGCCAATTATATAAGTCCTTAAGTGTTTGCTCTTCCTGGAGCAAGGCTAGCTTTTCCCTGTCATTCAGATTTCAGCTTAAACAACAACTATTCAAGGGAGGCCTTCCCTAGCATCTGAACCTAGTCACTGAAGCTGAAGCCAATTCTTTTTCCTCCTTTGCTAACAAGAATTAAATTATCCTTCTCTGAGCACACTGGTGCTTATAGGGATACAGGCTCTAGCCCTGGGGTGGGGGGGTGGAGGGGGGGAGTGAAACCTAATTGGTGTAAGTTGATTATAGTGGTCTCACTACCATTGCTAGGATTGGCTCAAGCATGGGCATGTGACACAGTTCTACCCAATGAGACATAAGAGAAACCTACTATGAGAAAATTTCTCTCATTTATGCAAAAGGAAAAGAGAGAAGATTTATATACACACACTCCTTTTTCCCCTTCTTTGTCATTGGACATGGTCATGAATGCATGTGGTGCCAAACAGCTGCAGCCATTTTACGACTATGAGAGGAGAAGGATGGACAGCACCTGGATTCTTGATGATGGCTCTGACCACTAAATTAACTAGCCAGAACCACCCTACTTCCAGACTCCTTATCATTTAAATTACTCTTAATTAAATTCAGCTGTTACTTGCAGCTGAAAGCATTCATTTTCAGTCATTTAACACATCATTGTAGTTTAATTATCTGCATTGTATCTATCATTTTTTTATGTATTTATTTCCCCACTAAAAGATATGCTCCAAAGAATGCAAAGACTTCGTCTATCTTGTTCACCACTGTATTCCAAGTATTTAGAATGGTGCCAAGTACATAGCAGATGCTCAATAAATATTTATTGAATGAATACATGAGAAAACTCTGAAAGGATTTTGTGTCTGTATTGTGTAGGGTCAACAAAAAAAGACTCTATTTCTAATGTTTTTTACATTCATTTTACCACACTGTATAAAATTTTAACTTCAAATAGCAACACTGAAAAGAGGGCATCGACAAGACTAAATATTGGGGTTTGTGGAAGTTCCTTTGTGGCAGATTTAAAATATGATCCCAAATTCTTTGACACTATTTTCATAGAAAGGTTGGGGTATATATCTCCTGTCCTTGAATTCAGACTCTGTGACTACTCAAGTAATAGAATATTCCAGGAATGACAGTGTGCCAGTTTCTAGGACCAGGCTTCTTACAAAACTAGCAGCTTCCTCTTCTTATCTCTTATAATGCTTACTCTTGGTACCTAGTCTTCATGCCATGAGGAAAACAAATATCCCAAGAAGAGACCCGGTAAAGAGGAAATGAGGCCCCTAGGCTTCAGCATCAGTAGACATTGTGCTAGCCCCAATTTACCAGCCGTGTGAGTCAGCCATATGGGGAGTAAATCCACTAGCTCAAGCTGCCCAGTTGGATGATACCACATAGAAGAGAGGTGAGCCTGCTTTCACAAGCACTGCACAAATTGAAAACTTATCAGGCAAGGCATGATGGCTCACACTTATAATCCCAGCACTTTGGGAGGCCAGGGCAGGAGGATCGCTTGAGACCAGGAATTTGGGACCAGCCTGGGCAACATAGGAAGACCTCATCACTACAAAATTTTTTTAAAAAATTAGCTGGGTGTGGTGGTATATGCCTGTATTCTCAGCTACTCTGGAGGCTGAGGTGGGAGAATTGCTTGAGACCAGGAGTTTGAGGCTGCAGTGAGCTAGGATTGTGTCACTGCACTCAGCCCAGGCAACAGAGCAAGACCCTGTCTCTAAAAAAAAAAACAAAACCTATGCTAAATAATTATTGTGGGGTTTTTTTGTTGTGTTTTTTTTGTTTGTTTTTTTTTTTTTGAGATGGAGTCTTGCTCTATTGCCCAGGCTGGAGTGCAATGGCACAATCTCAGCTCACCACAAGCTCCGCCTCCCGGGTTCACACCATTCTCCTGCCTCAGCCTCCCGAGTAGCTGGCACTACAGGCATGCACCCACCACGCCCAGCTAATTTTTTGTATTTTTAGTAGAGACAGGGTTTCACCATGTTAGCCAGGATGGTCTGGATCTCCTGACTTCGTGATCCATCTGCCTCGGCCTCCCCAAGTGCTGGGATTACAGGCTTGAGCCACCACACCTGGCCCTACACCAATAGGTTTTCAACAGTGGTTTGTTATGCAGCAACATAAAACTGAAACACCCTTCAACAGAAAAGGGCAGAAAGATGCTTAGAGAAGGACAGCTTAAATTTGATTACAAAGGGGAAACAGTAATGGTAGTTATTAAGTAAGGTAGTCAAAGGACTGGAGGAATAGAAGTGTGGATGAATTACATATTTTGTCATGTGGTAAAAATTAATAGTTAAAAACTGCTTTAAGGTTGCTGAAGCCAGGTGGTGCCACCAAGGCACATATCCGCCACTATTATTACCATGTGATAGCTAATTTTATGTAGATCACAATACCTAGATATTGGGTCAAACATTATTCTAGATGTTTCTGTGAAGGTTTTATTTTATTTATTTATTTAGATAAGATTAACATTTAAATCAACAGACCTTGAGTAAAGCAGATTACTCTCCATAATGTGAGTAAACCTCATCCAATCAGTTGAAAGCTTCAATTTGAAAAGATTGGCCTCCCCAGGAAAAGAAAAAAGTCTGCCAGCAGACTGCCTTTGAACTTAAACTTCGACTCTTCTCTGGGTGTCCTGCCTACCAGCCTACCCTGCAGATTTAGAGCTGCCAACCTTTGCAATCACATAAGCCAATTCCTTAAAATAAATCTCTATCTCTCTGTCTCTCAGACATAGTCTGTTGGTTCTGTTTCTCTGTAGAACCATAACTGATAGACACTGCTTCTTTCTGAATAATGCTTTGTAGTTTTCAAAGAATGTTCATGTATATTGTCTTATTATATGCCCACAACCTTGAAAGGTAAGCAGAATGAAAATTTCAAGGATGGTGAAGTTGGGAAAGAATAAAGAATTTTTCCAAAGTCACAAGGCTAAGTAAGTGGTAGAGCCTGGCTTGAACTCATAATCATCTGATTCCTGGTACCAATTATTTGAACTATATCATCTTGCCTTCTGTATTAACTTTGATACATTCTCAGGAATAAAATCTCATGTATCCCTACAACTCAACAGCAAAAACAAAACCAATTAAAAATGGGCATAGGACTTACATAGACATTTCTCCAAAGGTATACAAATGGCCAATAAGTACATAAAAATATGTTCAACATCACTAATCATTAAGGAAATGGAAATAAAAATCACAATGAGATGTCACTTCACATCCATTAGAATGACTATTACAATAAACAAACAAAAACCCCAGAAGGTAAGTGTCAGCTGGCAAGAGTGGAGAGAAATTTGAATCCTTCTGTGCTGCTGGTGGGAATGTAAAATGGTGTATAAAACTGTATAGTAGTCCTTCAAAAAATTAAAATTAGAATTACCATATGATCCAGCAATTCCATTTCTGACTATATAACCAAAAGAACTGAAAGCAGGAACATGAACAGATATTTGTACACTCATTTATAGTAGCATTATTCATAATAGCTAAAAGGTGGAAGAATCCCAAGTGTCATAGGCAGATGAATGAATTAAAAATATTGTACATACAAAAAATGGAATATTATTTGGCCTTAAAAAGGAAGGAAATTCTGACACGTGCTACAACATAGGTGAACCTTGAAGACATTAATGTTAAGTGAAATAAGCTGCTCAGAAAAGGGCAAATACTGATGATTCCATTCATATGAGGTACTTAGAATAGTCAAATTCATAGAGTTGAAAGAATGGTGGTTGCCAGGGGATAACAGGAAGAGAGAATGGGGCCTTATTGTTTAATGAATGAAGAGTTTCAGTTTTACAAGATGAAGAAAGTTGGGCTGGGCACAGTGGCTCACACCTGTAATCCCAGCACTTTGGGAGGCCGAGGCGGGTGGATCACGAGGTCAGGAGATCGAGACCAGCCTGGCCAATATGGCGAAACCCTGTCTCTACTAAAAATACAAAAATTAGCCGGGTGTGGTGGCGTGTGCCTGTAGTCCCAGCTACTCAGGAGGCTGAGGCAGAAGAATTGCTTGAACCCAGGAGGTGGAGGTTGCAGTGAGCCAAGATCATGACACTCCACTCCAACCTGGGCGACAGAGTGAGACTCTATCTCAAAAAAAACAAAAAAAAGATGAAGAAAGTTCTGGAGATAGATGATGGTAATGGTTGCACAACAATGTGAATCTCTTTAATGGCTCTGAATAGTACACTTAAAATGATTAAAATGGTAAATTTTATGTTATGTATATTTTGCCACAATTAAAAATAAAATTTAAACTTCCCCCCAAAACAAAAACAAACAAACAAAAAACCAAAAACTTTATCTAGTCTTTAACACATGAGCTGGATTGCATTTTCAAAGTGATTTTTTAACACTACTTATATGAAATTTTTAACCTCTCACTTTTCTCTAATACCACTGGGGATTTTTATTTTTATTTATTTTCTTTCTTTTTAAAATTTTATTTCTTCTAAGAAAACAACAGGATACATGTGCAGAATGTGCAGGTGTGTTACATAGGTATATGTGTGCCATGATGGTTTGCTGCACCTATTGACCCGTCCCATAAGTTCCCCCCCATCAACTCCCACCAACCAACAGGCCCTGGTGTGTGTTGTTCACTAATGGGGATTTTTAAAGTTACTTGTTTCTTTTCTGCTATTCTCATTCACTCATTCATTCATTCATTCACTCACTCATTCATTCGTTTATTCAATCAGACAGTCAGGTAGTTAGTCCATAAATACTATTGCCTACTATGTTCCAAGCACTAAGGAAACTGCAGTGAATGAGGCATATGCAGTCTCATATGTATGAATTTTTATCTCATATGTATGAATTTTATCTCATATGTATGAATTTTTATACATATTATAAAATGCAGTCCCTGTGTTAATGGAGATTACATTCTATTGGGGAAGACAGAAAACAATAAACGCAATAGAGAGAAGGAGGAGGAAGATAATAAATGTGATGAAGAAGAGGGGTAGGGAGAGGAGGAAGAAGAGGAAAAGATGAAGAAAAGAACAAAGCAAGATAAGGAACAGGACTTAACGGGAAGGAGGGGACTATTTTAGATGCCCTATATATCATGCCTTCCTCTACCTAATGGGCAAAGGACACCTATGATTCACAAATAAAAGGCTTCAATCTGCAAACAGCAAATTCAGTAACAGAACACTGGGCCTCAGAGCTTATACTCTACTGGGAAGAGGGTGAAGAATTTACAAAAATTATGCTTGATAGCTACTAAGTCTAATTCTATAGAAAATATGCCTGTGTAGACATAAGCAAGGCTTACTAACAAGACTCCCAACATTATGAGAATTTTAGCTTTGCTTTAACCAAGAGATTTAAAAAGTAAACAGCCATCTTGTTAGTAGGAAAAAGACTTTATGACTTAAAATATTCTTTAACTTAGCATCCTTTGGTCAAAAGCAAAGGCACCCATTTCAGCCCTAAAGAGTATGATTCTCCCCATAATCAATGGGAAAGGAAGGCCATGCATTTTCAATAATGGAGATGAAATTCAATTTGATTCACAATAGTCCATGCAGATTTTTCCCCCAAGTTATTTTTACATGAAGGCATGCTTGAAAAATTTCAGCCCAGATTTAGATTTAAGTTCCCAGACTTAGTAAGTAATTGCTGCAGTAATGAGTTCTATGTCTTAATTTAGTCTGCTCCAGATGTTAACATCTAGATTGTTTGTTTTTCATTCTCCACCCCTCTGCATTTCCTTATACAACAGCACATTTGTGAATATTCTGAAATTTTAAATATGAGAGGGTGGTACAAGAGAGCAGGAAGAAATAGGGTGAGCAAGAAATCTAGGGTCTCATCTGCTACGCCAATCAGACCAACTTTTTTGCTGGAGTAAGCTGGGGGAAGACCAGTTTTCACCTTCATAGAAGCCATATTGGCCTTCCTGTATTTGCAGAAGGGTGTAGTCCTGAAGAAGAATATGCATTCAGGGCTGATAGTGTGCTTCCTCCAAGGCAAGGTACTATGTTGGTGGCCCTCTTTGAGTGGGAAATAAAAACTCTGTGGCAGAGTTGGCTATGCTGTACTACGAATCAACTAACTCCCCCCCAGTATTTATTGAAACAAGGGAATGAACCCCATCCTATAAACTAGCACAACTGAGTAACAGGAAAAACTTGGCTTATACATCCAAGCTAATAAAGTAATGCACTGATAGTGTATATTAATAAGAACCTGCATTTTAGACCCAGCTGGTGAGCAGCTGCATGGCAGCTGGAAATTTGGGATTGTTCTCCAACAGATAAGAGAGACCTTGCTCAAGGGCAGTGGTTCTCAAATTTTAGTGTGCATGGGAATCAGCTAGAGTGCCTGCTAAAAATGCAAATTCCACAGCCACAGGTCTAACAATTATAAGCCAGGACATCTGGGTAGACCCTAGAAGTCTGCTTGTTAATAAGCAGCCTCAGGTGATTCTGATGCAGGTGATAGAAAACCACATTTTGAGAAGTACTGCTCCTCAGAGCTACTAAGATCATCATTCAAGATCTTTATAGCTAAATAAATAAATAAATAGGCTTTCAACCGAAATTTCTGCTTAGTTTTTGACAGGTGAGTCCAATCCACAGCTGGTAAAGAGGTTAGATAATGACCGCAGATAGGTTTGATCCCTTGGGATAGAATACTTAAAGTGGTTTGGGGACCTCTGTTTCTCCCGCATCAACAAAGAGGTTGGAAGGCAGCCACAGTCTGGGCTAGAAATCCAGCTGGCACAATAATTGGAAGACAATCCTCAATGAGGTCTGGGTTCAATATCTAACCGCTAAAGAGGCTGGCTGTCCGCCTTGTGGTGTTCAGTCAATCTCCAATTGATATAATGCTTTGATAACATATGAGCAGCATGGGTTAAATCCAGAAACTGTAAAGGACTTAGATAAAAGCCCTAAGACCTAAAGTTTGGTCTCCAAATGGCATGAAGCTTGGATGATATTTGGGAATGAGTTTAATCCTCAAATAGTAAGAGTTTTGGATGTCAGGAATGAGGTCTGGGTTCAATCTCTTGTCATTAAAATGCTTGGAAGACGCTTGGGGTCTGGTTTCAATCGTCAGATGGTAAAGAGTTCAAATGACAACAACGGTTTCTAGGTTCAAGTGAAAGCTGACAAACAGCTTGAAATAAACTGCAAGATCTGGGTTCAATCTTGAAATGTTAAGAGTTTAGATAATTGTCATGAGAAATGAATTCAGTTTGGAGGATTCTAAAAGTCTAGGTGAGGTAGCTAAGAATCTGCACCAGATGATTAGAGACAACTTGTGGTCAGGATCCACGTGGGAAAGGATTTAGATAACGACCACTCTTTTCAGATTAGGAGACAGAGAAGGTGACCAGATACCACTGATCCAGTGCAATGTATTTAGATAATATAAAAAGGAGCTTGAATTCCAGCCATGGGGTAAGAAATGTGTGTATTAGGTGGTAAGAAAATGTGTATACTAGGTCATGAGCTAATTTTGCAAGAGAATATTATGTGACTTCTCCATATCCACAACTATGAAGAGGGATACAGGCAGCAAGCCTGGGAATGTGATTCCTGAAATAATGGAGCTCTTTTGCCAGGAGTTTTGCTGACAGAATGGCTGTTTTATACGGCTAAGCGAGCAGATGTCTGAAAAGCACTGAAATCTATGATGTGTGTTCCTAAGTGGGATGACAGCTGGCACCACTGCATAAAATCTTGTTCTTACTTTTACAATTTCACTAATACTCTTCTTTCTGATTATTCTGATTTATCAACAAACAGCATTTTCTGGAACCTTTTAAAAGCATTCTCAAATAGTTAAGAAGTAGACAGTTCTCCAAACACCTAACAACCCACAAGAATTTTAGAGACACAGAAATGGAATTGGATTCCTTGGGGAAGAAGCAGAAACCAAGCCATGACTACCAACTACTTTTCTTCCTGGATATCTTATTCTTTGACCTGACAATCCAAGGTGAATTCAAAAAAGATGGGCTCACTAAAGGATTGGTTTAGAGCATAGATACATGTGCCAAAGTCTTCTGTGCTTCTTGAATCTGAGCATGTTCTGAGGAATACCGTTTAAGGAATAACCATGCTTCAGACTTCTGGACTATATTAGGGATTTGTTTTAAAACATTACTATCAAAATGATATTGTTATTAATAGGTAACATTTATTGAGCACTTATGTCAGATACTGTACCAAACATTTTACATGTACTACACTAGTTCATTTAATACTTAACATAACCCTATAAAGTATGTCTCATTATCTTTATTTTTACCAATGAGGAAACTGAGACACAGATGTTATGCAAGTTACTTAATGTAGAGACACTGCTATGTTCATCACATCACATTTTTCTAGGCACAGAGACTACATTTCCCAGCATCCATTGCACAAGTTGTAATCATGTGATTAAATTCATCCAATGGGAAGCATGCTTAGAAGTGATAGAAACCACTTTTGAGCCTAGACCTTTAAAACATCTGGTACAATGCTCAGGTTTTTTGTAACCCCACCAAAAATGAGCTTAGAGACCAGTGTTTCAGATGATATAACAAAATGAAGGAGGTATGCCTAACATGCCTCAATCAGACTTTAAGCAAGAAATAAATCTCAGTTGCGTTAAGGTATTTTACCAAATACCTTAAAATTTTAAAGGTACCAAATACCTTTAAAATGCTACTGATTGCATACGCACTGTCATTTTACGTATCACTAAGAAAGAAAAAAAAGTTGCCAAATAAACAATAACACCCAACTGATTATAAAACACACCTTTATTTCAGAGATGCCAAATTGTGAAGAAATGACAAGACTTATACCTTCCTTACTATAAGGACTCAGAAGACAATTTCAGGAAGTTCTGACTTGTTACAGATGGGACAAAATAAGCTTCAAAATGATAACTGCAATTGATTGAGACCCATGAAACATACTAATTCCATTAATCCACTAGTGATACTTTAAAAACTAATTGGTGATATCTGGAAGATGATAGAGAACCAATTCATTATCTTGAAAATATGGTAAATAAGGGAAAAGAATCAATGATTTATTCTAGTTTTCCTATACTAACTGCACCACTCAGTAGGCAGTAAATGAGGGGAAGTAGGCTTGCATAAAAGTATTATGACCATTTAAAAGAACTGATAGAATATCACCATTTTGCAACATCCAATGAATTAATACATTTGTACACTCAGCATCAATAGCTGCTAACACCATAAAAAAAGAGGAGCAAGTAGAAATAATGTCCCTCATGGTGAAAAATCTCAAAACCACATATAGAGTTACCTAGAGGTTCTCAAAGCATAGTCTAAGGATCCTGGATCCCTTTAGGAGATCTGTGAGGTCCTTACATTTCCAGCTACATATCTGTATGAGGCCAGGTTTTCTTCATATACTTCAAATAAAAGAACACAATGCAACAGATTGAATGTAAAAGCAGATTGAATGTAAAAGCAGATATGATAATCCAGCTGTCTTCTATTAGGCCAGGCTTTAAAAAGATTTGCAAAAATGTAAAACAATGTCATTCTTCTCACCAGGCTTTTTTTTTTGTTTTGCAAAATATAGTTACTTATGATTTCAAAAATTTATATTAGCATGTAATTAGTTTATATTGTTATTTTAAAATGAATTACTAAATAAATATTTTTACATTTCTCTATCTTAATTTCTAACATGGCAAATAACGGTAAATATGACCCACATAAACAAATGCTTTTGGCGGGGGGGAGGGGGTGGTCTTGAAGAAATAAAAGAGGATTATTTCTCAAACTAAAATGTTTGAGAATTGTTGGTCTTGCCAAAGAGATGGAACCTGACTGTGTCCCTGAATCCAGTTGCCAATTTTCAGGAAATACAGAGGACAGATGAACATGTTGATCTGCAACATATTAGTAAGTACCTAATCAGCAAAATTCAGACTATAAAACACTTTACAGGTCAAATGCCCTGAATTCTTCCACAAGCAAACTGTAAGAAACAAAAAAGGATAGAAAAACATCTTAGATTTAAAGATACTTCAACAACATGAAATTTATACACACACACAAATGGACAAAACTATAGTATCTAGGAATGCACCCTTGGTTAATAAAAAATATTTAAAGATACAAGAAAGTGATTGCTATCGTGGTTACTTTGGAGGTAGGGAGAGGGTTAATTGGGGCAATGCACAGAGGGGACTCAAGGTGATTTAAAAAATTCTCTTGACCTAAGTGCTGGTTGTAAAGGTGTTTACCTTATAATAACTTATCAAGCCATAAAGAGTTCTTAGTTCTCAATAAAAATGGCAAGTTATAGAGTCACTTAATCCTGCCAAGTACAGGAATGAGTCCAAAGCCTGTATGCTTAACCATTATACAATATTATTGGATGTGTTACAGCTTGAAGAGACCATTCTTCAGTCACATATTTTAAAAAGATGATACTAGCTATATGCCTCTCAAGTTCTTGTGTCTGTAACTCTCTAATTGTGGGTCATGGGTCCTCCCACCTTTTCTTTGGAATTGTCAAATAAAATGTATGGGAGGCCATTGTTTTGGACTGAGCTTCTGCACTAGACCCCCAACAAATCAAACCAAACCAGAATGGAGTCACTCATGCTAGGTGCCACGTAATCAAACCAAACTTGAAGACAGGACAGTATTTCTAAAAATAGGAGATTTATAGCAATTGATCAAAAGGGGCCTAGTCAACCTAAGCCAGCATGATAAGAAACTCCTCTCTGCTTCAGTCCATACAAGGAAAGTAATTTCAAAATGAGCAATATGCTTTTTGTTTCCGATTTCTACTTTATTCAGCCTTTCCTACAAATAAAGCTCACTCCCTCTGCTTAACTCTGCAGAACTCCTATTTCATAGATGAGGTGTTGTCTCATTCATGAATTGCTAATAAAAGCCAATTAGACCTTTAAAACTCAATTCATTGAAATTTTGCTCTTAGAGTCTAAAACCACCTTTGAAAATAGTGTTTCACATGGTTAGTTAGTAAACTGAGTTATAAAGTAATTTCCTGCCTCCTTCGGACCCTTCAAATACCCCATGCAAATCTCTAGCACAGAACCCAGAATGCTTTATTGTCTTTATCCATTTACATATCTGCCTCCTTGAAGGAGATTGACAAAAAGTAGGTTCTCAGGAAAGCAATTACATCATGAATCTAACAAGCTTTAAAGTAACTTCTGATAAAAAAATTGTTACAAGGTTTATGCAGTTATGGAATCTGGCTAGCAAGTCTGAAATGTGTAGAACAGGTCATGAGTAAGGACAGACTGGAATTCATGAGCATGAACTGAAGCTGCTGACCATAAGAATTTATTCTCTGGGGAAGCCTCAACCTTGCTGTAAAGGGCTTTTGACTGATTAAATTAGGCCTACCTAAATTATGTAGGATAATTTTTCATAAATAAACTGACTATGGGCCGGGCACAGTGGCTCACGCCTGTAATCCCAGCACTTTGGGAGGCCAAGGCAGGTGGATCATGAGGTCAGGAGTTCAAGCCCAGCCTGGCCAACATGGAGAAACCCCATCTCTACTAAAAATACAAAAATTAGCTGGGCATGGTGGCATGTGCCTGTAATCCCAGCTATTAGGGAGGCTGAGGAGGGAGAATTGCTTGAACTGGGACCCGGGAGGCAGAGGTAGCAGTGAGCTGAGACGGTGCCACTGCACTCTAGCCTGGGCAACAGAACGAGACTCTGTCTCAAAACCAAACAAATAAATAAATAAACTGATTATAATCTTTAATCACATGTACAAAACATCTTCATAGCAATACCTAGATTGGATTGTGATTAAATAGCTGAGGACTTTAACCTATTCAAGTTGACACATCACAAATACCATCACAGTATAAGACAGAATAATCATTAATACTCATAGTTTGAAACAGCAACATCAAGAAATGTATGCATTATTTTTAGTTAGTAGTGACCCAAAAGATTTTGTGTGGAGAGACTTACAGGCAGTAAACTAATTAGAATGGGAGCTTAAACAGCGCTTATATTGTACTTTATGTAAGGTAGAAAAATGACAGTTGTCTATTTCAAAGAATGGGGCAGGCATCAGAAAAATATGGAAGGTGCTAAAGTTGCCATCTAATTTCACCCCTTGGAACTATTAGTGTTTTCTATGTATAGGAAACCAAGATCAAATTTAGAACAAATACCAAAATCAGGATTGTGGTTACCTCAGGGGAGAGAAGAAATGAGATCTAAGAGGAATACAAAGAAACCTCCGGCCGGGTGCGGTGGCTCACCCCTGTAATCCCAGCACTTTGAGAGGCCGAGGTGGGCGGATCACGAGGTCAGTAGATCGAGACCATCCTGCCTAACACGGTGAAACCCCGTCTCTACTAAAAATAAAAAAAATTAGCCGGGCGTGAGGGCGGGCGCCTGCAGTCCCAGCTGCTGGGGAGGCTGAGGCAGCAGAATGGCATGAACCCGGGAGGCGGAGCTTGCAGTGAGCCGAGATCACGCCACTGCACTCCAGCCTGGGCAACAGAGAGAGACTCCATCTCAAAAAAAAAAAAAAAAAAAAGAAGAAGAAGAAGAAGAAACCTCCAAGTACATCTGTGCGGTTTTGCTTAAAAATTTTTTAAACAAACTTGATAAAATACTAATGTAAGAGAAACCAGAGTAGTAGATACATGAATATTCATTATACTATTTTCTACATTATTCTGTATGCTTGAAATATTTAGAAAAGTATATGACATATTTCAGACAAATTCCTATCAAATGCATTTGAAACTGTCCCTAACATTGCAAGTTGGGAGTATTTCCTCTCTCTAATCTCCTATAATGGTTTGTTTCTCTCACCTATGGCGCAAATCCTCTTGTGACTTGTGAATCAGGCAGACCTGGGTTTAAATCCCAACTCCACAGCTTACTGGTTGTATAACCACAGAAAAATTAATTTATCTCTTTGAACCTCAGTCACCTAATCTGTAAAATGTAGGTAATAGTATGTATCTCACCCTCTTATTGTAAAGATTGACTATATTAAATATAATAATAATGTACAGAGAGCCTGGCACATAGCTGAATGCATTATATTATTTCTATCTGTGATATAATTATCTTTTCACATTTTAATCTTCTCTTTCAGAGAAGAATCCAGGCCTGATTCATTTTTTTTTTTTTTTGAGATGGGGTCTCATCATATTGCCCAAGCTGGTCTCAAACTACTAGGCTCAGTTGATCCCCCTGAATCAGTCCCCCGAGTAGCTGTGATTACAGGCATGCACCACCATGCCTGGCTAATTTTTTAACTTTTTTTTTTTATTTTAGAGATGGGGTCTCACTATGCTGCCCAGGGTGGTCCTGAACTCCTGGCTTCAAGCAACCCTCCCGCTTTGGCCTCCCAGTGTGCTGGGATTACAGGCGTGAGCCACTACACCTGGCCTGATTCATTTTTGTGTTCCTCACATCGCTAGCACAGTGCTAGGTGTTCAAATATTTACAAAGCAATGTGGGAAGATGTCCATTTCCCCATCTTATCCATGCTACTGGCCTCCTGTGCTCTCAGCTGACCTCTAGGAGGCAGTTCTCCTGACAATGCACATATAGGCTCATCTGTAGATCCCGTGAACAGTCTTCACAGGGTTATGGGAGGTTAGAAAGTTATGATCTAGTATAAATTTAAAATTCATAAACCATCTAGAGAAGTTAATATAAAACTGTAATAGATCAGTTCTAGAAATAGGCCAGCAAAGAATATGTGATTCACATTTTACTACAGTATGTCTTTACTAATGTAGGTAATGAGCCATATAAAGAAAATTTACTTCATTTCATCTAGACATAATTAAAATATGGAAACTTTATAAATTAAAGTCCAAATCTACAGCCATTTAACATTAAGGCTGAAAATTTAAATGCATAAGTTAGGAGAGATAATTTTTTCATATTATTAATGACTGGTAACCAAACCTACATAGCATTGCTGTTGCATATGATATTGGCTATGAGGCTCTGAACTCCTATCAGATTCAAACCCTTACCAAAACCTCCCCAATACTCTGTTTTTGAAATGTAAGATGGAGATTAGGCAAAGAAATATATTGTAGAAAGGTGAATAATACTTTTGTAATCATGAATTTAAATTCATCACTCATTCACTCAGTACAAGAGAACATCAACGATGTTTAAGACAACATATTAAATTAAACAAAGGGGATACAAAGACACCCAGTCCTCCAAATCCTCACAATTTAGTAGGAGAAATAGAAGATACACATAAATAGTTAGAATAAAAGGTACATAGGTTAAGTGACCAAGCCTGATTCATTTTTATATTCCTCACAGGAACACAGTACTAGGTGTTCAAATGATTATAAAGGAATATGGGAAGATGTTTTTTCCCTATGTTATCCATGCTATTGACCTCCTGAGTTCTCAGATGACCTCTATAAGGCAGAGCTCTCCTGACAATGCACATATAGGCACATCTGTGGATCCCATAAATGGTAAAGCATAGGGAAAGTGCTACCAGGATTCACAAAAAGAAAGGCTTAGATTCAAATGGAGGAGGGAGTGATGATGATAAATAAAAATTTCCAAGAGTGACATTTAAGATAATCTTTGAGAAGCATAAATGGGAGAAACATTACATGTAACAATATTTTACAAAACATTTATAAATATACATTCTTATTTAAGCCTTATGACAATCATTTAGTTGGATTTTTCTTTTTTGCAAATATGGACATTAGGACTTAGAGAAATTCAGTGACTTGTCCAAGGCCTTATAGTTGGTGATTTTGAACTCAAGTTGTCTTGTTTTATGTCCATTGTTCATTTCAGTAAATGAAATATTTTTTAATTAAGAAATCCTCATGAGTATCAGTATGGGGCAGAAAATTACAGGATCTTTTGAGGAAAAGTGAATTAATAGTTCAGCTGGGCGGGACTATATGGTAGATAAAGGAGAAGAGTATGAAAATTGTTGGAAATAGGCAGGGGTAGATGGCAGAAGGTCTAGAAGAGCAAGCTATTAAATTTGGACTCCATCCGTAGATATTAAAAAGTTTTGAACAGAAGAATGCCTTGAAGACTGAAAGTATTAAGAAAGAATAAATCTGACAGCACAGTGGAAAACTGATAGGAGAGATGATAGGCTAGAAGCAGAGACAGCAGTTGGGAGCTATTTCAATATTGTAGAAGAGAGATAATAAGGGCTTCGACTAGGGTGATGACAGTGGGAACAGAGAAGACAGGAGGGAAGCGGGAAAAGCAGAGATAGACTCCGCAGGGCTTGAAAACTGATTGGATTGGGAAGACAAAAAATGAGGAGGGATTCAGAGATGATTCCAAATTCTCATGCCTTAGTGGCTCAGAGGAGTATAGTGTCATCAGCTGAAACATGAAATGGAGAAGAAAAGAATGGGAAGAAAATAAGTCAAGTTTTAGTCATACCAAGATACATGAAAATGATATAAAGAAATTAGCATTTTTAGCCTGGAACTAAAAAAAAAAAGCAAGTCATGTTAGCCAGATTTAACTATTTAAAGGACTGTCACTTTTAGAGAGAAAAAAGTTTTAATTTACCGTACACAGCATTGGATTATTCACAATTCTTGGTTCATGACATACTGTAATTATTGTTTGGTTAACTAATTAACACGAACTTAAAACTCGACAGAAGAACTATAATAGGTACAGCTGGGTTTGGTGGCTCACATGGGAGGCCAAGGGGGGCGAATCACTTGAGGCCAGGAGTTGGAGACTGGCCTGGCCAACATGGAGAAACCCTCTCTCTACTAAAAATACAAATATTAGCTAAGCCTGGTAGTGCAGGCCTGTAATCATGGCTACTTGGGAGGCTGAGGCATGAGAATCGCTTGAACCCTGGAGGCGGAGGTTACAGTGAGCCGAGATCACGCCACTGCATCCAGCCTGGGCGGCAGAGCAAGAGACCCTGTCTCAACAACAAAAACAACTATAATACTTACAATAGCACACATTTACCTATATGGTTCTTCCATATTCCTTCATTCCACCTCTCTGATAGTTGTTATTCAGAGGCCACTATTATCCCAATCCTTTAGGATTCCTTTGGTGTTTTTAAAAATACAGTTTGATCATACCTATGTTCCTAAAATAAACATTTTTAAGCTTTATTTGTATTTAGCTTTATTAAAAAAAGGTATCGTGACTTTTTAACCCTCACACTGTAAGTAATCTTCTGGAACTTAACTTTTTCACTCAATAGTATTGCTAAAATTCATCCTTACTTCTATGTAGCTATAATGCATCTTTGGAATCCTATTAGTCTTGCCCCCAGAAATGTGGTTGTGAGTGAAAAGGGGCAGCAATCACTTCATCTGAGTATATCCTCCATGAAGATGCCTTTTCAATAATTTTACTGTATATGCTAACATGAGAGTTGTTAAGGATGTAACAAAAAGTACATTATCTTCCCCCAGTGGAATGTACATTTCACGACTTTCTGCAGGGATTACTCTTCCTTGTAAATTTTTTTTTTTTTTTTTTTGAGACGAAGCCTTGCTCCGTCACCCAGGCTGGAGTGCAGTGGCGCGATCTCAACTCACTGCAACTTCCGCCTTCTGGGTTCAAGCAATTCTCCTGCCTCAGCCTCCCGAGTAGCTGGAACTACAGGTGTGTGCCACCACGCCTGGCTAAGTTTTGTATTTTTTAGTAGAGACGGGCTTTCACCATGTTAGCCAGGATGGTCTCGATCTCCTGACCTCGTGATCCGCCCGCCTCAGCCTCCCAAAGTGCTGGGATTACAGGCGTGCCACTGTGCCAGGCCCAGACACTCAATAAATTTATTGAGTAAATACAGTACATTCTATATAAGCTTGGACAATTGTATAATGACATGCATCCACTATTATAATTTCTTGAGTATCTGTTATGAGCCAGATAAGGAGATACAGCAGTATATGTTGAAGTAGATGTAGAATATCAGTGGTCTAAAGACAGAGTAGGTCTTCAGAAGATACTATCTTTTTATATGTGTGCTTTACCTAGGAGCGACAACATAATGCAGCCTCCAAGTTTGTCATGGCTACATGGTCTCTGCCACAAGTTACTATTACAAGGGGGCAGCGTCCAGTTGGTTGAACTGGTTTTGGTAGAGTTTGCCAATCTGTCATGTCAATGATGTAAAGTTGAATTCACTGAGCTTTAATATCACTTCTTTTGATTTTTTTTTTACTAGTTCTTCTTTTTTGTTTTTAAATGTCTTTTAAAAAAAAGCAGTTTTAGATCCACAGCAAAATTGAGAGGAAGTTCCACAGATTTCCTATATACGCCCTGTCCCTGCACATGCATAGTCTCCTCTGTTACCAGCATCTCTCACCAGAGTGGTACATTTCTTCTGATGAACCTACATTGATTATCATTGTCACCCAAAGTCCATGGTTTACCTTAGGGTTCACTCTTCGTGTAGTACATTCTGTAAGTTTGGACAATTGTATAATGACATGCATCTACTATTATAATATAATATAGAATATTTCCTCTTCCCTAAAAGTCCTCTGTTCACCACCCACTTGTCACTCCCTCCCACCCTAATCCTTGGCAACCACTGTCTTTTTACTGTCTCCATACTTTTGCCTTTTCCAGAATGCCATATTTGGAATCATATGGTGTGCAGGCTTTTCACACAGGCTTCTTTCACTCGGTAGTATACATTTATGTTTCCTCCATTCTTTTCATGGCTTGATAGCTCACTTCTTATTTTTTTAATTTAACTTCTAAGTTCAGGGGTACATATTCACGTTTGTTATACAGGTAAACTTGTGTCATGGGAGTTTGTGATACAGATTATTTCATCACCTGGGTATTAAGCCTACTACCCATTAGTTATTTTTCCTGATAGTCTTCCTCCTCCTCCTCCTACCCTCCATCCTCTGATAGGCCCCAGTGTCTGTTGTTTCCCTCTATGTGTCCATGCGTTCTCATCATTTAGCTCCCACTTATAAGTGAAAACATGCAGTATTTGGTTCTCTGTTCCTATGTTAGTTTCCTAAGGTTAATAGTTCAAATAAGTTTAAGTTTCAAACTTAAAATTCTAGATTGGGGTATACAGGAAATGGTTGGTATTAGGATAATCCAATATAGAACACAATATATTATTGCAAAATTGGAGGAAAACAATGATATACTTAATTCAAAAGACATTTGTATTTGGCTTTAGAATTTGGGCACTTATGTTTGAAAACAGAGATGTTTGGAAACTATATAAAATTTCAATAATTAAGCTACAACATAAAGACTATGGAAAAACAAATGAAAAGTTCTTCAAATTCCCTAACCAACTTCCTGCTAAAATCTATTCCCACTCCTACACTCACTGTTGAAAGTAGACATAACATCACCTCTCATGAAAAAACCAGCATTTTATAACAAATCTACAAACAATAAATCTTCCTTTCTCTCTAAATGGCTCTATTTGTGCATTACTCCTTCCCCAGGATGGGGAAAAGCTATTGAAATATTTTGGTTCCAAAGCTTCCAAGTGATGAGCTTACTGCCTGGTGAACAAAAGCAATAAAATTCTGACTCTTCTGACTTAATTTTAGATACATATATATCTTCCATTTAAAAAAAAAACTTTTAAGAAACTGTTGACATATTGCTTCAATTCTAATTCTGGTTAAAGACTGATTCTCTTTCATTCCTAGGATGGTAGTTTCATTGTAAAACAGGAATTCCCTGATGCTTGTGGAGAGTTACCTAGTGGCAGGGGGCTTATTTATATCAAGCAATATTGAACGTGGTTCTACTTCTAAGCTATGTGGCCTTGGGCAAGTCACTTACCCTCTCTGGGCCTAAGTTTCCTCACCAGCAAACTGAGGAAGTGGAGTAGATGATCTCTGAGGTCTCTTCCAGCTTTGGTATTTTCTGAATTGATTAGTATAAAATATGGGAAGAGGAGCTTCCTCAGAAGGGATGTGCTTTGTTGGAAGGCATCTGTAAGATTAAAGCTTCCAGAAAGAACAACTGGCTATGCAAGGAGTGGTCGGTCTTTAGACTCCAAGAATCTTCATTTAGAGGTTCTTACATTTTGGGGTGGTAGGTCATGCTTAAGTTTATATTGTTCATATTCTTATGTGATTTTGATAATTATTTAAATGATACTAGTATGTCCAACCATAATTTCTTGGAACTAGACAGTACATTGAAGAATTTGGACCTTTGTCAATATTTGACCTGTGCACAGGAAAGTTTCAGAGACAAAGATAGAGAAATATTACTGAAATGAAAAGTTAGTGCCATGGATTAGTAGTAATCATAAATTTGACATTCTTGAACCCATGTCCATACCAGGTTATCGATCAGCCATACGGCCTTAGGAAAGTCGCTTAGCCTCTCTGAACTTCACCATGTACTTTTAATGATAGCTCTCACATATTAAATATACACTATGTTCTAGGCATTATGTTGGTTTATATTACATACACATTTCTAATATTTAAACTTTACAACACATCCTGAGAAATAGGTAGCAGTATTCCCATTTTACAGATAAGAAATCTGAAGCTCAAAGTAGTGACATTCATTGAGAACACCAAAATTCTAACCTTGGTCTTCTGACTGAAAACCCCAACCTCCTTCAAGTGCGCTCTGCCATTAGCAAATTATATCAAATCAAGAATATTTATTTCTATTATGTGCAGAGTAAGGCAGCTGTTAAATGCCATTAAGATGTTAATTTCCTGGCTGAAGACATTGCCAAATGTGACACAAATAAAATGAAGGTAACTCCTAAAGTTGTAACTTGGAGGAGAAAGGAAGTTAAGCATTGGCTAGGAACAATAAAGGGAAGATAATTCTAGGCAAATTGCCTCTGCCTGGGAGCTAGACAGGAATGAGAAAGTTCGTGAAAGAAATTAAAGCTATTTGTGAAACTAAGTTAGGAACATGGGGTAAGACCAGGAGAGCCTATTCCTTGACTCCTCTCACCCTACTCAAATCAAGGCTGTAGTGCTGGAGGATAGGTGAGCAGCCAAAAAGATGTCTTCCAATATTAGTTTCTCAACTAGTTTATACTGTTTGTTATAGGTGGTTGGTAGCAGTGATGACATCCTTGATGGTGTCTGTCTCTCCTATATAGACCTTTCTTTTGAGCATTGGATCTATACAGCAAATCACAAAGTTTTTGGTTAAAAGACCAACATGTTAGTATAAAGTAATGGGCAAATTTTCATGAGAGAATCATAACTTCTACAGGCCATTCGAAGGAGCCATTCTAAAAATGTTATGAGCAATGGCAGCATTTTATATTTTCCATGGTGACCACTTTGTGGAACAATCCTCAATTGGATGCATAAATTCTGTTCTTAGTTCACTGGTCTTGTTTTGTTTGTAAGTGAGCCTCATTACTTTCCAGTCACACCTGGTGTGCGTCTCTGATGTGGCTGGGAGCAGGCTGGACAGGGGACTTCCCGTCTACTCTCCAGTGTGTCCTGACCAGTGCACAGGTGTGTCATGGACTAAAATAAGGTTGGGAACTGGGTCATTTGCAGGCTGAAGGCAGCTGGAGTCTTTAGAGCACAAGCTCCTACTGATTGTCTTGGGACTGCTCAGTAAAGGAATGAGGGCTTTTAATTACCAGTAGTGGTGTTTCCCAACCAATAGGAATTCTTTTCCATTCCAAGTATTTTCCCCTTGAACAGATGCAGAATAAGGGGCCTTGGGCCTGGCATGTGGTGTGGGATTTCTGTTTCCTATCAAGCAAGATAACTTTACAGATTCTCTTTACAGCTAGAGTTTATTCACCATCATACGAGTTTTTGTCATGACTGATTCTGCAGGGGAATATGATATTATAAACTTACTGATTTTGTCTTTATACAACTTAACAAGAAAATAAGCTGGATCAAAAGCCTATACCAGCTTTTGAGAGTTTTTTTAAAAGATAGAAGTCAAAGTTGAAATTTTTGATAACTATGTCATGCCCTGCCTGCCTACTTCCTGAGATTATTATTCAGATCTATTTATATGAAAGTGCTTTGAAAAGCAAAATACTCTATTTGGATCCAACACACAATTACTTGACTGTGAAGAAAATTAAACCTGGGTTTTGAAGTTTGTGATCCGATGAAAAAGAACTTAAAAAATACAGCACAAGGCTGCAGTGAGTATGCTGAGCATGGAAACATGCTTTGCTACATATCTCCTCTGCACACATTTTTTTCCTTGTTGAGGCAACCCAGGAGTAGGGTAGCATCTGCTGGAGCTCTCTCTGGAATAAATGATGCACAGTTCAAGCAACTTCATCATTAATGAAAAAGCTTTCAATAAAACCTAAAAAATCAAAAAGTCACTGAGACTCAAGCCAACAAACAAAGAAGCATATTAAAACAAACAAATAAACAAATGCTTCTTTTAAATGAGCTTCACTAAGACAGCTGCCAAAATGCTATAATAACACATTGTTTTCTCTTCTTTTTTAAAGACAGGGTCTTAATATGTTGCCCAAGTTAGTTTCAAACTCCTGGGCTCAAGGAATATTCTTGCCTTAGCCTCCCAAGTAGCTGGGACTACAGGCACACACCACTGTGCCCAGCTCTGACACATTGTTTCCAATGACAGAGTTCACACTTGAAGTCTAGGAGACAAATTCCACAATATTATTCTGTGCAAATCAGAGGGTGTGTATATGCAGAGGTAAAATGAAGTCATGATCTCAGAGAAGTTTCAAGCAAACATCAACTACAGAGGAAGAGTACTAATGGGTGAAGTTAGCCCAAGCTATCCTGGCATTGTCTGGCACAGTCATCTCTTCAGTTCACCATTTACCTTCAGATTCAATAGCAACATTTGACAGAAGATACAAACTCAGAATTAGTAAGAGGTTTGTCAGAGCTATATGAATGCTGCAAAAAGAGTAGAGTCTATGTCCCCTTGCCTTTCCATCAGAGATGGCTCATATTGCCTCTCAAAAATCTATCTGGTAACTCATTTAATTCTAATCATAATAGTAGCTACCATTTATTGAACATCTGTTATGCATCAGGAATTTGCCGAGTGCTTCATATGGTTGCAATTAATGTCAGTAACAACCCTAAAAGGATTATCATCCTCATTTGATAGAGAAGGGAATTAACGCTAGAGAGGTTACACAGGTAATAAGTGGTTGAGCTGGAATTGAACTCAAATTTGCCTAACACTGAAGCCTATGGTTTTGACCACTACCCCAGGCATGGCTATTGTATTTTACTTTGTATGCCAATTTGCCTGGATTAGAAATACATTTCTCTATTCTTAGGCAAAGTGTAAGTCCAGTGGGAAAAAGAATCATGATAGCTTATTGATGTCTGCTACGGCAAGGGATGGAAAAGTGGTAGTGGTGATATATGCAGCAGTTATTTGCCACCTCTGCCTTAGGTAATGCTTGCTCGCTCTATGTATGATATGTGATCTATTCTGCAGACCAGTTTATGACATGTCTGTGTGACCATATTTTATCAGACTAATATCAAAACAAATGGTCTGTCAATGAAATTTCCCTAAATGGTACTTTATTAGAATACCCAGACTTAGTGGTCCCTGTACTATTTGTGGAAAACAGGGACCAGACTTCAGTTTCCCACAAGAAATGTGTGGCTCAACTGGGATGGGAGAACAAGAAGAACAAGCATATCAATTAAAAAGTGTTAACAAAACTTTATGCACTAGCTAGATGTTCTCTGTGCATATAATTCATAAAATAATTCAGGTAAAAAGTATTCGTTAAAAGATTAAAACTCGGCCGGGCGCAGTGGCTCACGCTTGTAATCCCAGCACTTTGGGAGGCCGAGGCGGGCGGATCACGAGGTCAGGAGATCGAGACCACGGTGAAACCCCGTCTCTACTAAAAATACAAAAAAATTAGCCAGGCGTGGTGGCAGGCGCCTGTAGTCCCAGCTACTCGGAGAGGCTGAGGCAGGAGAATGGCGGGAACCCGGGAGGCGGAGCTTGCAGTGAGCCGAGATCGCGCCACTGCACTCCAGCCTGGGTGACAGAGCGAGACTCTGTCGCAAAAAAAAAAAGATTAAAACTCAGAGTAAACAGACATTCACAGCCAAGGGAGTTAATTCAGGGTATGAGAGTAGCTGAACAAAAGGATTCAAAATTAAGAAAGAGCCAGGTGTGATGACTCACGCCTGTAATCCCAGTACTTTGGGAGACCAAGGCATGTGGATCACCTGAGGTCAGGAGTTCCAGACCAGCCTGGCTAACATGGTGAAACCCCGTCTCTACTAAAAATACCAAAATTATCCAGGCATGGTGGCATGAGCCTGTAATCCCAGCTATTCAGGAAGCTGAGGCAGGAGAATCGCTTGAACCTGGGAGGCAGAGGTTACAGTGAGCCCAGATCGCACCACTGCATTCCAGCCTGGGTGACAGATTGAGACTCTGTCTAAAAAAAAAAAAATTAAAAAAATAAGAAAGGTCAAAGAGCAGCAAGGTTAGAGAAAAAGCGGAAATCAGATCAAAGGAAACTCATAAACACCATCTCTTATTCTTAAGAAACAACTGTTTGCTTACTGTTTATATTCTGGTAATTTTTATTGCTACACCAAAACAGATGAGTCAGAGTCAGTCTTGCGGCCACAAGAAACATGTACTATTCCTTATTGCTCTCTTCCTTATTTCTGAGGCTACAGAAATGAGTGAAATGAGTGAGAGCACCCAGGACCTGAGACAATGGCAAGAAAGTAAGGCTAGCTTTCATTTAGCTGCAATGCATTCCTTTAGCTTCAACAATCTCACCTGCTAAATTCAACCATGATGAAAAAGTACCACATGCAGGGAAGAATTTTCCTACACCTTCTCTTTTTCCTCTTAACTTCTGTGCTCCCTTCTGTCCTTACCCTTGCTGCTTTCCCCTCTTTCTTTACTCTTCCCACTTTTTCATCTCATAAGACATTGTTGAGGGCCAGCTATATTGAAAGTACTTTAGGTTTACACAAGTGAATTAGATTTTCACTTTGCAATTCCAAGACCCACAGTCGAGTGGGAAAGACAAAAAAAAAAAAAAAACCCATTATAATTTCATAGCACTTTACAAAGCAATTGTTCACATAGGGCAGTGAGTTACTACGTCCTTTTTAAAAATGAAGAAACTGAAGTCCAAATAGGTTAAGCAATTGTCCGAAATCAAACATCTAATGTAGAATATGGGTAACAAAGAGGAGATGAAAAAGAATTAGTACCATGAAAGTTAATGATACCTTCCTTCCCTCCCAGTTAAATAACTTTCACCATCGTCTGTGTAATTGACAGAGATGTACTTCATCATGTGTATGCACACATACATATACACACACATATAAGCACATGTGTGAAGGATAACACTAGGTATATATGAAAGTACTCTGCACCTTGCAAAAGGTTAAGCAAATATAATTTAGCACCATCATTAAACAGAATCAGAGTAAATAAGCCAAGGAGTAAGGTAAGATTGGAAATATCTGACAACCATCCTTCTGCTTACAAAAGACAATACATTTCAAGGTTCAGGATAAATTATGCAAGAAATCTATCTGAATTCATCACCAAGAAATTAAGAAATGGCTTCACCAAAGGCTTTGGAAGTAAAAGTCAAGGCTTTACTATGGCCATAACCTCTCCTAAAGGGAAAGGAAAGATGAGAACTGGAGAATAGGAAGGCCCATTCTTATTTCTTAATAAATGAATAGATAGAAATAATTTGTAATTGGCTATAAAATAAAGTATTTTAAGTTTTAAGGTGGCCCTATTTAAGCTCCTTGATTTTTTTTTTTTTTTTTTTTGAGACAGAGTCTTGCTCTGTCACCAGGCTGGAGTGCAGTGGTGCGATCTCTGCTCAGTGCAACATCCACCTCCCAGGTTCAAGCGATTCTCCTGCCTCAGCCTCCTGAGTAGCTGGGATTACAGGCATGTGCCACCACGCCCAGCTAATTTTGTATTTTTAGTAGAGACGGGGTTTCTCCATGTTTGTCAGGCTGGCCTTGAACTCCTGACCTCAGGTGATCCAGCTTCCTCAGCCTCCCAAAGTGCTGGGATTACAGGTGTGAGGCACCATGCCCGGCCAATCTTTTTTTTATAAGTAAAAATAAGAAAATCAAATTCAAAAATATTTATTCTTATTTGGCTTATGAAAAAGGTAAATTCAATACACCAATGGCATCACTTTGGTAAAAAGTGCTAGTCTTATACATGCTAATGATAGAGAAGTTATCACTGATATGATAGAGAAGAGTAGATTAAAAAAAGGCCTCTCTGTAGCACACAAATCATCCCATATAGAGCCAGCTATACATTCCATATTTCTATCTGAGATCGTTCAACAGATATTCAAAGCTCTTACGTAAGTGACAAGTATAGCCTAGAAGTGATTAAGAAAGAATTAATAGGAACAGTTCTAGTAACTTTAGAAAAAAATAGCTTTTCTGGTGCCAACTGGTAAACTCCAGTGTTCAAACTGAGATCCAGGCATTCTAGTGAGTTAAAAATATTATTTTGGGCTGGGCACGGTGGCTCACACCTGTAATCCCAGCACTTTGGGAGGCCGACGCAGGCAGATCACGAGGTTAGGAGATTGAGACCATCCTGGCTAACACAGTGAAACCCCGTCTCTACTAAAAATACAAAAAAATTAGCCAGGCCTGGTGGCGGGTGCCTGTAGTCCCAGCTACTCGTGAGGCTGAGGCAGGAGAATGGCGTGAACCTGGGAGGTGGAGCTTGCAGTGAGCGGAGATCGTGCCACTGCACTCCAGCCTGGGTGACAGAGCGAGACTCCATCTCAAAATATATATATATATATTAGTTTAACCTTCCTAATACCCCTGCAAAGTGGACATTGCTACAGTTTGATGCAATAGCTGTAAACTGCAATTTTATAAATGAGAAATATCAGAGACATTGAATAACTTGCCTAGGCAACATCAAGTAGACACTGATTCTCCCTTACTTTGTCTTCTAAGATAATTGGAAGAAATAGATGTGTAATTAGCAGACGAATAAGAACAGGGGATTAAAAATGACTCTAAAACTTAGGATTTACTGTGAATTAATGTCAAACGGAGTTGGCAATGTGAGTGAAACTAAACATCTGAAAACTAACAGTTTGTATTTTTGAGATTATTCCACATAGTGATAGCATGGCTTAAACTGCTAACCACACATGTTGGGTAGAGATAAATGTAAAAGGAAAAAAGTACCTCAGGAGAGATAGCCATGTGTTCTGGACCATATAGAATATTTGAGGTGAAATCTCCAAAAGGTCTTGAAGACATAGGCAGGAAGTTACCTAAGACACAGCGAGGCTAGCTGAGCAGAGAGGGGGCCTCTGAATTTTAGTGATGCTGTGGGTGCTGCTATTTCTCTCTGGAATACCTCAACAGCCTCCCTTCTCACTTATCCTTAACCTCTTGCTGCACAGGTTTTCATGAAGTGAAAAGATTTCACATTTTTGTTCAGCACAAACCAGAAAGGCATTCCTCAAGAAAATATGTTCCATAACCAACACCTACTTCTCCTGTAGCCACTTCCTGGATTCTTCTGCTTTTCCTCCTTCTACAAAGAGCAAGTATCTGTCATATAGAACAATCCCTTCTCTATAGTCCCTCCCTGGCTTTTCACCACTGTGTCTTCTTTCTTTCCCAGATTCCTCTGCATTTTGAGGGAATCTTCCTTAAAAAATTCCCTAATCCAACACATATTTCTCTTAAAATCTAGCTAGAATGTTGACTTCTTGAGTCATTAAGACAAAGAGTAAACCAGTATTTATTTTAACTGTGATACAAATAAGCTCACTTCCACCTCCAAGAAAGTTTCAATATGGGGTCATACCAATTATATCTGGAATTCTTTACACTACAACTAAGTATCCTAAGTAATAAAAATCACTTATTACCTAGACAAAGCCAGGTTGGTAATGCTTCTTCCTTACTTTGTCTTCTAAGAGAGCTGGGAGAAACAGATACTGTAATTAGGAGGAAAACTAGGAAGGGAAATTAAAAATGACTTTTAAATTTAAGATTTATCATGAATTCATATCAGACTAAGTTTGCAGACAACACTACCAGTGTCCAGCTACAGCAGTTCGCACATTCATTTACTTTAAAAAACTAATCCTCTTTACAGGAAGGTTTCACAAACCTTGTATATATATGTATATATGTTTGGTTTTCATCCATCCTTCCCAGCTGATAACTCCCACAGCCCTTATTACAATGTTGGGGCACTTTAGGTCTCAGAAAACAGAATCTCTGTCACTCTGACCTTATCCAGTCCTCCTTTCACCTGCTACCTTTTCTGCCCAAGGCAGAAATATTCCCCCAGCTTTTTGTGTTGGAGCTGGCCATAAAAAATTCTCTGACCCACCTTGTCTGATTATAGGTCATAAGACAGGGTCTCACTATGTTGCCTATGCTTCTCTTTAACTCCTGGGCTCAAGTGGTCCTCTGGCCTCAGCCTCCTGGGTAGCCAGGGGTGCACCACTGTACCTGGCTTAAGACTCGCAATTCAGAATGGACCCTGCCCCATACTCAAGAGAAAAAAATGCGATACAGAGGCCAAGAAGAATTTGAACAGACAGGCCTTGCTGGGTTTCCCCACACAGTCTACTAGTATTAGATCATACTGTTTTTGTCCAATCACATTTCTACATGGCTGTCCCTGCTTCAATCACGCCTATTCAATGAAGCCTCCCATATGTAACAGAAGTCTTCTTGTATTGACTGTTGTGGTGTGAGAATAGAAGGAAACTAGTTTGTTTTTTTCTACACACCTTGTAGCCCTATATTTTTTCTAAAAACAACCTATAAACTAAAGGAAGAAACTGAAAAAATAAATTGGGAAAAGTAAAATGAGCTCTTATATACACCTGCCACTAGGGGCCTGCTGACCTTCTTGAACAAGAGCTAGGAAGTCGCCTACATGCATATAACCTACACTGGATAATTTATTTATTTGTTTACACAGTTTTAAGGCCCTCTTTGGGGCCTTATGTTGTCTGACTGAGCTACAAAACAAAAGTTTTAAAATGCAAATTAAATACAAATGGCAAAAGCCACATATCTGAATAGTTGCAAATGTAAGTCACGGAGACATTTTCATAAATATCTTTGTCATTAATCTTCTTTGAAAACTTCTTATGCAATAAGCAATTTATGGAAGGCTGAGCCATTTTCTTTTCACAGCTAAATGAGGAGGAACAGCACAAATTCCACTAAAAATTTCCAGCATTTGTGAGGGGCTTTAAAAGAAAACACAAAGAGGAGATGTTTTCCCTCTTGTTTGCCATAAAGTCAAATAAGGCATTGAGACAATTTGTTTCATTCGTTTCCAGAGAAGGAAAGTGCTTCAGCAAACAAAACTCCCTGAGGTTTCAGTTATAATCTCAGTTCTCCCAGTCAACATTATTGCCTTTGATATTGACAGTGGACAGCAAGAAAAAGAGTTTCCTATCTTTATTTTTTTCTCATTCTCTTTTTTCTCTCCTTTTTTATCTTGTCTCCTTATCACCTCCCCTTTCTTTTCATCTCGTCCCTTTTCTGCACATATCATTAGGAAAAATGTTTTGCCATGGTGAGGTGGCATAATTTAGAATAAAATGGCCAAGAAAATGTTAAAGTTGTATCACTCCCATGAATCCCACCTGCCCACTGTACTATTCCATATATTTTAACATACATATATGAATCCTAACTATAAAAAGGCAGTTATAAAGAGGAAATGTATGATGCTAAGCCACAAGTGATAACCCAAACCCTACTTCTTACTAACTGTGTGGCCTTTTTAGCCAGTCATGACTCTGCTCTGAGCTTCAGTTACTTATCTGTTACATGGAACTAAGGGTCCCAACTATCTCACACATGAGATATGTGAAATTGTTTTGTAAACAAGTGTAAGACAAGTGAAAGGGAACATTATTATCTTCTTCATCGTCCTTCTGGTCTTTTTCTAAGTAGGCTGATCAGAAGTACCAAGAAAATAAGTAATACTTGTATGTCTCAACAATTTAAAAAATATTAAGAAAAGTGATCTGGAATAATACAACAAAAAAGTTGCCCCTTTTCCATTACTCTGGGTAAAGAAGATCTACAGTTAAGAATGAGAGTTTATGTAACAAACCTGCACATTGTGCACATGTACCCTAAAACCTAAATTATAATAATAAAAAAAAGAATGAGAGTTTAAAAGTGAGGATTTCTTAAATGGCCTCTGCTCTTTTTCTTAATTTCCTCTAGGCTACTTTACTTATATTGCATGTTTCGCACACACTTTGCATCATAATGACTATTTTATGAGTTGATGATTCTTTTATGAGAAATGGTTTACTGTGTAATCAAGCAGAGAGAATTATCTTAAGGGTCAAGAGATTCAATTATGAATTGCTAAAAGCGCTGGTCACACAGAGAACACTGAAACCTGTTTTGTTTTTGTTTTGTTTTTCTTTTTAATGTATCATTAGTTGTAACATCATTAGCTGTAAAAGGTCAGCATTTCTTTGCTTGTCAAGGCCAACTCATAACTTTTCAACTTCTCATTTAGGAAATCAAATGACACACTAAAGACCTAGTAGTGCAGTGATTTATAATTGAGGATAAATTTCTTTAATTGGCATTCACCAAACATGGATGTACCTACTGCTACACATAAACAGCTAGGGGGACATGGGGAAGACAAATATGAATAATAGATAAAACTGCTGCCCTCAAGGAGTTGAAATTCTGGTAGAGAGAAAAGAAAAGGACATATAACATGTAAGTAACATATTGAGAAACATGAAAATCAGGATCCATGGGCACTAAGAGAGAGGGCACTCACTACTAGCTGATGGGCAAGAAAAACCAAGTCTCTGTACTTGTACATTTAGTTTTATAGGAAGGTATTTTAAACAACTGAGGATTCTTATACATCATATTTACCTATAATAACCAATAAAGCTTAGAAAGGGAAAGAAATTAATCATTCAACATCTTTAAAAGTTCAAATGTTAAATCACTGGAGTTTTGACCTTTACTTAGGATACAGGAAGCTATAAAGAACTTCACTCTCATCTTAATGACAAGAAATTTAGAAAATAATTTACAGGCTCTAGATCCCATCAGAGAAAGTTCAAAAATCTAGGGCAACAAACTAGCATGAATTCTACAGACAGGCACCTCCAAAAAGAGAAGAAATACTTGCACTTGCAGAACATGGGAGCAGGTGATGCCAAGCACCATACAAGCTGGTAAGAACTCAGCTAAGAGGTCCAACATATTGCAAAAGGTGGAGTATGGACTAGTATGAGTGTATGGAACACCTGGGAGTCTCACACACAAAAGAGGTTTGCATTTATTCACAGGTTGTTATCCTTAAATCTCACTGGGCATGCTTTAAAATGATTGGGTGTGTGGGGATTGTGGATAGAGAGGAGGGAGACAAGGCAGAAGACCAAGGAGAGTTGTCCTTGGTCGTTCAGGCCTGGAAATGGGGGTGGGGAGGGTGGTAATAACTACTCTGGGAAAGGCACAAAGCCCAGCTCAGATCCTTTTCTCCTCTCTTCACTTTAAGGTACAAAAGCTCCGTGCTACTAGAGGACAGGAAATATACCCTATGACTCTCAGGGCACAGTTGAAAACCCATTGCAACCATGAAAAGGAAACAGAAAATACCTACTTCTCTGTGGGTGGGGCAGAAAGCAGTCCTGGGCTCAGACCATTAAGGATTCCCAGTCACCCACAATGAAACAAAAATGACTGATGAGAAAGCCCCACCTCTAAGACCCAGACACAATGCCAATCTAAGACTAAGGCTGAACCTGAACAACATAGGCTGAACCCCTGCCCCTTGCCTTTCCCAACTAAGCTAGCAAGCAATGAGTAACAAATAGTGGCAATCTACCATTGAGGAGTCAAGAGTGTGAAGAAAGACCCTCTTTTCAGGTGCAGACTCACAAGGAATGCCTGAAGCTGAGGATGTTACAGGAACATGGAGAAACACCCTCTGGCAATGCAGCCCTTACCTAAGCATAAGGTAATGATACAGGAATTTGATACTGGTATTGCAATGAGGTAACCATAGCAACAATAAAATCCAAACCCAGCTACCAATAAAATCCAAATCATAAAATGCAAACTCCTGAGGTTGACTCAAACATCACCTATACATACTAAAGGCCTAGCAGAAAGAGAGGTACACCCATCTGCAGACATAAATACCATTTACCATAGTCTCTACTGTCCTACACATAATTGTTAGGCTTTCAACCAAAAAATTTAAGACAAACAAAGAAGCAAGAAAAACAATCCCCTAACAAGAATCAAAACAATCAATAAAATAAGTCTCAGATATAATCTAGATGTGAGAACCATCAGATAGGGATTTAAAAGCAATTATAATTAACTTGTTAAGAGTTCCAGAGGCAAAAAGTAGGTGAATGAATAAGTGGATTCAGAAAGCTCATAGAACATTAAACAAGATTAAAACAAGCAAACAAAAATACATAGACATATAATCAAACTTATGTTCTGAAAACCAAAGAAATAAAAATTCCTAAAGGCAGCTAGAGGAAAAAAATGCATTACACAGAGAGAAACAAAGGTAAGAATTACAGCAGATTTATTAGGGACCATGCAAACCAGAAGATAAGTGCTGGAAGAAAGAATTGTGAACCTGGAAATTCATAAGCAACAAAAACATCTTTCAGAATATGAATAAGATGGATGGCTGTGATGGCTGTACAACAATCTGAATGCACTTAATGCCACTGGACTGTAAAATGTTTAAAATGGTAAATGTGATGTATATCACTACAAAGATTATTTTCAAAAATATGAAAGATAAATAAAGATTTTTTCAACTGTTTCCTAGTCATCCCACATGTAGTCATTCATTATTTTAAGTAAAAAATCAGAAACATTGTGTTAGGAACTATTTTTGTATTATTCCCATATGAGAATCCCTGTTATTCAAGACAGCCAATAATTAGCTGCAATCTGGCCAACACTCAGTGACCCGATGGGCAATCTAGTTTTTCCACAATATGGATAATGTCTTCTTTCTCCTCTATCACTTCCTCCATTTAACTTCTCCTCAGCTGATTCCTCTCTCCAGGTCCGTGTCCATCAAGTCTTAATCACAAAATGTTAGAATTAGTAGGGTCACTCAGAGGTATCATCTCTCAGGAGATAGCAGACTAAATCTGTAAAGTCAGATCCATTTTGGGGTCTTTGGGCTAATTCATCATCTTACTCTTGGATCTTCTGTCTACCTTAAGAAGATTAGCCCCTCCTATTTATTCTAGGGTCATTAACTTTATTCCACAGTCCTTTGTGGGTACCTTACTTGCACAGATAGACAAGAGTTCTTATCTGTACTTTGCAGCCAGACCTATTCGTAATAAAAGCAATAAAATACCTTTATATGTTTGTATAAGCTAGACAATGGCTCACTATAATGTGAAGGCAATCCAGTCCTCCAATTGTGAGTTGGAATAGAAACAGTATGATCTTCTAGAGCCGAAAATCGCTCTTTATTGGTTGAGAACATTAAACACCATAAATTTAAATCATTCCCCAGTGTAGATTAATATGAGTGCAATATTTACAACATAAAAATGAGGTTTTAAAATATAGAATAGTAAACACATACACACCAAAAATCAAGGCATAAAATGACATCTTAAAAAACTGTGTAATGGATCTCAATGGAGTTGTGTCTTATAATAGAAAAATAATCAGAAGCAAAGATGAGAGTTAAATGTATGTGACTTTTAATAAAGGAGTATTAATAATGGAGGGACCCAAGGACCTGACTGAAGACAGTTTAATTTGGCATATTTATCCATTATCTGAAACAGGGAATACAGAGTAGAATATTTACATTTGTAGGGCATAGAGTCTTTTCTAGATTATAAAATGTCCAAGTGATAAGCATAAAACATAATGCAATCTCACAAAATATTTTGAGTAGGAAAAAATGTGAGGACCGTATTTTTATTTGAGAAAAATATAATTTTATAAAGGAAAACCACTGGTCTTAGAGGCAAATAATAATGGCTATCAATAATATTCATGGCTATCAATAGCTATCAAGTGTCATACATTATCTCATTCAATCTTCAACAATCTTTCAAACGAGCTATTCTTCCTATCTTATAGAGAAGCTAACTGAGGCTCAGAAAGTTTAAGTAGCTTGCCCAATGCTACAACGCTTGTTGAATGTCTATGTGAATGAACTTGTCTTAATTATTCACATCCCAAGCTTTGGAAGATGAAATTTGGTTTTCCAACTATCAAGACAAAGGATGATCCAGAAACTGTAAATTCTGCCACTCTTGACCTTGATAGTTTGAAATAGAATAAGTGTTGGCGATTAGCAGCCTGTTACACAAAAGCAAAACCCCTGTGAAGCGTGGTTATTAAGCTTTGATTCCTTGGCAACTTCACAGATCTGTAATATGTTTAGGGAAACTAATAGAAAACCAACTTCGGCAATAGGAAATTCATTCCTGTATTTGGTAGGTTGACTTCCATGGTTTTAATGCCACAATTTTCATTAATAATTCACCAGGACATTAGAGTACAGCAGATTTGGAGAAGGAACAGTGCGCCTGTATATGAGGCTAAAAGCTAGAGATTAAAAGTTGCTGAAAAAGCCTCTGTGGAATTGTGTGAAGGGTCGCAAACTCAGGGTTACTAATAAATGGCAGTTGGTATTACAAATCATTTGTAAGGGGAATGATTTTCAAGAAATCTAAGTTCACGACAATGTGGTTGTAGATAAGACCAACCAGCAGAGGGGGCTGCTAGAAGAAATAGAGGCTACATAGCCCCTACCTACCTTACCAACAGGTTGTATTTTAAGTCTATTTCAAAGTTAATTATTTAGAATGCAGAATACATTGCATCATGGAAACAATGTTACAAATCAGAAATCAGCACTATAGTCCACATGCTAACTCCAGCCTATCATCTGTTTTTCTTTGTTTTTTGTTTTTATAGTCGAGATCTCACTTTGTTGCCCAGGCTGGAGTGCAGTGGCACAGTCATAGCTCACTGCAGCCTCCAACTCCTGGGCTCAAGCAATCCTCCCACCTCAGCCTCCTGAGTAGCTAGGACCATAGGCGCATTTCACTGTGCCCAGTTAATATTTTTAAATTTTGTTTTTCATAGAGAAAATTCAATTTTCTGCATCCATTGATAAGGTTTTATTGAAATGCCGCCATGCTTATTTGTTTATGTATTGCCTACAGCTACTTTCACATATCACAGCAAAGTTGAGTAGTTTTGACCATATGACTCACAAAGCCTTAAATATACACATACATATACACTATCTGGCCCTTTACATTAAAAGTTTCCTGGTTGTGATGGTTAATATTATGTGTCAACTTGTCTGGGCTAAGGGATGCTCAAATAGCTGATAAAACATTATTTCTTGGTGTATCTGTGAAGGTGTTTCTGGAAGAGATTAGCATTTAAACTAGAAAAGCGAGTGCAGGAAGTCCACTTTCACATATGTGGGCAGGCATCATCTAATCCTTTGAGAGCCCACATAGTACAAAAAGGTGGAGAAGTAGAAACGCTCTGCCTCCTTGAGGTGAGACATTCATCTTCTCCTGCCCTTGGACAGTGGAGTTCCTGGTTCTCAGGCCTTTGGACTTTAGGACTTAGACCAATCCTCTTCTCCCTTCCCAGGTTCTCAGGCCTTCAGCATTAGACTGGAAGTTAATCATAGCCACCCCTGGTTTTCAGGCCTTCAGACTTGGACTGAAGTATACCACCAGCTTACATAAAGCATATTGTGGGACTTCTCAGTCTCCATAATCACATGAGTCAATTCCCATGATAAATTTCCTGTATATAAACAGTAGTCTTCCATTATCTGAGGTTTCACTTTCTGAGGTTTCAGTTACCCTCAGTCAATTACAGTCCAAAATTACTACATATGGTAAGATATTTTGAGAGAGAGAGATCACATTCTGTTATTATAATATATTGTTATAATTGTTCTATTTTATTAATTGTTGATAATCTCTTACTGTACCTAATTTATAAATTAAACTTTATCATAGGTATATAAATATAAGAGAAAAATATAGTGTGTTTAGGGTTTGGTACTATCCACAGTATCAGGCATCCTTCGGGGGTCTTGGAATGTATCCCCCATGGATAAGGGAGGACTACTATATATCCAAATATTCCCTGTTTATACTGATTCCCTGGAGAACTCTGACTAATACAATGATCCTTGTTATAAAATATTATTACATTCCCAGGTTGGCTGGCAAAAGCCAATATCATTTAAAATGTGGTTGTGCTGTGGTGTTAATAGAATTCCAAAGTCTATGCCTTGAATTCTTTTGAGAATTCTGGTGGCATTTCCAGCTATGGAAGCTTTGAATATCAGAACATACTTTTCAAAGTCATACTTTCTACCTTTGCTCATGCTGTTCAGTCAGTTTGGAATACCTATCCCCAACAAGAAAAACCATTAAAATAGCTAATATTTATGAGTTAAGAAAACTGAGCATTTTCTACATGTTTTAAGCATTTTACATGTATTACTTTATTTAATCCACACAACAGAATGAGATAATTTCTATTAATATGCCCATTTACAGATGGGGAAACTGGAACACAGACTTGCTCCCAGTCACACTTCTAGTAAGTGCTAGAGCTAGGACATAAACCCTAGAAATCTAACACAATCTCAGATATTATGCTATTAACTACTAAACACAAGGCTATAACCCCTTTTGCAACTTTTGAAAGCCCTTTCAACTTTTAAGGCCTAATTAAAATGCCAACTTTTTCGTAAAGCCTTTTTCGAAGATTCCCCATGCCCACAAGTTCAAAATAATTGTATTTATGGTTTTATGAGCCCTCTATTTGTCTATAAAAGCACTCAGTTCATTTTACTCTGTGTTCTAATTTACACGTTGCACTCCCAACCTTAGGCACATACATAAACAAAATGTGAATTTTAAGCTCGTTCAGGGCAAGAAATATACAATCCATTACATCATACAGAGCAGGTGCTTCACAAATGCATCTACTGCAAATAACTGAGTGAATGAATGCAAAGGCAGCTGGCTATTGATATTAAACAAAACATTCTAATGGAGATAATTCCTCAGGTGGTAAAGATATTAACATGTTTGATAGAGAGCTTGGTTTCATTTGCTATTCAAAGTGAGTCATAATCAAGACATTCTTTTCAAATCTACATAACTACCTGAAGCAAGCCTTAAGTATAGCCAAACAGGATAATTGAAGAAATTATCTTGTTTATACAAGATCTAGCCAGAGAAACGGAAGTCCCCAACATTCATCTCTCTTTGGGGTTAAGGCAGTGATCTTCCAATCTTTCTTATTTGCTGATATTTTATTTAACAAAATCCTATATGGAAGTCCAAATTATAATATAAAATCAATGAAACAAAATATCTTGTAATTGAAGCAGTAGAGGGTAGAGAGGCAAGGAAAGAGGAAGCTCTAGAATCCTTCCACCTCCAAGGGACCCCTAGGGCACCACCATAGAACTTCTGGAACACAGCACAATTTGGCTTGAAAACTGTACTGAATGCATGTTAATTCAGTAACACATTTTTGTTCATTATTACTTATCATTTTCTACATCATCAATTATCCCTAGAGCAAGAAAGGGCCTTGGCAGCATTCAATACTTGCCTTTTGACATAATGTGAAGTAAATTTTGATAGATATGAGGTCAAGAAAGGATGTATAGGGATGCAGGAGAGGACAGATATGAGAGTGCAGCCATACCAGAGGGTCACCGGACAATGAAAAGATAATGACGCTGAGTGCTATCAAAGGGGATGCAGGAAAAAGGACTCTGAGGGCCACATCTCAACATTGCACCAGGCTTGTATCACCAATGGTAAAGAATGTGGCAATTGTTAGTTATTACTCCAAGATGTCTCATGATTTAAAAATCAGCTGGTGGGAGTGGATCTTTAAAATATAGGCCTTCTAGCATTTGCAGGAATAGTGAGTTGTCCAGTATAATATCAAGGTGAAAAATCCATGCTTGGACTGAAGAAAAGTATGTGCTGTTAGTTAAATATTGGTTAACAGACACAACAAGAAATCATTCTGTTTTAATCCATAACAGTGGTATTGGCTGCGCTGAAACCAAAGCTCAGATATATCATTGTGTGGAGATAGGTTGAGCCCATCTCTGGCTCTAATGCAATCTTGAGCCTCAAGGGCACTGGAATCAGGCACACAGCACGAGAGCCTAAGAAAAAAGGCAGCTTTTCCAGAGAGAGAAATAGAGAATTAGAGAGTTTTATCCATGATCTTCAAATTGGTAAGAACTTGGGGGTCTCATATATTCCAAATATCAGTCCTTAGAAACAGAAAAATCCCTAGCTTTGGATTCAGAAAATTTTATTTGAAGTCCTGACACTTCCACTTATTAGATTTTAACTTGATATTTAATCTCTCTGATATGTACAGTGGCACTTATAATACTTGTCCTATCTCATGGTGTTGTTAATCTCATACTGAAATGTGGATGAACTCAAAATAGTCACCCTTTTAAGGCTATTATCAGATTACTAATTTAGAATCTGCAGTTCTGTTCTCTCATGCTTTTGGGAGAGTGATCATGGAAGGATATACTAAGCTTAGCAGAGAAGAATCCCTATAGAAGCTTTTGGGATAAAACATCGGAATTGTACATGAAGCCCCAAAAGAGTAGAGTAGGCAAGAGACAACTATTAAGGAGGGGTGATTAGGACTCTTGGGACCAGAGGTGAAAACAATGCTGTTGTTGCTGTTTCTTTTTGTAAAGATAGGGTCTTGCTCTGTCACCCAGGCTGGGGGACATGGTGTGATCATAGCTCACTGTAACCTTGAACTTCTGGGCTCAAGCAATCCTCCTGCCTCAGCCTCTGAAGTAGCTGGGACTGTGGGCATGTACCACTGTGCCAGGCTACTTTTTAAAAAGATTTTAGTAGAGATGAGGTCTTGTTATTTTCCCCAGGCTTGTCTCAAACTCCTTGGCTCATGTGATCCTCTCGGCTTGGCCTCTCAAAGTGCTGGCATTATAGACGTGAGCCACTGTACAAGGCCAACAATGTTTTTTATAAGTGGAAAGGAAAATCCTTGATTCCCCCAGGAATGAAACATGTCAGTAGTTGAAAAGAGAAGAAAAGGGGTGAATTTTTGTTGACCATTGGTTCCCAGAAAAAATCACAGGCAATGAGACCCAAGCCTTGGAAAAAATTGGAAAAGAAAATTACAAAGCATTTAATAGAATCTAGGGAATTCCAATGTGCCAAATAATTGACATTATTTCTGAGAGATCTTGTCAGTAATTCCAGTGCCTAGAAAACAGGAGTAGACCTCGCAAAAAAATAAAGTGTGTGTGTATATCTGTGTGTCTGTGTCTGTGTGTGAGAGAGAGAGTGGAATTGGGAAGCAGTTATGGATATCCTGATAGATAGATAAAAAGATAGAAAACTTGCCCTGTGAACTACCCACATGTACACACACTGTGATTTCTTGGCTCCTCCTACCTACCCTGTCCAATGCCACTGAAGGTTAGTCAGTAGAAGAAACCTACAGGCAGCCTCTACTTCTTCTGTAGCCTCCTGTTTGAAGTTTAGAAGGGGATCGTCTCAGAGATGCTCAAGCCTACCTGCAATTGGTAAGACAGATTAGCTACCCTATGGGTTAAATATTCCTTCAATGACTGGCCTAAAATCCCTAACTGTCATTTATAAGTGTGTTTACAAACCTTACATGAAGTATAATGAGCCTTTGCTAATAGAAAAGTATTTTATATTCAAGCTCTCAAATGATGGTAGTTGGATTTTTTAGAATCTATTAATTGAGAAAATACAAAATGAAGACAGCTGCTGTGAACCCAAAAACTTTTAAGTGAGTTTCATTATTATTCACCATCATCATAAATATACTCAAGAAGTTGTACATATTATAAAATATGTACTATATATGTATATGAATATATATATATACATGTACTATGCAAAACAAAATTTATTTAGCCTATAGCTGATTATTTGTGTGTAAATGAATTTAAAAACCTCTTCTAATTCTGAGATTCTCAGAAACCTCTAGTCCACATGTTGGGAATCATTAATTTACATCACTAATCTCACATAGAAAATGCATTCTGGGTTCTAAGTGACCAACCCAGAACTAGGAAACTTAAGATGACTAATAAACTAATAAGCTAATAATAAGCAATGGCTAAACATTAGACTAAGGCAGGGCTTCTCAACGTTTTTAAATTATCATCTCCCCAAGGACCCCTTATAGATATTTATTTTTCTTAATTTTCCTCCATGAAATTTTAATAGTACACATATACTGTATATCTATTTTATACTGTTCATACTGTGACCTTTGGAGGAGAACAAACCATTGTAATATCTAAGTTTTCTCACACACACCCTCCACCAAGTACCAATTTTTCACCAACTTGAAGGCTATATTGCTTCTATTGAGAATACATGGACTAAGGAATTTTATATTCATTATCTTATATAATCCTTAAACTGAGTATTATTCCCATTTTATTAGATGACACTGAGGCTGAGAGAGGCTAAATAAAGTTATCCAGTTCATTAGACTCACTAAGTCCACACAAGGACTGAATGGAAACACTATACATGGTACATTTCCTAGAGCAGCTAATAGGACACTCACAAACACAAGCTGCCCTTAAAGAATGACAATGTCAAAGCCATGCATTATGCGTTAAAAGTTGCTATGTGTATGACCAGGTTGTTTTTCTTTGACATTCATTGTCTGATTAAGAATGGAAAGTCTTTGCTGGCTTGGTATAGAATAATTTTTCAGTATTACTGATCAAACATATATTATTTAACATTTTTAAATGTTTTGACATTTTCATTTTCTAAAGTTCAAGTAATTTAAAGAAATATAGCTTGCAGACCATTTCCTTCTTCAATACCTTAGAGGTTATGTGAAAGCAAGTTTTACTCTTTGGTAATTCTAGCAGGCAGCAATGATATGTAATTATGTCAAGTTGTGTTTTGTGTTCAGTGTTTTTATCAATGTTGTCACAAGAGACAGATGCATAAAATGTTGGCATTAAAAAGATTCTTAAGAGATAATCTCAACTGAAACCCAATAATCATACTCCTAGTTAGGAGAGGAACTAAGACTTAAATTAAATTATAGTTGAGAACTTTTCTTCCCAACCAGAGGAATTTAGGTGCCATAGAAAAAAATAAAATTACAGATTTTTAAGTTAGAAGGTGTGTTAATTGATTCCTAAGATACTTCCAAATTGGTAAGTCACTAAATGCAGTTTAAAGAAAAAAGATATGAGAGACTTCTGCTTCTGGCCAAGATAAAGTAACAAGGACCAGATTCAATATATGAAATAATGGTTTCCAAAACACTGAACATCAGACAACAAAGGACAGTGAACTCTGAGAGATGACAATCAAACAACTGAGCACTGTAATTTTTTGTTTTCTGCATTAAGAGAGTTTACAAGTCGTGACACAGAAAAGATGAAAAGGATCTTGGTAAGCTCCTTGATTTGAGGAGATAGAGGTAAGAGTCTGGGGAGACCAAAGCACTTCATTCAGACTAACGGCAAATAAAGAGATGCACGGAGACATAACTCTAGACATCTGCAGAAAGTTCTCAAAAATTCAGCAGAATACAAATAAGCACATGAGTATGAAGAAACTACCAGAGGTAGGGAATCATCTGAAAGTTATAAGGAATAATGTGTTCTACAAGACTGAGAATAGTACTTATTCCTGCCAGTAAGCCTGAAAAAAATCATAATTCATAGGGCATTAGATGGAGTACTCAGAGAGGTCTTGCCTCAGTTATGGAGAATGTTAGCTCTAGACTGAACATTGCTCCAGCTCTTCCTAACAAATCATATAAGCAAGACAGGAAAGGATCAAACTGTTTCCAAATAACTTAACTCTCCATAAACATAGCTCAGAACAATACAAAAATATACACTTCTTAACAAGGCAAAATGTACAATTATCTCTCATTCAATCAAGGATTACTTAGTATGCAAAGAGCCAAGAAAACATGACCCATGATACGAAAAATAATCAATTAATCCAAAACAACTCAGAACTGACAGATATGTTAGAATTATCGAAGAATGACATACTGTACTTATATTCCATACGTTCTAAGAGAGACAAGAAAAATATTTTAAAATATCCAAATTGAATTTCTAGAGATAAAATCTACAACGTGTGAGACAAAAAAATACACAAAGGTTTAACAGTAGATTAGACAATGCAAGAGAAAATATTAGTGAACTTGAAGGAGTAATATTAGAAACAATCCAAAATAAAATCCACTGAGAAAGAAGAATCCAAAAAAATGAAAAGAGCATCAGTCAGCTCTGGGACAACTTCAAGTGGCCTGACATAGAGATAATTGGTGTCTTAGAACAGAGAGAAGAAAGGCCAGAAAAATATATTTGAAGAAATTATGGCAGACAACTTTCCAAATTTCATGAAAACCATAAAACACAAATTCAAAGAGCTCAAAGAATCCTAAGCATAAGAAACAGAAAGAAAACTATACCAAGGAACTAAATTGCTCAAAACCAATAATAAACAGAAAATATTAAATGTAGCCAGAGAAGAAAAACACATTACCTACAGAGGAGCAAAGATAAGTAAGACTTCAGATTCCTCACTGGAAATAATGCAAATGAGACAACAGGAGCAACATATTTAAAATACTTAAAGAATAAAACAAACAACAACAACAAAAACCTGCCAACCTAGAATGCTATAGCCAGTAAAAATATCTTTCAAAAAATGAAGATGAAATAAAAACATTTTCAAAATGACAAAAGGACAAATAATTCATCACCAGAATACCTGAACTATAAGAAATGTTAAAGATTGTCCTTAAGGCAGAATGAAAATAATAACAGATAGAAATCTGTATCTACACGAAATAATATAGAGTACTGGAAATGGTAACTACAGATAGTCCCTGACTTACAATGGTTTGAGCAACCAGACAACAAAGGACAGTGAACACAGAGAAATGACAACCAAATAAGGTGAGCACTGTAATTTTTCAGCTTTCTGCATTAACGGAGTTTATAGGTCATGACACAGGGAAGATGAAGTAAAAGGAGCTTAGTAAGCTCCTTGATTTGAGGAGATAGAGATAACAGTATGGGGAGACCAAAGCGCTTCATTCAGACTAGCAGGGAATAAAGAAATTTTGGGGAAAATATTTGCAAACTACCCATCTGACAAAGGATTATACCAGAATATATAAGGAACTCAAACAACTCTATAGGAAAAAAATCTAATAATCCAATTAAAAATGGGCAAAAGATTTGAATAGACATTTCTGAAAAGAAGACATAAAAATGGCAAAAGGCATATGAAAAAGTGCTCAACAACATTGATCATCAGAGAAATGGAAATCAAAACCACAATGAGAAATCATCTCATTCCAGTGAAAATGGCTTTTATCCAAAAGTCAGGCAATAACAAATGCTGACAAGCATGTAGAGAAAAGGGAACTTGTACACTATTGGTGGAAATGTAAGTTAGTACAACCACTACAGAGAACAGTTTGGAGTTTCCTCAAAAAACTAAAAATAGGCTACCATATGATCTAGCAATCCCACTGCTGGATACATACCCCAAAGAAAAGAAATTAGTATATCAAAGAGTTATCTGCACTCCCATTTTTGTTGCAGCACTATTCACAATAACCAAGATTTGGAAGCAACCTAAGTGTTCAACAGATGAATGGATAAAGAAACTGTGGGCTGGGTGCAGTGGCTCATGCCTGTAATCCCAGCACTTTGGGAGGCCAAGGCAGGCCAACCATGTGAGGTCAGGAGTTCAAGACCAGCCTGGCCAACATGATGAAACCCTGTCTCTACTAAAAATACAAAAAATTAGCTGGGGGTGGTGGCAGATGCCTGTAATCCCAGCTACTCTGGAGGCTGAGGCAGGAGAATCACTTGAACCCAGGAGGTGTAGGTTGCAGTGAGCCGAGATCGTGCCACTGCACTCCAGCCTGTGTGACAGAGACTCCATCTCCAAGAAAAAAAAAAGAAAGAAAGAAAGAAATTGTGGTACTTATACACAATGAAGTACTATTCAGCTGTAAAAAGAATGAAATTCTGTCATTTGCAACAACATGGATGAAATTGGAGGTTATTACGTTAAATGAAATAAGCCAGACACAGAAAGACAAACATCGCATATTCTCACTTATTTGTGGGATCTAAAAATCAAAACAATTAAATTCATGGAGATAGAGAATAGAAGGATGATTACCACAGACTGAGAAGAGTAGGGAGGTGGTGTGGCAGCAGGGAAGTGGGGATGGTTAATGGGCCCAAAAAAAAAAAACATAGAACAAACAAACCCTAGTATTCGATAGCACAACAGGGTTCTGTAGTCAATAGTAATTAAATTGTACATTTAAAAATAACTAACAGTATAATTGGAATGCTTGTAACACAAAGGGTAAATGCTTGAGGGGATGGATACCCAAATTTCCAAGATGTGATTATTACAGATTGCATGCCTGCACCAAAATATCTCATGTACCCCATAAATATGTACACCTACTGTGTATCTACAAAAGTTAAAAAATTTTTTAAAATTTAATATGAATGCCCAGCACATTAACATCCAGTCTTCTTGATTTTCTAATGTATACATTTAGCATGATAAATGTCTCTCTAAAGTACTACCTTAGCAGTATCATAGAAATTTTGATTGTTATATTTTTATTACAAAGTTCAAAAATGTCCTAATTTTCATGATTGATACTTCTCTTTTTGACTAATGTTTACTAGAGGAGTTTTTGAATTTCCAAATGTGGATTTTTCTAGTTAAAATCTTTTTATTTTGTGGTCAGAAACTACATTCTAAATTACTTCAGTCCTCTAGAATGTATTTAGACCTGCTTTTTGTGGTGCCCAATTGCATGTGTGCATGTCTGTGTGTATGTGTGTGGTGTGTATGTGTACATGTCAGTGTGTGTATGCGTGCGCACACATGTGTTTTCGAGTCATCTATTTATTTCAAAAACAATGTGTTTCCCATTTTGAGGTTCAACTTTCTATATCCTTAGTGATTTTTTTTGTCTGCTTGTTTGGTCAGTTTTTAAGAAAGTATCTTAAAGTATGCCACTATGATTATGTGTTTGCTTGTTTGTCCTTGAAGTTTGTCATGATTTTCTTTATATATTTTGAAGCTATGTTTTTAGTTAAATAAAAATTTTAATATTTTTTCTGGTGACTTGAAATTCTTTTCATTATTAAGACATCTTTTTAAAACAAGCATATCAGAGCCCTAACGTCCAAATGAGTTTTAATCCCTTTAAAGTAGTTCTTATGAAGTCAGACACTTACTACAACAATGTTGTTATCACTCTAAACATTTTTGTCCTTTGTTTTTTGGGAATTAGCTTCCAGACCTTTATGTTATGGCCTCATATGAACAAACTCTATTTCATTATATTGTAATTAAGAATTGGTTTTTACTCAAAATGTGATTATACAGTTCAGTCACAGACTTTCTTCTCTAATTTGGCTCCAGATTGCCTTCTGACTTATGGCCTCATATGAACAAAGTCTATTTCATTATATTGTAATTAAGAATTGGTTTTTACTCCAAATGTGATTATACAGTTCAATCATAGACTTTCTTCTCTAATTTGGCTCCAGATTGCCTTCTGACTTACCACCAGTGAGAGTATTTACAATAACATGCCACAGACTCAGAAAGCAGTGCCCAAGGAGAACCAATGATAGCAAATTTGGAATAAACATACCATTTCCTAAAGAAATAAGAATTTTGTTAATACAAGGAGGAACTGGTACCATTCCTTCTGAAATTATTCCAATCGCTAGAAAAAGAGGGAATCCTCCCTAACACATTTTATGAGGCCAGCATCGTCCTGATACCAAAGCCTGGCAGAGACACAACAAAAAAAGAGAATTTCAGACCAATATCCTTGATGAACATTGATGCAAAAATCCTCAATAAAATACTGGCAAACCGAATCCAGCAGCACATCAAAAAGCTTATCCACCATGATCAAGTGGGCTTCATCCCTGGGATGCAAGGCTGGTTCAACATACGCAAATCAATAAATGTAATCCAGCATATAAACAGAACCAAAGACAAAAACCACATGATTATCTCAATAGATGCAGAAAAGGCCTTTGACAAAATTCAACAACCCTTCATGCTAAAAACTCTCAATAGATTAGGTATTGATGGGACATATCTCAAAATCATAAGAGCTATCTATGACAAACCCACAGCCAATATCATACTGAATGGGCAAAAACTGGAAGCATTCCCTTTGAAAACTGGCACCAGACAGGGATGCCCTCTCTCACCACTCCTATTCAACATAGTGCTAGAAGTTCTGGCCAGGGCAATCAGGCAGGAGAAGGAAATAAAGGGTAATCAATTAGGAAAAGAGGAAGTCAAATTGTCCCTGTTTGCAGATGACATGATTGTTTCTCTAGAAAACTCCATCATCTCAGCCCAAACTCTCCTTAAGCTGATTAGCAACCTCAGCAAAGTCTCAGGACACAAAATCAATGTACAAAAATCACAAGCATTCTTGTACACCAATCACAGACAAACAGAGAGCCAAATCATGAGTGAACTCCCATTCACAATTGCTTCAAAGAGAATAAAATACCTAGGAATCCAACTTACAAGGGATGTGAAGGACCTCTTCAAGGAGAACTACAAACCACTGCTCAATGAAATAAAAGAGGATACAAACAAATGGAAGAACATTCCATGCTCATGGGTTGGAAGAATCAATATGGTGAAAATGGCCATACTGCCCAAGGTAATTTATAGATTCAATGCCATCCCCATCAAGCTACCAATGACTTTCTTCACAGAATTGGAAAAAACTACTTTAAAGTTCATATGGAACCAAAAAAGAGCCCGCATCGCCAACTCAATCCTAAGCCAAAAGAACAAAGCTAGAGGCATCACGCTACCTGACTTCAAACTATACTACAAGGCTACAGTAACCAAAACAGCATGGTACTGGTACCAAAACAGAGACATAGATCAATGGAACAGAACAGAGACCTCAGAAATAATGCCACATATGTACAACTATCTGATCTTTGACAAACCTGACAAAAACAAGAAATGGGGAAAGGATTCCCTATTTAATAAATGGTGCTGGGAAAACTGGTTAGCCATATGTAGAAAGCTGAAACTGGATCCCTTCCTTACACCTTATACAAAAATTAATTCATGATGGATTAAAGACTTAAATGTTAGACCTAAAACCATTAAAATCCTACAAGAAAACCTAGGCAATACCATTCAGGACATAGGCGTGGGCAAGGACTTCATGTCTAAAACACCAAAAGCAATGGCAACAAAAGCCAAAATTGACAAATGGGATCTAATTAAACTAAAGAGCTTCTGCACAGCAAAAGAAACTACCATCAGAGTGAACAGGCAACCTACAGAATGGGAGAAAATTTTTGCAACCTACTCATCTGACAAAGGGCTAATATCCAGAATCTACAATGAACTCAAACAAATTTACAAGAAAAAAACAAACAACCCCATCAAAAAGTGGGCGAAGGACATGAACAGACACTTTTCAAAAGAAGACATTTATGCAGCCAAAAAACACATGAAAAAATGCTCATCATCACTGGCCATCAGAGAAATGCAAATCAAAACCACAACGAGATACCATCTCACACCAGTTAGAATGGCCATCATTAAAAAGTCAGGAAACAACAGGTGCTGGAGAGGATGTGGAGAAATAGGAACACTTTTACACTGTTGGTGGGACTGTAAACTAGTTCAACCATTGTGGAAGTCAGTGTGGCGATTCCTCAGGGATCTCGAACTAGAAATACCATTTGAACCAGCCATCCCATTACTGGGTATATACCCAAAGGATTATAAATCATGCTGCTATAAAGACACATGCACACATATGTTTATTGCAGCACTATTCACAATAGCAAAGAGTTGGAACCAATCCAAATGTCCAACAACGATAGACTGGATTAAGAAAAGTGGCACATATACACCATGGAATACTATGCAGCCATAAAAAATGATGAGTTCATGTCCTTTGTAGGGACATGGATGAAACTGGAAAACATCATTCTCAGTAAACTATCGCAAGGACAAAAAACCAAACACCGCATGTTCTCACTCATAGGTGGGAATTGAACAATGAGAACTCACGGACACAGGAAGGGGAACATCACACTCCGGGGACTGTTGTGGGGTGGGGGTAGGGGGGAGGGACAGCATTAGGAGATATACCTAATGCTAAATGACGAGTTAATGGGTGCAGCAAAACAACATGGCACATGGATACATATGTAACAAACCTGCACGTTGTGCACATGTACCCTAAAACCTAAAGTATAATAATAATAAAAAATAAAAATAAAAAAATAAACAACAACAACAAAAAAAAGAATTTTGATCCTGACTTGGACACTAAATAAATTGTGTGATCATGGGCAAGTAATTTCTCTTTTCCTCTCAGCCATAGTTTCCTTCTGAAGTGTATTGAGAGGGATACTGTCAAAGTCTATTATTCAATTATTACAATAGGAAATCAATAGCATATAAAAGCAACAACTGAGACAGCCTGAGTTGGAGCTTCAAGAAAAAAAAGAGAGACGATACATGTTTATCAGTAGTATTATTTCATTACATACTCTTGTTTGTTTTTTAATGTTGTAGTGTAATTTTTAACTCTGCGGATTTAGAAAAATATAGTGCTTGCAATTGTCATTTTATTAGGTGAGGCAGGTCTAAAGTATATACCTAATAATAGGTCATGTATAATGTAGAAAGATGTCAGAAAATAACAAACTATCCACTGAATATATGGTTAATTGTGAACTCTAACAAAATTGAACCCAGGAATCCAGTGTTTTCCTCTTTTATTATATTGCCTTTCAATATTGGATCAGAACCCAAAGTTGAATGTATAATTTAATTGGCAACCAAAGAAGCTGAGATGTCCTTAGAGTCAGAAGGGTGTATGGCTACAGAGATCTGAGCTGGCTCTCAAACTACCCATTAAGCAGCAGCCAAGGCTGAAGCCACAGTGTCTTTGGGAAACCTTTCAGAAGCAGGGTAAAGTAATGGGATAAGTACAGGCTTTAGAGTCTGATATGATCTAAGTTTATACTCTGGCTCTGACAATTACAGTTAAGTGACCTTAGGAAAGTGATCTCACTTCCATTTCCATATGATGAGAATAATTCTACCTACTTTGAAAAATTGTTGTCATGAGATACTGACACTGAGTTTGAATGTGTGCCCCCTCCAAATCACAGTTCCCAATGCTGGAGCTAGGACCTGGTAGGAGAAGTGGTTGAATCATGGAGGCAGATCCCTCATGAATGGCTTGATGCTATCCTTGCAGTAATGAGTGAGTGCTCACTCTGAGTTCACAGTGAGATCTTTAAATTATTAAAAAAAAAAAAAGAGGCTGGAACTTCCTCCTCTTCCTCTCTTGCCCTCTCTCACCACACGACACACTGGCTCCCTTTGCCTTCTGCCATGATTGTAAGCTTCTTGAAGCCCTCACCAGAAGCAGATGCTGGTACTATGCTTCTTGTACAGCCTGTAGAACCAAGAGCCAATAAAACTCTTTCCTTTATAAATTACCCAGTCTCGAGTATTCCTTTATGGCAATGCAGATAAGTGTATGAAAAACACCTAATATAGATGCTCAATAAATGGATTTTGATTATATGCCCAGTTTATATTTTGGGGCTCTAATCCATAACCCATACTTAAGGATAGATCCTCTTGACTACATCCATCATAATTGATACGAAAAGTACAGCTAGGAGCTGTACCCAAATGGGTCCTTACCCTCTCATAGGGAGCAAGACAGAACCAGATGCTTTTCTTTCATATATCCATAGAAGTGTTGGTATTACTGGATACTGGCTTTAAAAATACTGTATACTTTTAGCTAAAATTTCTTAGCTTCTTAGGCATGTTAGGAATAATTTAATGGTATTTAATATTATTTATAATTTAATGACATTTAATGGCAAACATACAAAATTAAGCAATTATGTTACAGAATTATATTTTATTTAAAATTACTTATTCCTTGATTAAATGAATATTTACTAAATTCATGCTGAAAACGCCATGATGCAGCATTTAATTAGAGCACAGAAGGAAGGATTTGGACAGGCAGATTTAGCAGGGCAGGTTATTCCAAGCAGAAAAACAGCCTAAGGAAGGGATTCTGGAAAACTGACTACTAGAGGAAAGCAGGTAAAAATGTTGCCTATCTTTGGTAGAGCTGACAACTCTGTGAACAAAAGGCCACTGGGACTTATTAATCAAATTGGAGACTGTATCTACTGTGAAAACAGCCTCAGCAATAGAAGTTGAACCTTGAAAACTGGATAGGAAAGCACTGAAAATACAAAATACTAAATGCAAAAAATAAATTGATTTTGGCCCAAAAATGAAAATCTACCAATCTACTTCTTTGTCCTTGTTTATATCCCACCTCTATCCAGAAAAGAAACTTTGAAAATCTAGGATAAATCCTTTTTTTCTTCTATATACCACTGTATCCATCATTTAGGCATTTCTGTGAGGTCCCTTCCTATATGGACTAGGACTAAACACTGGTCAAGAAAGAGATGTGCAGCCTGGATGAAAAGGAAGGACCATTTTCTGCAGAGGCTTTTTCCCCTCACTAAGAAATGGAATATAATCAAATTCCTCTAAAAGGAATGGAACACAAGGACATCCTGCTCCACTCTGTCTCCAGCCCTATTGATAGAATGAATGTCTCCCTTCCTTCCTGTGTTGGAGAGATTATTAGGTCAAATTCTGGTGTTCAACATGAGATATATAATATCAGCATTTGCGTGAGGCAGAGGTTCTCAAACTTTACAAATTTAGTCAATTTTCTATTATCTTCATATTTGCCATATCCACTTAGGATCTTTTCCATTGTCAACTTAAATTTTTCTTTGGAGTAACTTAAAGTGTTACAGAAAAGCACCTCACTTTTTAAATGTAAATACTTATATTTACTTCACCTAAGGTAAAAACATCTGTAAAATCTCAGGTCTGATGTGCTAGTTATCCTTTTTAATCCATAGGAAATTAAATTTGCCCCCTATCACCCAGAGCAACCAGTGGTACATAGAGAATATTTTGAGCAATGATAATTTCAATTCACCTCTATCTCTTGCCATAGCTGACTAGAATATCTAAGAAAACATCTGGAAAATGCTAAGAAAACTACAGCAAGTTCTAGATAGTATTTCTTATCAATTCAGAGTATGAAGCTGTCATGTTCATCACTGACTCTCAGTAAGTAGAACAGTTTCTGGCAAATGTAACTTCTCAGTAAACTTGTATGAATAAACTTACGAATAATTGAAGACCCAAATATTTATTTACTTCCTATCTTTTTACTCAGCAAATTTCAGAATGTGGCTTCTGTTGAAGGGACACTAAGCAGCATCTGCTTGCTCTGTTTAGAAGGTGAAGAAAAGGCTAAATTTGACCACACTTAGTCATCTTAGAGCCATCACGGTTACAAGGGCCCCTATTTAACTTTACTTAATGCTGGAGTTTTGTTTCCCAAAGCATAGGACATACAATTTTATGTGGTATATGAACTGATTTCACATGGTTCATGAATATGATATTAAATAACACTTGAATCCCATAGAGGAAGTTATTCTAGTTTCTTTTTTAAATTTTTATTTATTTATTTTTATTTTACACTAATTTCCTGGATACATGTGCAGAACATGCAGGTTTGTTACATAGCTATACACATGCCATGGTGGTTTGCTGCACCTATTGACCCATTCTCTAAGTTGCCTTCCCACACCGTCCACCCCACAACAGGCCCTGGTGTGTGTTGTTTACCTCCCTGTGTCCATGTGTTCTCATTGTTCAACTCCCACTTATGAGTGGGGACATGTGGTATTTGGTTTTCTGTTACTGTGTTAGTTTGCTGAGCATGATGGCTTTCAGCTTCATCCATGCCCCTGCAAAAGACATGATCTCATTCTTTTTATGGCTGCATAGTATTCGATGGTATTTATGTACCACATTTTCTTTATCCAGTCTGTCACTAATGGGCATTTGGGTTGGTTCCATGTCTTTGCTATTGTAAATAGTGTTGCAATAAACATACAGGTGAATGTGTCTTTACAGTAGAATGATTTCTATTCTTTTGGGTATATACCAGTAATGGGATTGCTGGGTCAAATGGTATTTCTGGTTCTAGATCCTTGAGGAATCACCATACTGTCTTACACAATGGTTGAACTAATTTACATTCCTACCAACAGTTTGTGAAAGCATTCCGATTTCTTCACAGCCTTGCCAGCATCTATTGTTTCCTGACTTTTTAATAATCTCCATTCTGACTGGCATGAAATGGTATCTCATTGCCGTTTTGATTTTTATTTCTCTAATGATCAGTGATTTTGAGATTTTTTTCATACGTTTGTTGGCCACATAAATGTCTTCTTTTGAGAAGTGTCTGTTCATATCCTTTGCCTACTTTTTGATGGGGTTGTTTTTTTCTCATAAATTTTTTAAAGTTCCTTGTAAATTCCTCATATTAGACCTTTGTCAGATGCGTAGATTGCAAAAATTTTCTCCCATTCTGTAGGCTGTCTGTTCACTTTGATTTTTTTTTCTGCTGTGCAGAAGTTCTTTAGTTTAATTATATCCTATTTGTCAATTATGGCTTTTGTTGCAATTGCTTTTGGTGTTTTCATCATGAAGTCTTTGCCCATGCCTATGTCCTGAATGGTATTGCCTCAGTTTTCTTATAGGGTTTTTATGGTTTTGGGTTTTACATTTAAGTCTTTCATCCATCTTGAGTTAATTGTGTATGGGAGTTCATTCATGATTTGGCTCTCTGCTTGTCTAGGGTGTAAAGGAATGCTTGTGGTTTTTGCGCATTGATTTTGTATCCTGAGACTTTGCTGAAGTTGCTTATTAGCTTAAGGAGTGTTTGGGCTGAGATGATGGGGTTTTCTAAATATAGAATCATGTTGTCTGCAAACAGAGACAATTTGACTTCCTCTCTTCCTATCTGAATACTCTTTATTTCTTTCTTTTGCCTGATTGCCCTGGCCAGAACTTCCAATACTACGTTGAATAGGAATGATGAGAGAGGGCGTCTTTGTCTTGTGCCGGTTTTCAAAGGCAATGCTTCCAACTTTTGCCCATTCAGTGTGATACTGGCTGTGGGTTTGTCATAAATAGCTCTTATTATTTTGAGGTATGTTCCATCAATATCAGTTTATTGAGAGTTTTTAACATGAAGGGATGTTGAATTTTATCATAGGCCTTTTCTGGATCTATTAAGATAATCATGTCATTTTTGTCTTTGGTGTTTATGTGATAGATTACATTTACTGATTTGCATATGTTGAACTAGCCTTGCATCCCAGGGATGAAGCTGACTTGATCGTGGTGGATAAGTTTTTTTAGGTGCTGCTGGATTCGGTTTGTCAGTATTTTATTGAGGATTTTCACACTGATGTTCATCAGGGATATTGGCCCACATTAGAAAGCTAGAAAGATCAAATTAACGCCCTAACATCACAATAAAAGAGCTAGAGAAGCAAGAGCAAAGTGATCCAAAAGCTATCAGAAGACAAGAAATTAAGATCAGAGCAGAATTGAAGGAGATAGAGATCCAAAAACCCTCCAAAAAAATCAATGAACCCCAAACCTGTCTTTTTGAAAAGATTAACAGAATACATGGACCACTAACTACACTAATAAAGAAGAAAAGAGAGAAGAATCAAATAGTCACAATAAAAAATGATAAAGGAGATAGCACCACTGACTCCACAGAAATACAAACTACCATCAGAGAATACTGTAAAATACCTCTACGCAAATACTAGAAAATCTAGAAGAAACTGATAAATTCCTAGACACATACATCCTCCCAAGACTAAACCAGGAAGAAGTCGAATCCCTGAATAGACCGATAACAAGCTCTGAAATTGAGCAGTAATTAATAGCCTACCAACCAAAAAAGAACCATGACCAGATGGATTCACAGCTGAATTCTACCAGAAGTACAAAGAATAGCTGGTACCCTTCTTTCTGAAACTCTTCCGAACAATTGAAAAGGAGGGACTCTTCCCTAACTCATTTTATGAAGCCAGCATCATCCTGATGCCAAAACCTGGCAGAGACACAACAAAAAATGAAAACTTCAGGAAGTTATTCTAGTTTCAATCCTCCGTGAATTCTATTTGCATCAAATAAACTCTTGGTTTGGCACTAGGTGATTATCTCTCAAAAACTTCAACAAGCAGGCAACAATACATAATTATATTTAAATAGTATTGTTTTGTTTGTCATTTGTATCTATGTTTACAGAGTAATATACTACAGTAGTTAGGCATTACAGGCTTTGAAGTCACTCAGATTGAATTTAAAAAATGCAGGTTTGCTAACTATTGACTGATTTCTTGGGTAGGTTGCTTCTGTGTCTCTTTGCTGTCATTTGTATAGGGGTCTAATAATGGTACCTACTTAATGGGGTTCATGTGAAGATCAAAGACCTAATTCATGAAAAATAATATAGTATGAAGCACTAGGAAATATTCAATAAATGTCAGCTATTGTACTTACTTTAAGGAGGTGATAATGGTTTTCCATTATAGCAAGGAGTTAACTTTATGCTAAAACAAAATTTGAGAAGTAAAAAAAAGTGGTCAATGTAGAGAAAAATATTATAGTACAGCTAGTAGAAGGCTATAGCTAAAATTATTATGGTGGTGACTAAATTTTGGAAAGTGTCATGCTAGGCTGTTAGTTACAAATGAGTTAACCAGTTCTGGTAGGGCCACCAAGAGGCAGCACCTTCCAAATCAAATGTTCCATGGAAATACTCTAAAATTTCTTAGTGACCAGTGAACTTAGCACATAACTTGGCACATGGCATGCACTCCATAAATATTTGTTGAATGATGAATTAATGCATTTAACTGGCATGCAGACCAATAGAATCTTCTTGGCTAAAACCCACCTTTTCTATTTTACTTTTTGAGGAAAATATTGACCCAATTCTCAGCCATCCCATAGCCTAACTCTATGCAGACTGAGGGTGGATTTTTTTAGTCATAACAAATGGCAACTTTGCCAACTGTATATTAATATTCAAAGCATATGGATTTTCTTGCAAGCAGCAGCATCAACAGAATATCTTCATGGCTGACTCACTAGAGAGCTCTGTCTCAAAATATTACTTGCAGAATTGTTGCTACAATCTTAGCTGAGATTATTAACAGTTGAAGAAATTGAAGACATACTACCTCTCTCTACTTTTCTATGAATTCCAAGTTCTATTCTCAGACCAGATAAAACCAATAGATGACTATTTACCTGAATCTCATTACTTAATATCCTGTACATATGTCTTCATTGAGCTTTTCTGTTACACCTCTGAAGTTTATTAATAATATTAGGCATGACCTTTATATAGGGCATGCTATTGAATATTTTGTAAAAAAATCCATGTTCAGAAACATTGTTGTGAAATATCTCTTATATAAGAACCTGCTGTACAAATTCTTTTTAGAAAATGAATGAGCATCCTTTGTTTTATTATAAAACAAAATTTATTTGACTGACTGAATTTCCTTTTTACTCCTGAGTGATAGAAAGCTTGAAACTTAAGTTAATGTCCTTTTACAGTAGCACATATTAGCTTGAGTTCTTAAGGGAATATATGCTTCCTATCATTATGACTTTTATTTTAAATTTCTATTTTAATAATATGTTTTCTAGATGTTTTTTATTGTAAGCCATCTATAATCTTACTTGGAAGCAAGAAGTACTAGAAAGCAGTTTAGGTAGTTTAGAAAAAGTGCACACTCAAACTCTCTGTGTTCAAATCCTAGCTCCATTGCTTCCCAGCTGCTATCTTGACATTTTGTTTAATCTTTCGATGCCTCATTTTCTTATCAATAAAGTGGGAACAAAAATAGGCCCCATCTCATAAGTTTATTGACAGGATTATATTAGTTAATATTTAGTATACTGCTCGGCAAATCATAACTGAAAAGAAATATTAGGTATATTTCAAAACTAAGGAATGTGACAAATAATAAATAGGATATAATCGTTATGAAGAATAAACTGATAAATAATCGATAGAGCTAAAAATTAAATGTGCAGTTTTCTCACTTCCAAAACTAACATACCAATTTTTTGTAGGATTGTGATTTGCCCAGGCCTGTGTTCTAGTAGCAGATACGCAATGAGGGAGGGTACGTTCAGGGCAGGTTTCATGCAACCTTTAATTTATTCAACGTCTATTATGTTCTTCACATGATTCTGTGGGCTGTGGGGATACAGAAATAAACAAAACAAAGTCTTAGCCCAATGGATAACTTTCTAGTTTTAAGATGGTCTAAGAGAAAAAGGTTAACTTCAGGGAAAAATAAAATCCAAATCGCAGAGAATGCTAATATAGAGTAATTCCAAGAAAAATTATGTGACCTGGAACTTCCACTTCCAGCGGAGATAGAATTACGAGAAACAGAATTACCCTCTTGACTTAAACAACTGAAAACCTGGACAAAATATACAAGACAGGTTTCAAATCTTTGACAACAGCCAGCACAGTGCTGTGATCACTGAGAAAAGAAAAACAAACTTCTCCAACGTATTGCCTGGAAGTCGTTCGTAGGTCATAGCTAATGTACAGAATGCTGTAGGAGGATATAATAAAGAGATCTATTTTTTTCCTGGGAGTCATGAAAGGCCTCCTTGAGGAAATGACGTTGATGCTGAGACTTGAAAGTTTTAGTTATTCACTCAGCAAGTACTGTTGAGCATCTGTGCATTGATTGTTCTAAGTGCTAGGTGGCAGAGTTAAACAAGAAAGACAAGGTAGGTACTTGCTCTCACAGAGTTTATTTTCTGGTGGATGAATAAGAGATAAGCAGGACAAGGTGGCTAGGGGTAAAAGAATGTTCCAGACTGAAGAAAGAGAAGGTTCAATGACCCAGAAGTTGAAGAGATCCTAGTGTATCCTAGTGATTAGACATTTAGTTTGATTAGAATGAAAATAGGAGTTTGTGTTTGAGGAGCTATGACTAAACTGGAGAATGATGCAGGGATCAGAGTATGCAACAGGTTATAGGCCATGTAAGAATGTGATGCTTTATCATAATGATAATGGGAAGCCACTGATGTTTTTTAAACAAACAAGAGATTGAATCAATTTTGTATAATTAAAACATTACTCTGGCTCCAAGTCAAGAATGAGTTGGAATGGGCTAGAAGCAACGAGATCATTTAGGAAGCTAACGCAAATGCCCCAATAAATGATTATAGAGACTGGATTATAGTATAAAGATGAGTGAGAGAGATTGGAGGATAGATTAAATATCTGGCGAGAGAGGAAAGGGAAAGAGGGAAATCAAGAATGACTTCATATATCTAGCAACTGGGATAAGAACAATGTCCTTTATCAAAGAGACAATTCTGAAGAAGGAGCATATTGGGAGGAAGACAAAATAAATCCAACTTTGATAATATTACACTTGAGATGCCTGTGAGATATCCTAGTGGAGCTGTCAATGTGGTGAATACACAGGCCTAGAGCTCAGGAGGAGAGTGCCAGCAAGATATGGGAGTTTTTACCATGTAAATGGTATAGAAGTCATGGATGCAGATAAAATAAGCCCTGTCACACCATGGTACATCTAAGTATACTATTTATTTCTTACTTGTCTGTATGCTCAGTAGTTTGTTTTAAGGTGTTTCACACATATCTGTATGCTGTAAGAGATGCTCCTAGTCTTTGATTTCCTATACACTACTTCTGTTTCTTTCTAGCTTCTAGAATAAGCCTCTATACACAATAAACACACTATAAACATTTTCAACAGAGAAACCAGAAAACATTACTCTTGTTCCAACTGGTGTCTGGTGAGGACGCACTTTTTCCTCCCTTACAGGTATAGCATTCCAGATTTGAGGCAATGGATTTCTTAGGAATTACAGGAATTTTGAAGGACTTTTTTTTCCTACCATGATGTGTATCCTGGCAAAATAAATATGCATTCTCTTATTGGAGCAGGCAGCCAGGAATGTAGAGCTCTGGGAAATCCCTGAAGTAATGAGCTCTGCAGTGTAAAGACCCATGTGAATCATCTTCAGGCACAAGTTGATTGAGCTTGTCCCTAAATTAGAAATGGTTTCATGGAGCAAACATCTGTGGCCTTGGTGGACCTCAAGAAAATAGACTTACAGTTGACAGTTTTTTAGTTAATACTGGGAAACAACTGTTGGTGTGTGTGTGTGTGTGTGTGGGTGTGGGTGTGTGTGTGTGTGATGTATTTCTGCAGAATCCTACTCCACCAGGGAACATGAGTTTTACATTATAGTTGTTTGCCTTTCTGTACATGACTTTGCCTTCAGTCTTTCACTTGCTGAAGCTGCAGTGCTGCTCTATTCTGATGTTACTTCAGTGCAGCTGGAGGCATGTCTTTTGGCAAGGTTCTGTGTTTATTATAATCTCTGTGATGTAAATTTCTTCTTTAACTTTCTCTTAAAATACTTAGAATAATGAATGTGATTTTAATTAAGGATTTCAAATAGAAATATTTCCTTTTTCTTAAGACAGTTTGCAGTTAGAATATTTTAGGGTTTTGAGAAATACCAGATACCCAACTCAAAAAGTGCACAAAATAATCATCAGTTACTCCTTTAGGTTGCCACGGTGTGGCTAAGGTTGCAGGGCATGGATTTGAGTTATAGTCACAGCTAAGTATCCTGCAACTCTTTTTTGCCCCCTTCAAATATCTATGACCTATTCACAGATTTGGAAAACCTTTACTACGTCACATCATGGGTATTTTTCCTTTATGTAAACTCATGCCTGTTAGGGGTAGGTCTTGCTCCAGACCTGGCATTTCAGTTCAGATACTGTTTTTGCTTCTTTTAGACTTGTGACTTTGTCACTTAGCCTCTATGAACCTCAGGAGCTTCATATGTGTAACTCAGATGTCCTGCTCTTACCAGGTGCAAAATGAATATTCAAAATTAAATGACTCCATATGCTCCATTTCCTTTTGATTATCAATTATATATAAGTTAATATGCTTATTTTTACATGGAAATGACTCTGCAGAGCCATCACAGAACCCAAGTAACAAGTGTTGCCCCAGAAGTGAGCTGAAGATAAGAAGGAGACTTATTTTGCACTGTATATCCTTTTGTACCATTGGAGGTTTTTTCCATGTTTAACTATGACTTTGTTAAAAACAAAGAAGCAAAATCAATATGAATAAAAGCCCCCATCTTGTGAACTGTGAGAAATTTTTTTTTCTTAGTTTGTTTTGTCAGGTATTCCTAAGATTGCTTTCCCAGTCCTAATTGGTTAATCCTCTCTGCTATCAATGGGAAGTCAGCCATGCCAGCAAAGGATGTAAACCCTGCTGCTGTTGCTGCTCTCTCTATCCCATAGTTTTGTTCCTCTATTTGAGGACAGCTCTCAGGACCCAGTAATCCCTGCCCAGAAGCATAGCTTTGTTTGCTTCCAGATCTGGGCTTTGACCCTCCTTTCTCTATAGTCTCTGGCCTCAGCACAGGCTGCAAGCAGCTGTGCAGGAAGAACATAGAATGATGAACTCATAGAATTGCCAGGGCTTTTGGGAGGTTTATTCTTGCTGGAAGCAGTTGGCTCTGTTCTTATGGGTGGGGATTCCACAGCTTCCCTTGGTAGATCAAGTCCATTCAGGTCATTCCTTCCTACACTGGCAATATACATTTCAGCCAATGACATGGATGAAGGTAGAGGTTGCATATATGACAGGAAGTTGGGAGGGATGTGCTAAGTAATAAAGTCAGGATCCAAAACTATCTGAACAGGCTGCAACCAAATTACATACAGCAAGATGGGCCTAAATATACATAAAGCTAAATGATTGGTTACTTGATGGGAAGAGATGTTTGCATATCAGTGTGGATGAAAGATAAACTAGGATTTTAGGTGACAGTGAAGGTACTAACAAAACATTAATGCTTAGGATGTTTTCGAATAAGAATATAGAAGGAGAACTGTGATAATTCCATCCAATTAGACCATATATAACTATTGCTTTCTATATCAACATATTACTTTTGAGAGAGACAATAATAAACAGCACTTATAGGAGAACAATCAAAATGAAGAAGAACCCGAATCATTGTGATGATGTTTACTTATGATAGCTAGCCTTTGTTTACCAGTTTCTATGTATCAAACATTCTCTTGAGTGCTTATACTAGTTTTTGTTGCATAACAGTGTAGACTACATTATTTTTTAGTAAATATTCACTCCTCCCTCCCCTGCATCCATTGGAAGTGTATACTTTTCCACCCCATTTGATGTTGAATGTGGCTATGTCACTTGCTTTGGGCTCATGGTTGGCAGAGTTTACTTCCCCTCCTCTGGACTTTGGACTTCAGCACAAGAATTTCTGTGACCAATGGTAAGCTAGCAGAGGTGACAGGCAAGAGCCCAGCTTTTTGTGTGTCTTCTTAGTTGGCTTTTCCCTCCTACGCTCCTGCCTTTCACCATTAGATAAGCATGCCTTGGGTAGCTGCTAGTCTTGAGTAAGAAGGGGCATATTTGGAGCAGACCCAGACCCAATCAGCAGCCTTTGGAGTGAATTCCAGCCAAGACCAGTCTAGACCAGTTGAACCTCAGCCAACCTGTAGACAAGGGAGCTAGGAATAAATGTTTATTGTTGAACACTATTGAGTTTGGGGGAGTTTGCTATGCAGCACTATTGTGGCAATAATTGATTAATATACTAACAGACAACCTCAAAGTCTCGATGACGTACAACAATATTTTTTTTTCTCAAAAGTCATGAGTCAGTTGTGGCTCTGCTGGATATGGCTGAAATAGGCTAGGCTTGGCTTCAGACTGTAAACTGGGTTCGAATCAGCTTTGTGTGCTTTCTTATTTTCCTTGTACTAGTGATTCTCTGGGGCACGTTCTTATAGAAGATCATTAAAGTATAAGAGACTAGAAAACCATGCAAGTGTGTTCAAAGTTTCTCATTATATCACTTCTGCTAACATTCCATTGGCTAGAGCAAGTCATTTGGCTAAACCCAACATCATTGCGACAGGAAAGTATGTTCTACTCACAGTGGCAGGCCCAGCATAGTGGCAAAGAGGATAAATGTAAAATATTTTAACACAGAGAGTTTATGGGAAGTTCAGAACAATGACTGTCCAATCTAGCCCAGTGCTCTACACAAATTATTTATTTATTTCTTTACAACAATACTATGGAATAAACACAATTTCCCTATTACAGTTTGGGGAAACTGAGATACAGAGAGGATAACAACTATGCAAATATCACACTGTTAGCAGGTTGTTGTTATAAGATTTGAACCTTCAGAGTATGATGCCAAAGATTGTATATTTTATCAGTCTGATTCGCCTCCACCCAAATATGTCCTGTGATCAATGTTTAAAGCAATAAGAGCAGTTTTGCATGGAGAGGAAAAGCCATGTGTTGACCATCTTCCTAGCTCCGAAGGGCTATCGTATGGAAGAGAGAGATAAGATTTGTTTTATGTGTTGTAAAAATGTGGTACCCTTGGTAGAGGTGGTGGGTTCAGATATCAAAGGAATATATATTTTGGCATTAAAAAAAAAACTTTTTTAACAGTAAAAACTTCTCAATGATGGCTTGTATCCAAGTAAATACCTAAGTGACCACAAGGCATGGGTGTTATAAAGAAGATTCCAAAATCATATGGAAAATATGGTTAGCTTGAAAGATAGTTAAAACTTAAAATTCTTTCAGCCAAGAAACTTTATAATTCTATGAAAATTATTCTAAAAACATAGACATTCACTGTCAGTTAGTAAAAGCTTTTATTACAGTAGTAATAAAGCAGAGTTTTTCAATGTCCAAAATGGCTAGAAACTTTTAGAGCTAGCTAATAATTAAGTATCTTGGCTAGGTGTGGTGGCTCACACTTGTAATCTCAGCAACTTGGGAGGTCGAGGCAGGAGGATCACTTGAGGCCAGGAGTTCAAACCCAGCCTGGGCAACATAGCATGACCCATCTTTACAAAATACAAATAAATTAGCCAGGCATAATGACATGTGCTTGTAGTGCCAGCTACTCGGGAGGCTGAGGCTGGAGGATTGCTTGAGCCCAGGAGTTCAAGCCTGTAGTGAACTATGATTGTACCACTGCACTCTAGCCTGGGAAACACAGCAAGACACCAACTCTAAAAAGTAAAATAAATAAAATAATAATCCTACAATGGCCTCTAAGTGTTTAAGTGAAAGAGTCACATGTTTCTCATTTTAAATCAAAAGCTCAAAACAATCAAAAGCTTAGTGAGAAAGGCATGTCTAAAGCTAAAGCTCAAAGCTAGGCCTCTTACACCAAACAGCCAACTCGTTAATGTAAAGAAAAAAGTTATTGCAGAACATAGAAATTTCTACTCCAGTGAACACAGAAGTTATAAGAAAGCTAAACAACCTTATTACTGATACGGAGAAAGATTTAGTGGTCTAGATGGGTCAAACCAGCTACAGAATTCCCTTAAGCAAAAGCCTAATCCAGAGCAAGGCCTTACCTCTCACCTCTCTTCAATTCTCTGAAGGCTGAGAGAGGTGAGGAAGCTGCTGAAGAAAAAGTTGGTTCATGAGGTTTAAGGAAAGAAGCTAACTCCAGAACATAAAAGTACCAGATCAAGCAACAAGTCCCGATGTAGAAGCTGTAGCAAGTTCTCCAGAAGATCTAGCCAAGGTAATTGTTGAAGGTGGCTACACTGAACAACAGATTTTCAAGGTAGTTGAAACAGCCTTCTATTGGAAGAAAATGCCCTCTAGGACTTTCATAACTAGAGAGAAAAAGTCAATGCCTGGCTTCAAAGCTTCAAAGGACAGGCTGATTCTCTCGTTAGGGGCTAATGCAGCTGGACTTTAAGTTGAAGCCAGTGCTCATTTACCATTTCAAAAATCTTAGGTTCCCTAAGATTTATGCCAAATCTACTCCATCTGTGCTCTATAAATGGAATGACAAAACCTGGATGACAGCACATCTGTTTACAGCATGGTTTACTCTAGCAGTCCTCAACCTTTTTGGCACCAGGGATTGGTTTTGTGGAAGACAATTTTTTCATGGATGGTGGAGGTAGTGGGGTGTTGGGGAGGAGGATGGTTTCAGGATGAAACTGTTCCACCTCAGATCATCAGGCATTAGTTAGATTCTCATAAGGAGCACGCAACCTAGATCCCTTGCATAGATCCCTCTGACAGAGATATACAAAGAGACTTGTGTTGTTTTTATGCCTGCTAACCCAACATCCATTCTGAAGCCCATGGATCAAGGAGTAATTTGGACTTTCAAGTATTATTATTTAAGAAATACATTTCGTAAGGCCAGAACTGCCATAGGCAGTGATTCCTCTGATGGAGCTCAGCAAAGCAAATTGAAAAGCCCTGGAAAGGTTTCATCATTCTAGATGCCATTAAGAATATTTGTGATTCATGGGAGGAAGTCAAAATAGCAACATTAACAGGAGTTTAGAAGAAATTGATTCCAACCCTTATTGATGACTTTGAGGGGTTCAAGACTTCAGTGGAGGAAGTAACTTCAGATGTGGTAGAAATAACAAGAGAACTGGAATTAGAAGTGGAGCCTGAATATGTGACTGAATTGCAACAACCTCATAATGAAACTTTAATGGATGAAGAATTGATTCTCATGAATGAGCAGAGGGAGTGGTCTCTTGAGATGGAACCTATTCCTGGTGAAGATGCTCTGAACATTGTTGAAGTGACAACGAAGTATTTAAAATATTACATAAGCTTAATAAAGCAACTGCAGAGTTTCTTTAATTTTGAAAGAAATTCTACTGTGGGTAAAATGCTATCATGCAGCATCATGTGCTACAGAGAAATCTTTCATGAAAGGAAGAGTTGACCAATATGGCAAACTTCACTGCTGTCTTATTTTAAGAAATTGCCACAGCCACTTCAACCTACAACCACCACCACCTTGATTAGTCCGTCCACTAGTACAGAGATTACAACTCACTGAGGGTTCAGGTGATTGTCAGAATTTTTCGGCACTAAAGTTTTTTTTTAATTAATGTATGTACTTTTTAAAGACATAATGCCATTTCATACTTAATACACTATAGTACAGTATAAACAGAATGTTTATATGCACTGTGAAACCAAAAACCTCATATGACTTGCTTTATTGAGATATTCACTTTATTGTGGTGGTCTAGAACCAAACCTTTGTATCTCTGAGGCATGTCTCCATCCAAATTACTTTCATCTCTGTTACTATGGTGAAATCTGGAGAAAGTATAAAATCTGAAAGGTGTTGAAAGTTTAGATGAAGGGCCAGCTATTGAAAAATAAACACCCTCTTAGTATCCATATTATTTGCCAAAAAATTCATAGTCAATTTATGAGCATCTTTTTAAAACTTTAAGATGAAACAAAACTAAAAATTTCTTTTGAGGTATCAAAATTAAGATACACAAAAATAAGAATTTTATAAAGATGTTTATATATGAGGTCTTAGTTCACCTCCCCCAAGACTATTTTTGCCATAAATTCTCATATATTTCAGTTACAAATCCCCTGCCACATGGTTTTTCAAAAACAAGTGTGCAGAGGAAATACTGTAAATATTCATATATTGTACCTATATTCCAGACACATCCAAGACACATAAGGTAAAAACACCTTATGTGTTTAAATAAAAGGATTAAATAAAAGGCATGCCAATCTAATCTAATAGAACATATTTAAAAATATAATTACACTACTTTCATATATGCCAAAGTTCACATAAATTTACAGTGCATCTATTATGTATAATGCCTTAACACTACAGCAACACATAATTTCTAGCCAGGAATTAAAGTGTTATTAAGAGACAGAGGAGAAACATGCTAATGATACAAATCGAGAGCATAGTAAGGAAAGAGTGCCATAGAGAAGGCTCATGCCAAACGTTAGGAAGATTCAAAGGAGAGAGAGAAAAGAACTCATTAGGAGGAGCTTTGAGATTCATTGATTCAACAAAGATTCATGAAGTTCCTACCATGTTAAAGGCTTAGTGCAAAATACTGGAATGGCCTGATTGGTAAGCTAATCAGTAGTGGAGATAAAAATTGAGAGAATCAGAAAAGCGTAAGACAAGAACAGAATAAATGTATTTAAAGTAGAGTAGGGCTGGTAGAGCTCTAGGAGAGCTTCCTCAATTCAACAGGGAACTGGAAGTCAGAACATTTATTAAACAGGGAGTGACAGGATGAATCATGGGTCTGGCATTTCAATGGTATCATTTGCAATTAGTTATATGCATATGAAGATTAAACAATGTGGTCAGATCTTTCTCAATCTTTTGGTTTCTGAAGAAGGCAAAGCAGACTTAATGGTTTTGGATCCTCTGTAAATTTATAGAGATAGTACAAAGGAATGCCTCAGAAGCTGTCACAAAAAGTCACAAAGTTGAAATGATTAATATACCGAACAATGAGTTTTCCTATATCACAAAATCTACATCATCACCTCTGATCAATGGTCTTATAGAACACAAACATACAGTATTAGTTCATTTTTTCAGGTCAAGGCTAAGAATCATAATATCAGCTTTAATACTGACTAAATTCTAAGACTGGATCTCAGTTTATCTCAATTTCCTCAGGTCATTAACCTTCTTTATTTCTGCAGTGGGGAAAAAGATAATATGGCCTACTAGCTCCACTATTGTGTGAAAGAACTAAATAACACTGATGAAGAGGTCTAAGACATGGGAAGTGCTAAATTTAATTATTTACTATTAGCATCTCCTCTCCATGCAGATGTTTCTGGTTTTAAAAATGTGAACCATGTGGACAACACAGGATCGGTGAGTCTAGTAAATGAGGAAGCAAAAAGGGTATACAGAGAAGCATTATGAAAGCCATGAGGCCAGAAAAGACAGAACATCCGAGGTGTAGGGGAGTTCAAAAGTAAAGTAGGATTAACCCTAGAAATACTCTCAGGGATGTGATTTGAAGAAAAACAATCTGGCAGACCAGACGCTAACATAAAAGGCAAAAAGGGAGGAGGGACAGAAATAATGCAATATTAAAGACAAAGGGACAGCCTACCAAAGGAAAAATAAGAGAAGTTGCATGGGTGAGAGATGAAAAATGCATTTGCAAGAATTAGTTCAAATGTTTCCTTTGGAAAACAGGAAATGTAAGCCTTGGTGAAAACAATATGACACAGGAAAATAGAATTAAAGTAATTTAAAATGAAGACATGAACGCACACTCCCAATAAGGTACAGTTGTATACATTTATTAAAAAATAGAAAGAATAAGACCTACTATTAATATTTGATAGCACAATAATGTGACTATAGTCAATAATAACTTAATTATATACCTTTAAATAACATAAAGAACGTAACTGGATTGTTTGTAACTCAAAGGATAAATGCTTGAGGGGATGAATACCACACCCGCAAAAGGGATAGGTTTTAAAACAAACATACACACACACACACACACACACACACGCACAATAAGGTCTAAAGAAATCAGCCCTGAAGAAAATAGAGCAAACAGATCCTTCGTTGTCTTGACGTACAGTTTCCATAGAAATCTGACGGTGAATTTGATCACTTACATTCTCAAACTTAAGAAAATGGCTTCAGGATTAGTCTTAGGGTCACTATGCAGAAATCATCTTTACTGAAGGCAGAAAAGGATACATATTTTTACCTGCTTATTGTTTAAAAACATAATAATTATAATTGACTATCCTAATTTTTGCACTAGGAAATTAAGAAAAAGATGTCAGTGAGCTTCTATGAGAAAACAAACCATAATGGAATCAGATACCATCTCACCTCCTAATTACCTGTTCTGACCTTGAACAAGTCAATTAACTTCTCTGGGCTTCAGTTTTCTCATTTGTAAACCTCTGTTTAGGGACTGTATAAATGAAGGTATGTTACACACAAATCTGGTATATGTTAAGTGCTCAATTACCCTCTCCTTTTCTCCTCAAACTGGCTGGCATAAAGACACTGAAACACACATAATTCACTTACATATCAAAAAGTGTTTCTCAATAGTCCACAAGGCCTTAGTAAGTAAATCTCTTCTTAACTTTGAACATGCCATTTCTTCAACAAAAACAAGGAATCATGGAAAACCAATTAAATTTGAGAGTTCTTTCAATTTGGAATTGCTTAAAAGCTATGTGAAAACTAGTAATTTAGTCCTACATTCTCGTAATTAGTCATCTTGGGCAGGCATGATGGCTCATCCCTATAATTCTGGCACTTTGGAAAGCTGAGGCAGGAGGATCACTTGAGGCTAGGAGTTCAAGACCCACCTGGGCAAAATAGCAAGACCCCATCTATTAAAAAATTAGAAGTCTCACCGGTGATACCAGTGTCAGATCAATCACTTTCTCTTTTAAAACAACATAGATTTTTTTTTCAGATTTTTTCTCTTGCCCAATTCCCAATAAAAAATGAATCAGTAATGAGGTTGATTCAATCTTATAGACTGGATTTTGCTTTGTTTTTTAAACTTTGTTTGTTTTTTTTTTTTTTTTTTTGGAAACAGGATCTCATGCTGTCACCCAGGTTGGGCTGACTGCAACCTTTGCACCCACGGCTCAAGTGATCCTCCTACCTCAGCCTCCCAAGTAGCTGGGACTACAGGCATGTACCACCATGCCTGGCTTTTCTCTCTGTTTTTTTTTTGTATTTTCAGTAGTGACAGAGTCTTGCCATATTGCCCAGGCTGGTCACAAACTCCTGGGCTCAAGCTATCTGCCTGCCTTGGCTTCCCAAAGTGCTGGGACTATAGGTGTGAGCCACTGCACCCAGCTGGTTTTTAAACTTTTATTCTTGGGCTAGCTCTGCAAAATTTGTGGTTGGTATCTATTGGCAAAGACCAAATGAGAGCAAGAAAAAGAATATAAAAGGAAAATACAAATATCTGGATGATAACAAAGTGTATTGCAAAAGTCACTGGTCAAGGGAGTCAAGTGGCCCTGGGGTGATATTGGAAGAATTACTTCACTCCTCTGAACTTGAATTAATTAATCAATAAGATGATATTCCAGGAGTTCCCTTCCAGCGTCAAAATTCTATCATTAACTATGGGGTACCTTTTGCTTCTATCAAATTAACAAAACTGACAGAGTTTGGGACGGAGGATGGGGGGGATGCATAACCTTTTCTAAGGTTCATAAAATTCTGTACTCTCATTTACAGCCTGGGTGGGCAGAACAGAATGGAGAACTGCTATAAATTAGTATGACTCTTTACAAGGAAAATTTGGTAAAATACATCCAGAACATGAGACTCAAACAGTGGTTCAAAATTGGCAATCTCTAATTTTCAGAATGGCAAAGTTCCAATGCCCATTTAGTTAAGTTGTTTAACATAGTTATCTCATATGTAGTTGTCTGAAAGGGTGTTACGAGAATTAAATTAAATTCAGGTAAAGGCCTGCCCCACTAACAACCTGGCCCTTGGTAAGTACTGAAAACATGTAAGTTATTTTTATTTTGTTTTTACCCAATAACCCCACTCCTGGGATTTATCTCTAAGAAATCATTATAAGAAAAAACAAAGGTACTTGATAATTTGTGGTATCACTGATTGTAATCAGAAAAAAAAAACTGAAAAAAACCTAAATGTTCAACAACTGAAAAGTGGTAAACCTGACAGAGAATTAAGAAGCCATTGAAGTAATTACTATAAAGGGCCGACAATATTGTGGGAAAATATGAATGATATAGTACTAACTGAGGAAAGCATGATCCAAATTGCCTGTACATTATGATTTTAACTATATAAAATGTACATACACGTATATAAAGACAAGAAAAGATGGAAAAGTGAAGTTAGTTGATATTTGAATAAACTGAATTATGTTTCTCCTTTAATTTTTTTCAAGATTAGTATGGTATTGTTATATAATGCATTTTAAAACAAATGAGTAAATAAAAACAAACGAAACAAAACAAAAGAAAAAGCCCTTCCAGGTAAAGGATAACATTAATAACTGCCAGTTTTAACTCCCTTTGGGTTGAAAAAGGGGCACCAAGCCCAGGGCATCCTACTAGCCAGGTAGAGCCTTACACATACTGATACTGTGCACACAGGATGATTACAGGATATGCTTTTGACACGGCTATTTTAGTGACAGGACTAGATGGTAAACATTTCTGATCACTCCATCAAGGTATTTACTCCAAATATCAATTGAACTCTGAACTAATAAAAATATAGTAACTTTCTTATCGCAATTTAACCATATAAATGCACTGGTATACATGCAGCACATATCTTATTTTAATTTTATTGTCACTATACTTTCTGATAGGTACTTTAAAATTTATGAATATCAGAACAATCTCCTGTTTTATAAAACCTGCTCCCTTCAAAATTTTCAGACACAGCTTCTATTGATCTAGGTTCTAGAGTATATTCAGAGTTTCTATTTCTCAGAATTTTCCCCAAAATGTCCTTTACATTTCTCCAAAATGTAAAGAACCATATCCAAATAGTACCAATATCCAATAAAGACCATTTGAATAGCAAGTCATCAAAACCTCAAAATGATCCAATCAGCACAAAAGGGTTAAGAATAAACTGATTAAATAATTCAAACCATATAGAATAGGTTGACCTGAAAGTCCATACACGTGGAACATTTACTTCTAATTTACTCATGGAATGTAATGAAATTACATTACCAGTTGTTGAATCTTAGCAATTTAACAGTTATATTATTATTATTTTTAAGTAGAGACAGGATCTCTCTGTGTGACCCAGGCTGGAGTATAGCAGCATGATCATGGCTCCCTGTAACATGGAACTCCTGGACTCAAGCAATCTTCCCACCTCAGCCTCTGGAGTAGCTAGGACTATAGGCATGCACCACCATGCACCACTAATTTTTATTTTCTATTTTTTCATAGAGACAGGGTCTCACTGTGTTGCCCAGGCTGATCTTGAACTCCCGGCCTCAAGTGATCCTCCCAGCTCGGCCTCTCAAAGCATTGAGATTACAGGCATGAGCCACCACACCTGGATAACAGTTAAATTCTGTATTTCATTTTATTGACAGGCTCTTTCTCTGTTACCCAGGCTGGAGTGCAGTGGCATGATCTTGGCTCACTGCAACCTCCATCTCCCTGGCTCAGGTGATCTTCCCACCTCAGCCTCCTGAGTAGCTGGGACTACACACGTGTGCCACCACACCTGACTAATTTTTGTATTTTTAGTAGTGATGGGGTTTCATCATGTTGCCCAGGCTGGACTCGAACTCCTGGGCTCAAGTGATCTGCCTGCCTCAGCCTCCTAAAGTGCTGGGATTGCAGGCGTGAGCCACTGTGCCTGGCCAGTTACATTCTTAAACTGAGAGTATGGGGAATTATGTGTACTTTGAGCATTTGGTTAGAGGTCTTTCAGACACAAAACTGGGGACAGAAAACATTTAAAAAGATTAGCAAAAAGTTGAAAAATCTCAAAATTAAGTGAAAGGGGGAAAAAAAGAAAAATTTACACTATATGTTATAAGAGATACCTCAGGATTAGGTGGACTATATCTCTGTTGCATTATCCTAATCTTCAATTATCAAAGCTCAAGACTTAGTATGACTACCTAAGCCCTATCATGATCCCAAAGATTTCTAAATGAGCTTTAGAATAAATTTGAATAAATATTCTTTAATTTACCCTGACACCACCAAGTCTACTTAACTCAGCAAATATTTGTTGAGTGCTTATCATGTTCAAGGCATGGGAGTAAGTACAAGAAATTAATCCAGAAATGAACCAATGTGAACCTTTCCCAATCTATGAACTCTCAGATGTTTCTTAAGCAGAACTCTCTATTATCCTTTATAGATCCCTTTAGGAACAAAAAGATGCTCACAACTGGGCCAGTGGCCTTTCTACTGAGTTGAATTTCATTCTCAACTTCCAAAAACCACAAGCTAATTCATCAACAAGTTAACTGTCTGACAAGTAAAATAAATTGCCTTATGACAAGTCTCTCACTTCCCCTGAATGATTTTAATTATCCCTGCAGCCAAGAATTGTGACTAACTTCTGTGACAGAAGTGAGGAGTACATTGTTTAAAAAGCTATTAACATTGTGGTTTTTTTCTTGTTTTTGTTTTCTTTTCCCCCAGCATTAAACCTTTGTAGAGTTGTCCTCTGTCCTGGAGCAGGGAACAGGAGGGCAGCTAACTTGGGTACCTAAAAATGCCATACACTGGTCTGAGTGCTTTAGGTACATTATCTCATTTAATTCTTGTAAACAATACTATGAGGTAGGTATCATTACCACTTTCATTTATTTTTCATTTTTTATTTTTAATTTTATTTATTTATTTATTTTTTGGTATGGAGTTTCACTCTTGTTGCCCTGGCTGGAGTGCAATGGTGCGATTTCAGCTCACCGCAACCTCCACCTCCAGGGTTCAAGCAGTTCTCCTGCCTCATCCTCCCAAGCAGCTGGGATTACAGGCATGCACCACCACACCTGGCTAATTTTGTATTTTTAGTAGAGACAGGGTTTCTCCATGTTGGTCAGGCTGGTCTCAAACTCCCGACCTCAGGTGATCTGCCCGCCTCAGCCTCCCAAAGTGTTGGGATTACAGGTGTGAGCCACCACACCCAGCCATCACTTTCATTTTTAGAATGAGGCTAAAAAGGCCTACTGTACACAGTAACAAAGCCAGTAAACATATCCCTTTTTCCTAAAGATAAAAGAGTATGCATTCTGTGTTAACATCTGCATTTACAGATTCAAATTATAAGAAAGTCACGGGCTAGGAGATCAAATATTAAAAGAAAATGCCTGAACTCCATTTCTAGATAGATAGCAAATTAGATACCCTGAACACTACTTGACCTGCATTAAAAAAATTCTGAATAAAACATAAAAATATCTTGTAAAATGCATTAGTGAGCTGGTAAGAAAGTAAGGAAAACCAAAGAGGGTACAAACTAGGGAATCCAGTAAAAAAAGTAAGCACTAAAGCCAAAAGCCCTGGGAATATCTCTAACTGCCTGGAGACCTTGAGTGGTATTGTGATATTGCTGTAAGGACGGAAGACAAAGTCTAGAGCTTCACAAGGCAAGAAGTCAGACAGAGGATCCCTATATAAAGCCAGGACCTCAAAGGGCTATACCATAATGAAGTGGTAAACTAGAAAAAAAAATGGGCAGTAAAGAAAAAAAAAATTCCATAAATGTGAAAACTGCCTCTCTTGACTTTGGCAAGAAATGGACAGATGGAAGGAAAACAACTATTTTCTGAAAACACATGCCACAGATTGGCCTTCACATAAATATAGAACCTAAATTCACACTAGTGGTATAACTGGAAAAATCATAATCTTATTATTTATTCTTAAGTAGTCACAGATTGCTGGTGCCCAAAAGTACCTGGCAAAACAACACCCAAATAATCTTTGAAGAAAACAATCCTTCAGTTCAGGACTGAAAAAATCATCTCCAAATAAGTAACAACAGAAAACAAGGCACCATGAGCAAGAAATAGCAAGTACAGCAACAGATATTAGAATCAGACCCCAGAATATTTCAGATATTGAAATTATCAGGTACAGAATATGACAAACATGTTTTCTATGTTTAATGATATAATAGGGGATATTTTAAACACTGAAATAATGAGGCAAAATTTAAAATGAATCAAACAGAACTTCTAGAAGTGAAAAATGTTACCATTTAAAGTTCAATAAAAGGTTAAACAGAATGGGAAAGCAAAAGTTCAGTAAAAGGTTAAACAGAATGGGAAAGCAAAATTTCACACAATTAATGACATGGAAGATAGAGCTAAAGAAATTACCTAAAAACATGCATAGAAAGTCAAAGACATAGAAAATATGAAAGAGAAACTAAAAGACAATGAGGTTAGACTGAAAAGGTTCAACATATGTCCAAACAAAATTTCAGAGAAAATAATGAACAAGGGTAAGAGACAATATTTAAAAGATATGACTAAGAATTTTCCAGAATTGACAAAAACTTGTATTTTCAGATTGAGGAATAACAATATTGCCAAGGAAGATAAAGAAAAAGACATCTCCACCAAGACATAGTGAAAATACAAAACATCAAAGACATGATCTTAAAAGCAGCTAGAGAGAAAAGAAAGATGGTATACACAGGAAGAGTTATATTAACATCTGACCTCTCAGAAGCAACAATGGATGCCAAAAGATAGTGAAATAATACCTTGAAGTGATGAGAAAACAAATAACCATCAACCTGAAATTGTATACAAGTTGTATACAAACCAAAACGATTTTTCAAAAATGAGAGTGAAACAAAGACATCTGAAGTTTAAAAAAAAATTAGGAGCATTTACCATACCATACTCTCAGACCATCACAATATCTGAGTGTAAACACTGAAATTAGCATTAACAAAAAAAAAATCAATTAGAAAAACCCATACATATAGAAATTAAAAACACACTTCTATACAGCTGATCATATATACGATTTTTTCAGGTAAGAAATCAGAGCATATAGAAAATACAGAGAGTTGAACAATAACAAAAAATACAGCTTCTCAAAATAGGCCTAATGTTTTAAATTCATTGCCTAAGATACAGTTAGCCAGAGTTTCTATGATCACAGTAGAATAAATTTTCTTAACAGCCACAGAGTCCATGTAGTTGAAAATTGGATGCAGAGTCCGATTGTGTATATTTTAATTATTTCACCTCATCAGGTCTCTGTGTAAAGGTAATCACATTCATTGAGAAAGTTTAGGAAGATTCAGATAATTCTAAGTACTCTGATCTTCAAAACACTACTCTTGTCTACACTGTCAACCAAAGGAACTTCACCCCAATGTTTGAGAAGCCTATTTCTGACTTAACTTAAAAACTCATCTATAGTATCTCTTCTAAAGCAGTTCCCTTGCAATGAGATACCATTTTTCTCATGTTTCATCTAAATATCTCATTGCCTACAGTTGATCCTAGTATATTTCCAAGTGGCCAATTGCAAAGTCAAACCCAGGAGGAAAATGCTTGCCTGGTAAAAGATTGGCTAATTATACATTGGTGGAAACTATTTAGGGGGAAATTTGGAGGGAGCTAGACCAGTGAGAGAGAAAAATACTTTTAGAACCAGCTAATTTGTGGCTATAGGTGAATTTACCAGACATTCTATCTTCAACATAGTAGGCAGTGCAACAGGGAGTAGTTCTAATCATATGGTTGGTTGGTTGTCTGAAACCTGGACAAAATGATGATGAAGAAAAAGCATGGTTTAAGAGAAATTTTTAGCATTAAAATGTATGTATTAGAAAAGAGAAAAATACCTAAAATCAATAACATGGTTTCCACCTTAGGAAACTAGACAAAGAAAAGTAATTTAAGCCAAAAGCAAGCAGAAGAAAAATAATTAACAAAAATTAGAGCAGGAATGAATGAAATTGAAATTAAGAAAGCAACAGGGAAAAACAATGGAACTAAAACCACCAGTAACTGATAAACTTCTAGCCAGGCTAACCAAGAAATAAAGAGAGCCAACACAAATTACCAGTATCAGAAATGAAAGAGGAGGCATCACTACTGATCCAATTGATATTAAAAGGATAATAATGGAATGCTAGATAAAACTCTGTGACCACAAATTTGGTAACTTATATGAAATGGATCAATTCCTCAGAAGACACAAATTAACAACAACTCACACAAGGAGAAATAGGTAATCTGAATAGGCCAATATCTATTAAAGAAGTTGAATTAATAATGACATTCTAAAAAAAGAAAGCACCAGATTCACATGGTGTCACTGGGACATTCTGTCAAACATTTAAGGAAGAAATGCTACCAATTCTCTACAACCCCTCCCAAAGGGAAGGAAGAAATAAAACTGTTTACAGATGAGATGATTTTCTAATGCAGATAATACCAAAAGATCATCACCAACAAAAAACCTCATGGAACTAACAAGTGAGAATAGCAAGTACACAGGATACAAAGTTAATACATGAAACTTAATTGCTTTTCTACACACCAGCAATGAACAATTGGGATTTGAATTTTTTAATGTAATTTAATCACACCCCCAAAATAAAATTAATCACACCCCCAAAATAAAATACTTAGAAATAAGTCTAACACAGTATGTGCAGGATCTATATGCTGAAAACTACAAAACTTAGAATAAAGAAATCAAATAAGATCTAAATAAATAGAAGGATATTTCATGTTCATAGATTAGAAGACTCAATATTGTTAAGATGTTAATTCTTTCCAACTTGATCTATAAATTCAATGCAATCCCAATAAAATTTCCACCAAGCTATTTTGTACATATCAACAAACTGATTCTAAGGTTTGGAAAACTACAAAACATGCTAAAAGAAATCATAGATGACACAAACAAATAGAAATACATCCTATGCTCATGGATAGTTAGAATCAATATTGTGAAAATGACCACACTGCCAAAAGCAATCTACAGATTTAATGCAATTCCCATCAAAATACTATCATCACTCTTCACAGAACTAGAAAGAACAATCTTCAAATTCACAAGGAACCAAAAAAGAGCCTGCATAGCCAAAGCAATACTAAGCAAAAATTAAATCTGAAGGCATCACATTACCTGACTTCAAATTATACCACAAGGCTATAATTACCAAAACAGCATGGTGCTGGTATAAAAATAAGCATGCAGATCAATGGAACAAAAGAGATAACCCAGAAATAAAGTCAAATACTTACAGCCAACTGATCTTTGACAAAGCATACAAAAACAAAGTGGGGAAAGGATACCTTATTTGATATATGGCACTGGGATAATTGGCAAGCCACATGTAGAAGAATGAAACTGGATCCTCATCTCTCACCTTATATAAAAATAAACTCAAGATGAATCAAAGACTTAAATCTAAGATCTTAAACTATAAAAATTCTAGAAGATAACATGGGAAAAAGTCTTCTAGACATTGGCTTAGGCAAAGAATTCATGAGGAAGAACCCAAAAACAAATGTAACAAAAACAAAAATAAATGGAACCTAAATAAACTAAAAAGCTTCTGCACAGCAAAAGAAATAATCAGCAGAATAAACAGACAACTCACAGAGTGGGAGAAAATCTTCACAAACTATGCATCTGACATAGGACTAATATCTAGAATCTACAAAGAACTCAAACAAATCATCAAGAAAAAAACAAATAATCCCATCAAAAAGTGGGTAAAGGACAAGATAATTCTCAAAAGAAGATATACAAACAGCCGACAAGCATATGAAAAATGCTTAACGTCACTAATTATCAAGGAAATGTAAATTAAAACCACAATGAGATATCGCCTTACTCCTGCAAGAACAGCCATAATAAAAAAATAAAAAATAATAGATGTTGATATAAATGTGGTAAAAAGGGAACACTTTAACACTGCTGGTGGAAATGAAAACTAGTACACCCACTATAAAAAACAGTATGGAGGTTCCTTAAAGAACTAAAAATAGAACTACCATTCAATCCAGCAATCCTACTACTGGGTATCTACCCAAAGGAAAATAAGTTATTATATGAAAAAGACACATGCATGTGCATATTTATAGTAGCACAACTCACAATTTCGAAAACATGGAACCAACCTAAATACCCATCAACCAACGAGTGGATAAAGCAAATGTGGTATGTATACACCATGGAATACTACTCAGCCATAAAATGGAACGAGATAACGGCCCTTGCAACAACTTGGATGGAGCTGGAGGCCGTTACTCTAAGTGAAGTAACTCAGGTATGGAAAACCAAATATTGTATGTTCTCACTTATAAGTGGGAGCTAAGCTATGAGGATGCAAAGGCATAAGAATTATATAATGGACTTTGGGGACTTCAGGGGAAGGGTGGGATTGGGGTGAGGGATAAAAAACTATTTATTGGGTACAGTGTACACTGCTTCAGTGCAAATCACCACTAAAGAAATCATGTAACCAAAAACCAACTGTTCCCCAAAAACAATTGAAATAAAATAGAAAAATAAGGTTTATATGGAAAAGCAAAAGATCTAGAATAGCCAACACAATACTGAAGAACAGCATTGGAAGACTCACACTATCCATTTCAAAGACTACAGTAAAACAGCATAAGGCTACATTAATCAAGACCAATAAAGTGACAGTAATCAAGACACCATGATACACACATTAATAGAACAGAGTAGAGAGTCCAGAAAATGACATACAAATAAAGTCAACTGATCTTTAATAAAGAGGCAAAGGCAATTCAATGGAGAAAGGATATCTTTCAAAAAAATGGTGTGGAAACAATTGGACATCCATATGCAATAAAAAACACAGCTAGATTCAGATCTCACAGCCTTCACAAAAATTAACTCAACATGTATTATATATTTGAATGTAAAATGCAAAACTTCTAGATAAAAACAGGAGAAAATGGTTGAGACCTTGGGTTTGGTAATGAGTTTTAGATAAAACACCAAAAGCATGACCCATGAAAGAAAAAAATTGATTAGTTAGCCTTTATTAAAATTAAAAACTTCTGCTCAGCAAAAGATATCATTAATGGAACGAAAAGTCACAGACTGGGCAAAACAGATATTCAAAATATATACCTGATAAAAGACTTATACCAAAAATATACCAAAGAACTCTTAGAACTCAACAATGAGGAAAAAAGCCTCAACCCAATGAAAACGTAAGCAAAAGATATGAACAGACACCATATCAAAGAAGATATACGGATGGCAAATAAGCATATGAAAGGATGCTCAGCCTCATCTGTCATTAAGGTATTGCAAACCAAATAAAAATAGTACTGCCACTTTAAAACACAGTTTGGCAGCTATGTTACAAAGGTAAACATAGTCTTACATTACAATCCAACAATCACACTCATAGATATTTACCCAACTGATTTGAATGTTTCAGTCCATGAAGAAACCCTACATGTGAATGTTACAGCAACTGTATTTATAATTGCCCCAAATTGGGAGTAACCAAGATATCCTTCAATAGGTGAATGCATAAACAAATGTGGTACATCATAAAGTGGAATCTTATTTAGTGATAAAAAGAAAGAAATTATCAAGCCACAAAGACATGGATTAATCTTAAATGCATACTAAGTAAAAGAAACTAGGACATGAAAAGGGTATGGTACTGTATGATTCCAAATATATGACATTCTGGAAAAGGCAAAATATCAAGATAGTAAAAAGATCAGTGTTTCTAGGGGCTCAGAGGAAGGAAGGGATGGTTGACTAGACAGTAGAGATTTTTTTTTAGGGTGATGAAACTATTCTGTATGTTATTATAGCAGTAGGTACACAACACAATCCATTTGACAAAAAAACAAAAAAGCACACAAAAGTGAACCTTAATGTATGCAAATTATAGAAAATTATTTAGGAGATCAGAGGATTCCAAGATGAACTGCAGAATGTAACAATACAATCCAACTGGTGTGAAGATCAACAGATAGATACATGGAAAACAATAGAGTCCAGAAATAAACAAAACTTATTTGGAAAACCGATTTTGACAAAAGTGCAAAGGCAATTCAGTGGAGAAAGAATAGTTTGCTCAACAAATTGTGCTGGAACATATGTCCATGTGTAAAACAGCAAACTTTGATCCATAACTCTAAATGTAAGAAAAAGATAAAAATGGATAATACACCTAAATGCAAAACATAAAACTCCAAAAGTATACAAAAACTACAGGAAAAACTTTGTGCCTTCACTTAGATAAATTTTTTCTGTAAAGGGCAAAAAAGTAAATATTTCAGATTTTGTGTGCCATGTGGTCTTTGTTCCAGCAATTCAACTGTGCTTTTGTAGCTTGAAAGCAATTATAAACGATATGTAAACAACAAGACATGGCTGTGATCAAAAATAACTTTATTGCCCAAAACAGGCAGCAGGCCAGATTTGACCCATGGGCTCTAGATAGAACAACAGAAGCACAGTCTATTTTAAAAATCGATAAATTGGACTTCATTAAAATTGAAGCATTTGCTTGTTGAAAGACACAATCAAGAGAATGAAATAACAAGTAACACAAAGGGAGAAAAATATTTACAAACCATGTATCTGATAAAGGACTTGTATCCAGATGATACAAAGAACCCTTAAAAGTCAATAATATGAGAACAAACAGCCAAATTTGAAAATAGGCAAAAGATTTGAACCAACACTTCACCAAAGAAAGAATATAGATGGCAAATAAGCCCATGAAAAAAATGTTCAACATTATAAATTATTGGGAAAATGTAAGTTAAAACCAGAATGAAGTATTACTGCACACCTATTAAAATGGCTAAAAATAAAAGACTGACAATAGCAAGTTTTGGTGAGGAGGTAGAGGAATAAAAATTCTTAGACATTGCTGATGAAAATGTAAAATGGTACCATCACTTCAAAAATATTTTGGCAGTTTCTTTTTTTTTTTAGAGTTTTGTTTGTTTGTTTGTTTGCTGTTGAGACAAACATGCTGTTGCCCAGGCCAGAGTGCAGTGGCGCAATCTTGGCTCACTGCAACTTCTGTCTCCTGGGTTCAAGCAATTCTCATGTCTCAGCTTCCCGAGTCGCTGGGATTACAGGTGTGCATCACCATGCCCAGCTAATTTTGTATTTTTAGTAGAGACAGGGTTTCTCCATGTTGGCCATGCTGGTCTCAAACTCCTGGTATTTTGGCAGTTTCTTACAAAGTTAAACATACACTTGCCAATTGTGATTCAGCCATTCTACTCCTAGGTATTGGACCAAAAGGAATAAAAGCATATGTCTACATAAAGACTTGTACAAGCATATTCATAGCAGCTTTAACAGTCAAAAGCTAGAAACAACTCAAATGTCCATCAATAAATGAATTTATAAGCAAGCTGTGGTAGAGCCATACAATGGAACACCACTTGGCAATAAAAAGGAACACTACGACATGGATGAATATTAATATAATTGTACTGAGTAAAAGAAGCCAAAAACCCAGTACAAACTGTAATATTCCACTTATGTACAGTTCAAGAAAATACAAACTAATCTTTAGTGATTAAAAGCAAATCAGTGTTACCTAGGACAAAGTGGAGGAAGGGAGGGAAAAGTTGCTAAAGGGCGTGAGAAAACTTTGGGGGATGATGGATATATAGTAGATGTTCATACAAATGTATGAACATTATGTATGATATGGATATACAGTACATGTTAGTTATGCATGAACATTATATATGATATGCCAAAACTTATCAAATTGAACACTTTTAAGTGTAGCTTATTGTAATATCAATTACACTCCAACAAAACTGTTAAAAAAATACACACAGCCAGATACCTGTACATGTTCATCAAAGTGGATAAAATGTAAAATACTAAATATTGATAATATTAAATGTTGATGAAGATGTGGAAAAATCGAATCTCTCATACATTACTTGAAGGAATGTAAAATAGTACCATCACTTCACAAAAACAATTTGGCAATTTCTTGCATTTACCATAAAACCCATGAATTCCACTCCTAGTTATTTACTGAAGAGAAACAAACACATATGTACATATAAAAATGTATACATAAATACTCATAGCAGTTTTATTAATAGTAGCTAAAAACTGGAAACAACCCAAATGTCCATCCACAGGTATATGAATAAAGAAATTGTGGTATATTCATACAGTAGAATACTACTCAGCAGTAAAAAGGAATGAGTGCCTGATATGTGCAACAACATGAATGAATCTGAGAGTTACTATGCTCAGCAAAAACCTCCAGACACAAAGATGACATACAGAATGATTACATTTATACGAAACTCTAGAAAAAAACAATTTAACCTAAGGTGACAGAAAGCAGATGAGTGATTGTCTGGGGCTGGGGATAGAGGAAGTGTTAGCCAAGGAGGAGCACAAGAACACTTTCGGAGCTTGCTGAAATACCTTCTATCTTGATTTTGATGGCAGTTACATGGTTGTATAAATTTGTTAAAAATTTACAATTTGGGTATATTTTATCGTATGTTAATTTTATTTCAATACAGTTGATTTGGAAAAAGTGTCCTCCAAGTGATTCTGGTATTAGGAATGTCTCTGAGCAAATCCAATCTCCAACTGAATGCAAATACATTTTCTACAACAGTCACCTAGCCCTACCTGAATATTTCTTATTTCTTATGTCTGAAGCTTGCTGCTAAACAATGCTGCCTTGCCCACTTCTTGACAGCTCTGTCAGAAAATCTTTCCATGCTGAGTCTAAATAAACTTCCCTCTGATGGCCATATTTGGTCCAAGTTCTGCCTTCTGGAGCTACTCTCATATAATCTTTATTGACAGCCTTCAAATATTAAAAGCTGCCTATCTTGCAGACAGTGTAACAGAGAGAGTTTATAGAACATGTGCTCTGAGAACTGACAGGCTTAGAATTTAATTCTGACCACGTCACTTTTGAGTGATTTTAAGCAAGCTACTCAACCTTTGTAGGCCTATGTTTCCTCAGCTGTTAAATATTCATAATAACAGCACTATGAGGATTATAAGGATTAAAGAGGTAATGCATGTAAAGCACTTAACATAACGCCTGGCATATGGCATATGCTCAATTATTATTACCAGCTCTCCTTATCTTTCTCACACAGGCTAATCAACACCAGGTACCTTAGTCTCTAAGACTTTAATTCCAGAGTGCTCAACATCTAGGTTTCCTAAAAATGCTGTAATTCGTTCATGTAATCACAACTCATACTGTCATCCATTATTTTTTATCGATATTAAAGATGCCTTAGGATCTGAATCCGTAGTCACAAAATGCTGACTAAAGAGGTGTTAATTATTTGAGGCAAACAATAAAGGAAAAAGGATTAGAAGAGATTTAGAATAAAGTATCAGATGAAGTAGTACTTGAATACAGTTTTGCAAACTAGGAGGTATATGAATAAAGGTGCATTTGACTGAAGAAAGAAGTGAGAATTTAACTTGTAATCTTGGCTAGACTTTCCAAGGTCTAAACTCATTTGCTGCAAGAGTACTTCACTACTTGACATATAAAGTCCTACTTCATTTAAATCTATGTACAATAAGCATGAGTTTAAAGCCCAAGATCTCAGGCAACTTTATGACCATGTTAAGGTGCTGCCTATAGATTATAGCAACCTCAATACCTAAAGTATGAATGACAATATGAGTCAAAGCATGCTAGGCTGATGCTCTGCTTCTCCTTTGATTTTGGACAAGTTTACTCACCCTCTCAGGATATCAGTTTTCCTCTGTAAAATGGGAGGGTGTTGTCTAATACCTCCACAGTACTTTCTAACTTAAAACCCTATAAGCTGGGTTACACATGTGAATGCATTTAGTGAACATATACTGATTTTTGGTGCATTTAATTGTGTGCAAACTTTATGTGAAAATTTTAAAACCCCACATACAAATAATACATTTTAGTTAATTATATGCATGCTAAAATGTTTAGGACTTAAGTGTAATGATTTCTGCAACTTATGTTAAAAGGCACCAAAAATAAGACAGATTAATGGGTGGATAGATGGACAGATAGGTGATAAATTTCCTCAAATGGGTAAACCAGGTGAGATGACAATTCTACTCCTAAATATACACACCCAAGAGAATTAAAAACATATGCCCACACAAAAACTTGAACACAATGCTTATAGCAGTATTATTCATAATAGCTAAAAGAGAGAAATAATCTAAATGTCCATCAGCAGTAGAATTGATAAATAAGATGTGATATAGTCATACAATGGAATATTATTCAGCCATAAAAAGGAAGTACTTTTACAAGCAACAACATGAATGAAACTTAACTTCATTATGCTAAATGAATGAAGACAGTCACCAAAGATTACATATTATATTATTTTGTTTATATGAAATGCCCAAAATAAGAAAAACTATAGAGATAGAAAGTGGGTTAGTGGCTGCCTAGGCCTAGGGGAGTGGGGATTTGGGGAGTGATGGCTAGTGAGTACAGGTTTCATTTTTGGAGTAGTGAAAATGTAAAACTGATTGCAATATAAATGCACAACTTTATGAATATATTAAAAGACATTGAATTGTACACTTTAAATGGGTGAATTGTATGGTATGTGAATTATATCTCAAGAAAGCTATGTTAAAGATAAAAAGAGGCAAAAAATGTATTGGGTCTCTCTGCAGTTTCTTCTCTACCCTATACCTCTTTAGTGCTAAGATCAAGAAGCAGTCTCACTCTCTCTCTCGTTTCTTGCTTCAGTGGTACTCGCAATTTTCTTAAATATTCCTAGAAAACTGCATCTCAGATTTTCTTTTGAAATTATATTTTACTTTTGTTCTTGGACTACAATAATTTGTGATGCTTTCCTGAATTCCATTCATTCACTTTATCAAATTTATACTGAGTGGTTACATTGTGTCAGAAACTCTGTTAAACGCCTAAGGTACAAAGTTAAATAAGACCAGGTGCCTGCCATCAAAAAGTTTACAATCTAGTAAGGGAGACAGACGTGTAAACACACAGTAATATGTCAATTAACATGTACTATAATTCAAGCATGTAAAAGTGCTAAGAACAGATTCTGCCACTAGATGTAGAATTAGAAAATTTGGTTAAATGAAATAGGCTTAGTAGTTTTATAATCTTAAGTAAGTCATTTAACTACTCAAAGTTCCAGTTTTTCAACTGTGTAATGGAGAAAATGCCACCCAACTCACTGGGTTATTGTGATAATTAAACGCAAACATGTCTACAAAAGTATTGTATAAACTACATAGTATCGGGCCGGGTGCGGTGGCTCACGCCTGTAATCCCAGCACTTTGGGAGGCTGAGGCGGGCGGATCATGAGGTCAGGAGATTGAGACCATCCTGGCTAACACAGTGAAACCCCGTCTCTACTAAAAATACAAAAGATTAGCCGGACGAGGTGGTGGGCACCTGTAGTCCCAGCTACTCGAGAGGCTGAGGCAGGAGAATGGCGTGAACCCCGGGGGGCAGAGCCTGCAGTGAGCCGAGATCGCGCCACTGCACTCCAGCCTGGGCGACAGCGAGACTCTGTCTCACAAAAAAAAAAACAAAAAACAAAAAACTACATAGTATCACTGTGTATTATAGTACACTGTGATATACCGATATTTTAGAAATAATCGTTGCTTTGTTAACTTTCTTTGTAAATTAGTGAGAATAGAGTTAGTAATGTGCTTTAAAATCTGAGAAAAAATAATACAATATTTTTCCTGTAACTGAGAATAACAGATGGAATTTTAATAGTTTCTGGGGGAAAAAAATGGAAACAGCTTGAAATGTAATGAAGAAGATGAAGAATAACATGGAAGAAGGGCTATCATGGTTGGAAAAGACAAAGGCCAACCAAATAGTAAGCTTGAAGAGAACACAGGCATGGTAGAAAACATGGTGCAGAAGGCAGGGCTTTGAAGATGAAGAGAAATCTTATTTAGTAAGTACAACCTTGCCATATATCTTTATTAATCACATAAATTTTCTTTTAAAAAGGTGAAAGTGAAGGTAATTCAGTGAGCACAATATCTTCTCCTAGAATAATTTAAATACAAAGTTCTACTACGGTTCCAGCTTCTCACAAAGTAGGACCTAAGCATCTACATACATAGGGATAAAAACAGTCTGTTTTCTGATTGATTTAATGTTTGCTTGTCTGTAGAATGGTGGCTTCTGGTAAAAACTGAATTATCTCCATATTTCCTATGCCTCTCCAATCCTTTAAAAAACAATGGAAGAAATTATAAGCTAAAGAACAAGTAATCATAGATCCATATAAAGTCAAGAAAAAAATAATGGGAAAAGTAAAATCACACTACAATATAAATTGTCTGGACAAACAATTTAAAATATAATCTGAAATGACATACTCAGTGTAATATACCAGAGTGAATAGTACTATTTGACATTTAATATTTCAATGTTCTGACTCTTCTGTGTATACATTTCAATCTTAATGACATGAAAATGTAAAGTATTTTCAAAAAGTCTTTAACATTTAATACATTATCACCAGCTCTTACATACATGCACATAACAAGAGACAGGAGGAAAACAGAGAACACAGAAAACATTCATCATGTGTATGGACTAAATGCTTGTATTTATCCCTATACACTTTTATACGATTACTAACAAGTACTTCTAATTGGAGCACAGAAACTGACAGATGAGAGTCGGGGTGAGAGGCGGGGGGAACAAGCTAAACTTAGGAAAAGGGGACATTTTATTTAGTAACCTAGAAAAATACTTACATGTTCAGGATCCAGTGACTTCTATTCATTCAGCCTATAGGTATGGGTATACCCATGGCATTTCAGTGACCGCTGCTCCCAGACCAGCATTAAACATAACCGGTTATAAAATTTTTCTCAACAAATTGCTATAAATAGCTCCAATATTATATTATTTAATAAAGGCAGGAAAGTACTAGGTTGAGAGTTAACTGGCCCTGGATTGAAAATTCCTTCATTATGTTCAGATGCACTCTTTATCATTTTAGAGACTAAACCAGAAGGACACAAACTGAAAAAAGAATTGGAAACTAAAAGAATGATATTCACTAGAGACAATAGAACACAATGCCCTTCAGGGTCAGGGACAACATCTGCACAAAACAAGCTGTAGTGGATGTATGTTGCACCCACAAGATCTCCTCTCAGGATTGAAGGACTTAGTCTCCTGGCTGCTGGGAGTGTTGCCAGCTGACAACCCTCCCTAGGAATTGTCCTTAGCTGTAAAGAGCCATCTTTTCCAAGGTCTTGCTGCCTGCATCCAATGATTGGTCAATGTGAGAGTCTGAAGGTCTGATCCCCTCATCTCCACTCTGAAAGGCCATCCCAGCTCCAGAGCTTCGGGCTCACTGAGTCCTTGTTTAGGAGGCATCACAGACCAATGTCTCCCTCTGCCCAATTCTGCTTTCTTCCCTTTACCCAAAAGTGTTGATTCTGAAGAACAATTTCCCCCCAAAATTCCCTTCATGCCAATCTCCATCTCAGAATCTGCTTTCTTGGAAACCCAATCAGCAAGCCAAGAAGATGTTGAACTACTGCCATGGAGTTTCATTGTGAAGAAACTATGATATTAGGAACACCACACATCTCTAGGTAATCCAGGACACTAAGTAATAGATCAAGTTCTTGCTTGGTATGGTGATCAACTGAATAAGCCACAGAAAATCTGGAGAGGAGACAGAGGTGCCAAAGGAACATTAGAGGAAAGGTTAAAGGAATTTGAGATATTTATTTCAGAGACGAATGATAGGGTGAAAATCAACAGTACAAAAATAGAGAGTAAAATTTAGGTTAGATTTAAGAAATGTTTTCCAATAATTAAAAATGCTAGAATAGGCCGGGTGCAGTGGCTCACACCTATAATCCCAGCACTTTGGGAGGCCGAGGAGGGCAGATCATGAGGTCAAGAGATCGAGACCATTCTGGTCAACTTGGTTAAACCCCGTCTCTACTAAAAGTGCAAAAATTAGCCGGGCGTGGTGGCACGCACCAGTAGTCCCAGCTACTCAGGAGGCTGAGGCAGGAGAATTGCTTGAACCTGGGAGACAGAGGTTTCAGTGAGCCGAGATTGTGCCACTGCACTCCAGCCTGGCGAAAGAGTGAAACTCTGTCTCAAAAAAAAAAAAAGAAAAGAAAAAAAAAAAAAACTAGAATAGTAGACCAACTTAGTAATGAAGGGCATTCATTCATTTAATATTATGTTAATAACAATGATTTGAGTTTACTCTATGTTGGGAACTAGGCACGTAATCTTATTTAAGTTCCTCACAATTCTGTGAGGAAGTCCAATTATTATGCCCATTTTATAGACAAAGAAATTAAGGCTCACAAAGTTAAAGTAACTTGTCTGAGCTACTGCCTCTTCATGTATACTGTTAGAATCTGAGAAGATGAAAAGACCTGCTTACTTTTCCTAAATCCAGAGAGAAACTGACTAGTTGACATGGACAAATTATAGAGTCTTTTTGGGGCCTCTGTTGCTATCCGTGTCAAATATAGTTTTAAATGGCCAGCAAGGTAAGTAATCAATATATGAAATCTTAAGAAGGAAGTATGTCTCAATGTACGTTCATAGGCTGGGTGCAGGAGCATGTGCCTATAGGCTTAGCTACTGAAGAGGCTGAAGCAGGAGGATTGCTTGAGCCTAGGAGTTTGATGCCAGCCTAGGCAACATAGTGAGACCTGCTCTCTAATTAAAAAAAACAAAACAATACACACAGTTTTCTTTCTTCAGCTTAACAATAGTCACTGTAATTGTTCTGACAAGGCATGGTATAAAAACAGGACCTTATTCCACATGAACATACCACAAGTGCAATAGGAAAACAGGATAAATAGGAGGCATGATGGTATAGTAGACCTTGATGGGAGACAGATCTGGGTTTAAGTCCTGATCTTGCTACTTAACTAGCATTTGTGGTCTTGGATTAATTATCTGAACCTCACTTTCCTTATCGAGTCAATCTGGATAAAAACACTATTCCTGCTTTCCAGGGTTGCTAGGATAATTACATGAGATATGGTATAAAAGTATAAAAAGCAGGGTCTGGCATATGGTAGGTATTCAACAAACTATAATTTCCTTTTACTTCCTGTATCCTCTAAAACCATTTAGTATATATTGAAAATCTCTTTCACCATTGTAGTTAAACTTATTTGATAAAAATCAGTCTATTTCATGAATAAAAAGTTACCCAAAAAGCGCTCAGAACACTCATTATCAAATACCAAGAGATGCAAAACATACCCAAGATACCAAAGTGAAAGCATAAGACTGATGAGTGACTTGGGAAGTCCAAGTATCTCCATACAACTGTAATCAATAATAGTTACTGTGCTAGGCACTATTCTAAGCTCTTTACCTGCAGTAAGTTGTTAATTAGTCACAATAATCATATAAGGTAGGTAGATAAGGAAACCAAGACCCAAGGAAGTTAAGCAAAATGTGAAATAACAAAGAACCACTCAAGTCACTCTCACACAGAGCTGGTGCCACATTTTGAAAAACAACTTGTCATGATGTATCAAGAGCTTCAAAAATAGTTAGAATATTTAATAATATTAAAATATTCCTAAAATATTAGATGATACATAGTAGATATAAGATGGTATATGGAGGCCGGGCGCAGTGGCTCACGCCTGTAATCCCAGCACTTTGTGAGGCCGAGGCGGGTGGATCACCTGAGGTCGGGAGTTCGAGACCAGCCTGACCAGCATGGAGAAACCCCGTCTTTACTAAAAATACAAAATTAGCCAGGCATGGTGGTGCATGCCTGTAATCCCAGCTACTTGGGAGGCTGAGGCAGGAGAATCACTTGAACCCGGGAGATCGAGGTTGTGGTGAGCTGAGATCATGCTGTTGCACTCCAGCCCAGGCAACAAGAGCATAGCTCCGTCTCAAAAAAAAAAAAGATGGTATATGGAAAGTAATTGTGATTTGCTTAATATTCCATATATTTATATAAAGGGGTTAAAGGGAAATATATCAGCATACCAACAAGGGTTATTTCTGGGAGACAGAATTGTGGGTAATATGCTTAAAAAACAATGCTATTTATTCCTCCAAGCCATTTCATTTTCCTCCTGTCACAGAAAGTCACACTCCTGCCTCCCCTGTAGCTTTGTAGCTCCCCTGGCCATGTAACTGAATTCAGGTGACAGAATGTGGGTGGGAATGGTATAGGGCAATTCCAGGCCCGAATCTATGTGTGGTCTTCCACATTTTCCTTTCCCCCTGTCAGTCAATTATGCCATCAAGGTAACTTTGAGGCAACAAAATGGTGGAGCCACAAACAGAAGTATCCTGGGTTCCTGATGCCTGAAGGATAGTCACACAGGAAAGGCCTTATCTGCATTTCTCTGAGAGAGAAATAAACTACTAATGTATTATGCTACTGACATTTCAGGGTTTGTTACCTCAGTAACTGATAAGGTAATTTCTGTAATTTTCCTTATTCTTTTCCTATATTTTCCAAAATGCCAATAAGGAACATGTAATAGTTCTACAACTGGTATTCAAAAAAGTTGGTTTTTTTTTTTTTTGGTTGGATATGGTGGCTCATGCCTGTAATCCCAGTGCTTTGGGAGGCCAAAGCGGGTGAATCACGAGGTCAGGAGTTCAGGACTAGTCTGGCCAAGATGGTGAAACCCCATCTCTACTAAAGATACAAAAAATTAGCTGGGTGTGGTGGTGGGTGCCTGTAATCCCAGCTAATCCGGAGGCTGTGGCAGAAGAATCGCTTGAACCCAGGAGGTGGAGGTTGCAGTGAGCCGAGATCACACCACTGCACCCAGCCTGGGCGACAGAGTGAGGCTCCATCTCAAAATTAAAAAAAAAAAAATGAAAAATAAAAGTTTTTTATTTTTTAATGCTTGACTTTTAACTCAGTAATTTCAGTTTGGGAAATTTAGCCTAAGCCAATAAACTGAAATGCAGACAAAAACTTACACATCAAAGTGTTTATTATAAGGTTACTTATAAAACTTTAAAAAAATAAACAACTTAAATGCCATTCACACAAAAAAAAGTTTAGTAAACTATACTCATGTGATGGAATATTAGGCAACCATTAAAATTATTTTAATGAAAACGTTGATGACACAAAAACCAAGATTAAAAGTTGTTCAAATATGGAAAAAACTGTTAACAGAGATGTAAGCTATCTCTGCATGATTACTTAATACTCATCTATACTTTATAGTATTTTCCAAGTTTTCTAAAAGAAGACCATAATGCTATTATAAGAAGAAAAAAAAGTGTTCATAAAAATAATACCTAACTGTGCTATGATAAAGGCACCAGCAGTATCATTGATGCAATGGGGCTACTGGGAAGGGCACTTACAGACCATCTGCTTACCTTCCCCAAGCACAGAGGAAAGAGACTGACAGTTGTGAGGGAGGGGCTAGTAATTCTGGTGCCCAGGGTGGAGATAAGGCACTAAGACAGAGCTGCTGTGTTAGATAAAGCTCTCTCTGGTCAGACACCCTTGTTGCCCTCAGTATAGCATCAGACTCAAGAAGGTTTATGAGTCACCAGTAGAGAGAAATTTCAACTGAAGGGAATAAAGAAGCTAGTGCTAGAAGTTTGACAAATCAGTAAAAGGGCACATAGGGAACTTCAAGGGCTGCCAGCAATGTTCCATTTCTTGATGGTTACATGGTTTCATTTGTTGAATTGTGCATATGTTTTATGTATTTTTCAGTTTGTATGCTATAACAAAATATGTATTTTTAAATTCAGCAGCAGCATCTTCCTAAATGAGACAGAAGAAGGCTTTAGAGGCAGAACAAGAAGGAACAATGCTCAATGCAGGCCTGAGAACAGGCCCAGAGGAACAGTAATCTCTCAGTGTCAATGTATTGCTTTGTAGCTTACAAAGTGTTTCTACATCACATACTGCATTTAAGGCTCAGCATTACTCAGAATACAGATCTTGAACTCATGTCAGCTGATCATATCCAGTTGTTTTCCACTATACCAAATTCAAAACAAAATACATTTGTGGATTGAAAAAAAAATTTTAAGGTATTAAGGCATGAGTGCTCATAGACTTCCTCTAAGATCTTGCTTAACTAAAAGGAATTGAGGTTTTGCCTCCTCAGCTTCACTGGCCACCCTCTATCTGAGGAAATTTCTATCTCTACCAGAAAATGTTGAGACTTTCTGATGCGGAACATAAAAAATCAGAATAGGAAAACAGAATTGAGCCAGAAGAAAAGCAAGAAGAGAGGTTAGTCAAGAAAGAGGAAAGGGAAGAAGGAGAAACTATCAGACATCAATGAGAAACAAGTCTGTTGGGCATAGAAGTAGTTTAGAGGGGAAAAAGGACCTCAACAAATGTGGCTGTAGTCTTGGGATTGTATTCCTTTGAGCAAGACATGATGTGGTTCCAAATTTTCTAGGGGCAGCACATTAATTGGAGTCAACTTCCAGATTGTTTGTTAGGAGCTGCAGGAGATAAGTACAAAGAATAAGACTGGGCTTCTGCCTGTAAGGGGTTCACAGGCTTCTGAGGGGGAATAGGTACATAAATGATTAAGGCTCCTTGCATGTGTAATGGAAGTGCAGAGATTAGAGTTACTAATTCTGCTTGGGAAAGCTGTGGAAAAGCCTCACAAAGAAAGGAACACTGGAGCTGGGTGTAGCAAAATGACTAGGAGCTCACAGACCAAAGAGGGCAGGTATGGAGTGTGTTCTAGGTAACTGAAATAGCACAGAGACATTAAGCATTCACATAATACCACCACATTTGGTGCAGCTGAAACATAAGGAGCTGAGGTAGAGGGATAGGAAATGGGCAGGAGGGTAATCAGAGGTGAGGTAGGGGTCCAGCTATAATCGGGTTGAAACAAGCCAAGAAGGCTAGACTTCATTGTTTAGGCATTGGGTAGGGGGACATACTGATGTTTGTATATTTCAGTATTAACACAGTAGTACTGCAAAAAAGGATCACTGGAAAGAAACAGCAATGAGATAACGGTGGGGATGGGGGCAGGAAAACTAGGAGGCTATTGCAAATAGAACAGGCAGCAAATGAAGGAGTTTTAGAATCGATGGACATGGGTTTAAAACCTGGCTTTTGTCACAAGTTATTTGACCTTGAGAAACTAAACAATCTCCCCAAACCTCTGTTTCCTCTTCTATAAAATAAAAATAATATTATCCTTGCAGAATTGTTGTTATGATAATTAAATATGATAATGTGTCTTGTATCTGGCTACATATTAAGTGATAAATATTAGTAACATGCATTGGTATAGAGTGGCATTGAGGATAAGGAGACAGATTTAAGAGGTATTTATGAGATAATTGCCATCAACAGGATTTGGGGACTAACCGGATGTTTATTTTGGGAAAAATGCAGAGAGTGGAAAAAATCCTATATTTAGCAAATACTTTGTTCTCTGCAACAAAGACATTTAATACCAACACACTGAATTGCTAACATCTATCGCTGCTAGACACCATGCCTAGTAGAACAGAATCTTCCAGCAATGTCATTTGGTGTGAATGTAGGTCTGTCTTCTTTCTTATATTTCTTCTACTTCATTGGCTAAAGATTCTCCATTCACGTTCCTCAAAAAAGTAAAAATTGGACTGTCATATGATCCAGCAATTCCACTGCTGGGTATATACCCAAAAGAAAGGAAATCAGTATATCAAAGAGCTACCTGCACTCCCATGTCTGTTGCAGCACTGTTCACAATAGCTAAGATTTGGAAGCAATCTAATTGTCCATCAGCAGATGAATGGATAAAGAAAATGTGGTACATATACACAATGGGGTACTATTCAGACATAAAAAGAATGAGAGTGTCATTTGCAAAAACTGGAAGTCATTATGGTAAATGAAATAAGCCAGACACAGAAAGACAAACATCACATGTCCTCACTTATTTGTGGGATCTAAAAGTTAAAACAATTGAACTCTTGGAGATACAGAAGAAGGATGGTTACCAGAGGCTAGGAAGAATAGTAGCCAGGGCAGTGAGGAGGTGGGGATGGTTAATGGGTACAAAAACAAAAAAAAAAAGTTAGAAAGAATTAATAAGACCTACTATTTGATAGCACAACAGGAGGACTATAGTCAATAATAATTTAATTATACACTTAAAATTAAATAAGTATAATTAGATTGTTTGAATCACAACGGATAAATGCTTGAGGGAATGGATACCCTATTTTCCATTATGTGATTATTACGCATTGCATGCCTATACCTAAGTATCTCATGTACCCCATAAATATATATACCTGCTATATAGGCACAAAAATAAAAAATAAAATACATAAAATACATAACTTAAAAAAAATTCTCCATTCAAATATTTCAAATTTTCAAAATAAATGTATTCAAAAACTGTGTCAAGTAATTTAGATCCCAGGTAGAGTTGTTATCCAATTAGCAACAAAATCAATTGCAAATGTTAAAAGAACTCCATATACTTGTAGTGAAACCTCCAGTAGCCAATAAAGAAGTCCTGCAACCAAACTGGAGATGATTAAAGTCACTGTTCCTGCAACTTGAGTATTGTACATATTGAAAGTCAATCAACACTTTATCTGCTTTAATAGAACTGTTGAGATCAATTACAGGACACAAATCACTTATAAACTATTTTCTTATAGTGAAGTAAGTTGTGTATAAATCTCTATTATCTCTTACGGCATCTTCAGTTACTGCACAATGGAGGTGAAGCAGGGCCCAACAATAGTTGAAAAAAGAATTGGCCTTAGAGAAGATTCACATATTCCTAACTTTTGGGTTCCTTCTGAAAGCCCAGATAATACCACTCAAAAGACACTTCATTTTTGAGGAAAAAAATGGCCTAAAAGCTACCAAAATGAGCAGCCCAAATGCCACTGAAAATCCTCAAGGATGCAGACCACTGACTACCCATCATGGTTTGGAGATGCCTGAATTAGAGCAATAAAATGAAATTAAAGCTCTCACTGAGATCATCTGCTGTGGAGCTTCAAAAAATTTAAAAGCAGATTTCTTGAAAAGGAAACATTTAAGAACTTAAAAGGAAGGGGAAGATTCCTTAATAAAAGCAAAATATCCTACTAAATGACTGGTGGAGCTTAAATCCACAAATAATTGTGGTAACAAAGTAAAGCACTCATACGCTTTTTCTCTTTCCCATATAATCACTGAGGAAAATTAAATTTTAGAAGATGAAAATGGAGGATTTAGTACTATTCCTTCAACAAAAATAAGAGGTTGATATGGTTTGGCTGTGCCCTCACCCAAATCTCATCTTGAATTGTAACTCCCACAATTCCCACATGTTGTGGGAGGGACCCAGTGCGAGGTGAGTGAATTATGGGGACAGGTCTTTCCTGTGCTGTTCTTGTGATAGTGATTGAGTCTTATGAGATCTGATGGTTCTATAAGGGGGAGTTTCCCTGCACAAGCTCTCATTTTTTTTGCCTGCCACCATCCACATAAAAATGTGACTTGCTCCTCCTTGCTTTCCACCATGATTGTGAGGCTTCCCCAGCCAGGTGGAACTGTACGTTCAATGAAACCTCTTTCTTTTGTAAATTGCTCAGCCTCGTACATGTCTTTATCAGTAGTGTGAAAATGGACTAATATAGAGGTAAAACAAAAAACACTATGAATTTCTCAAATCCTCACAATTTAGTATCCATTGGGGCATTTTCTTGCTGGAAGGAACTATAAAATAAAAATTAAGATTGCTCCAATATGCTGCATAAAGGCCAAATAGCAAACACTTCTTAATCCAGGGCAACTGTACTTAGTAACTTGATGTAACATCAGCTGTATGTCTGATCTAGTATGTTCTTACATATAGAATGAATCTTTAATAAGAAAGGTTACCCAGATGCCAATAAATATGTACAATTCTTATATGTCAATTTAAAAAATAAAATTATAATAGTTACCCAGGTCCTATGAAAAAGCACCCTACTATAAGCTGATAAATCTGAACCATGGCAGCATTAAGATACCTGTCCTCTAATACTAAAGGGCAAAGGGACAATAGAAGATAGATATCCATCTGTTGCCAAACTGAAGCCAATTTGGTGAGCTTCACCCCAACACCCGACTCCCATGACAAAGATCAATTTAAGAAAAATCCATTATAAAACTTTCCAAAGATAAAGCAATATACAAAAGTATACACACAGGACAATCTCAACCATTTAGAAAGTCATATGCACTGAAAATAAAGCCACTGGAAGGAAATATGCCAAATCATTGATTGCTTTTGTCTTTGATGATAAAATTATTTTTCATCTATATACTTATATAACCTCAATAAATTTTGATGCAATTTTATATTGTTCTAAATACTTTTCTAAATTTTCCTTTTCTTTTTTTTGAGATGGAGTCTCACACTGTCGCCCAAACTGGAGTGCAGTAGTGTGATCTCTGCTCACTGCAAGCTCCACCTCCCAGGTTCACGTCATTCTCCTGCCTCAGCCTCCAGAGTAGCTGGGACTACAGGTACCCACCACCACGCCTGGCTAATCTTTTGTATTTTTAGTAGAGACAGGGTTTCACCGTGTTAGCCAGGATGGTCTCGATCTCCTGACCTCCTGATCTGCCTGCCTCTGCCTCCCAAAGTGCTGGAATTACAGGTGTGAGCCACTGCGCCTGGCCCAATTTTCCATATTTTTTTACAATGAGCAAGCAAGAAAATAAATGTTAAAAGAAAAATGAGAGGGAGGGAAAAATTTACTTCTAAATAAATGCTTCCAGAATCTTTAGAACACCATCATCTATTCTGAAAGATAGAATCATCAAAAGTCTGTACTTATGCTTTAACAACATAACCAAAAGCCTAACACTTCACATGCCCCAGTCTCTGGTCTTTTCTGTGCTTGCTTTTCCTCTGTGCAAACTTGATAAAATGCTCTCAATAATCTTGTTCCGTGAAAAGTGTGAATGAGAAGAAAAATAAAGAGAGCGATTTTCAAGTGGGAAAAGAAAGAGCATGCGGAAAGGAATGACTGAAACTTTCAGAGAAATGGGTAGAAATGCATATAAAACTCCAAATGAGATACAATAGAAGCTGGGCTTACCAACAGGGAGGAGAGTATGGAAAGAGTGCAATGGACAGGAGAGAGTAGTGTACAAAGAAAGGATAGAAGGAAACATAAACTTTGTATGACTTTTTTTTCCACATAGGATTCACAACATTCCTCAGAAAATTCAATTTAGTTGCCCTGTTCTAGCTTGCTAACCAGAACCAATTTAATTTTAAATCTACACTCAGAGCCAACGGGGGATGAGATATTTTGCAATTCTTTTTAGCTCCCTGTTGGAAGACAGAATCAGATTTAACCATTTCTGCTCTGGCTGTGATAACCATCCAGGTTTGTCAGAGGACCAAATGATGTCCTTTGAAGATTAAAGAATATAAAACTGTACCAACTGTACCAAAATTACTTGCTATGTTTAACAACTTAATGGGAATGCATTTTTGAGGATGTGACAAATTGCTCTTGATTTATCTGCACAGGGCATGAAATACTGGTACAGGAGAGCAATTTGTTACACAGACAATGTCTACCCCTTGCTGTAAATTTGCCCACTGTCACATACTATTTGACATCCAGTTAGGTGATTTTAAAAAACTAGTTTATTACTGCATCTAACGAGGAGCAGAAAACTGATATATGACTCTCTTAATTCTTCTCAGCTACCAGGAACACATTTCTCAGATATCAGCTTATGAAATTGTTTCTTGGTTTTATGCTCTGTTGTGACAGATAGGTAAACAAGCTGATAAAATCAAGTGCTTTCAAAAGGGAAAAGTTACCATATTCATGTAGGCCTCTGGCTTGTCACAAAACTTCAAACAGCTTCTGGTTCTGCTTACCATCTGCACAGATTTATTCCAAAGAACATAACAAAGTTTGTTTCTTGATTTCTTTCAACATAAACAGAAATATTAAGTTTGGGTGTTTATATTCTGGAAGATAGTCAGATAACCTATTCTGATTAACCTTAACACATAGGTCTGGCCCCTGCCTCTATACATAGCTCTGTCCCAGTCCCTTCCTCTGAATTTCCTTTTTATCAGCCTCAGCCTTTTCCACATCCATATTGCTAAGAATATCTCTAGAGCATCTGTCTTGAGAACCATTTGTTTGCCATGCCTCCTACTGGGAGGAAATGAAGCTGCTATTGGTCTGACTTAAGTTCCCCTTAGGCTATATGTGGTCTGTCTTTATTAAAAGCAAAATAAAGGCCTCACATGGGGACTTGGCAACTATTACAAGGGTTGTGCTGGGTTTTTCGATTCTTGCTTTTTTTGGGGGGGTGTATGAAAGGAATCAACAGATCCATCCAAGACTATTTTATCATTGTCAACTTACATGCAGACCACCCTGACACCCCCACTCACTATTAGTCTGTTGAAAATGGGAAGAATTTGAGAGGGAAACACTAACATTTTTAATAGAAACAATTCTTATAGGTAAAATGAGAACTAAGCTACAAAGGTTCTCACTAGACATTAGGTATTCAATAAACATGATGGTGATTCCAGAATTGTATTTTGTATGCCATCACCTAATTTAGAAGTTGGCATCATCAGATTCCAACATTGAGTGGAAAAAAACTCAGCAATATAACTTATATAAGCAATCATCACGTGAGTGGGTGGAAATGATTCTGAAACAGATAATTCTGAAATCAATCCTGAAATAGGACTATTTGAAAGGATTAACTTCTGTTTTAAAATCCTAGCTCTACAACTTAACTTCTCTGAGCATCCAATTCTTCATCTTTAAAAGGAAAATAGGGCCGGGCGCGGTGGCTCACGCTTGTAATCCCAGCACTTTGGGAGGCCGAGGTGGGCAGATCACGAGGTCAGGAGATCGAGACCACGGTGAAACCCCGTCTCTACTAAAAAATACAAAAAATTAGCCGGGCGTGGTGGCAGACGCCTGTAGTCCCAGCTACTCGGAGAGGCTGAGGCAGGAGAATGGCGTGAACCCAGGAGGCGGAGCTTGCAGTGAGCCGAGATCGCGTCACTGCACTCCAGCCTGGGCGACAGAGCGAGACTCCATCTCAAAAAAAATAAATAAATAAATAAAATAAAAATAAAAGGAAAATAGTATTTTCTCTCTCAGAGAGTTGTTCTGACATTTAAGTCACCCAGTTTGGTGTCTGAATGAGGACTCAATAAATGGTACCTACCCTTCTTCTTATTTTTCTCATGGATTGTTTTCACTTACCACTGTAAGCTAAATGATGAATGAATAAATAGGTGAGTGAAAGTGAATGAATGAAGGAACAAATAAATGTTTAGTAACACTTGTACAGGAGAAACTGGTAGGCATCTAGCGAGGAAGTTTCATTTCTTTTCTGTTAGTCTTTCTGATGGCAATGCCTGTAGGGAATTTTAATGAAGAGCCGGCACACATCATTAGAGACAGTTTTCTACAGATACAACACAATATAATTGTTCAGGTACAGGTTATACAGAAATTAAAGTGATACCAGTTCAGGGCCATACTTGCAAGATAACTCAGGCTGTCAACTCTTGCCTCTTGCATCATCACATTTCTGTACACATACGTTATACACATAAAATGTGTTGACCCAGTAGTGAGGCAAGTAAGGCAACTGCTCTCAAGTAATTAAAATGGAGAAGATTACGATAAAAGCATCAACAATAACAAATCTATTTACTGAATATTTAAACTGAGTTTTCTTACAGTTCCTTAAATACATTTTCATTTTATTAATTTACATCCCATTACACAAACATTTGTTCATTAAGACTCTGTGGTACACATTGTGGAGCAATACAAAGAATGTAACTCAATTTTGGTGTAGTTCAACCAATATTTATTGAGTACCTCTCATGGGTCAAGCATTGTGCTAGGGGCAAGGGTTGTAAAGAAAAATAAGATACAGCCTGGGGCCTTGAGAAAAAGGCACAAATAATTAAAATATAAAACATAGAGCCTGCAATTACAGACTGCTAAGAGATTTAATAGGAATATAAAAGATAAAGTGATCAATGCTGACTAGAAATCAATAAAAACTTCAAAGAGAATGTAATACCTGACCAGATATTTAGTAGCAGTGTGTAAAGTGAACAAGAAGAGCACATTCTACACAAAGAAACGAGTATACACATAAGCAGATAATATGCAGATGTGTAATTGGTTCCATAGCACTGGACTAGAAAGCATGAAGGGGAGAATAGAAGGAGATGAAGTTAGCAAAGTGGACATGGATAAAGTCATGAAATGCCTCATATGCCATGCTAGGGAGCTTGGATTATTTTTTTCCCTCTACATGCTAGCAAGCCATTGAAGGCCTCCAAAAATGTCAGATTTGGGTTGGAAATTATACAGAAGGCAAACTAAACTGCGACAAGATCAGAGGCAGGGAGAAAAGATAGGAAGCTACTAAAATAACCCAAGGAAGTGAGGATGAGGGAACTAAGCTAATCTAACAGTACAAGGAATAGAGAGAATGAATACATTTTAAATATATTCAAGAGATAAAATTAACAATCGTTTCAGATTAATCAATATTAATGGAAAAATAAAAGTGAAAAGTATGTATAAGTGTGTTCTTTCTGCTCATATCAGAACAGAAATTTGAAGCATTTAGAAAAAAATATTAGATAAGTGGCAAAGTTTTAACAAATTCCAGAAAAAAAAATAAAAGTACAGATAGTTGGATATGGTATCTGGAAAAGAAGGAATGAAGAGGTTTTTATGGAGGATGCTTTGATGCTACAGTATTTACTTTTAGGAGAAAATATCACTGAAATGGAAAGTCGCTTCTTGTTTCACTTGACATTAGCAGTAAATTTGAGGAAAGTACTCCAGTGTGGCAAGACAATATGTAACGGTGGCAGACATGGAGGTGCACTGCTCAGATCTCCTGTCAAGAGAACCTGCTGCTAGAAGCATAGCTGCCTGATAGTCTCCAGCTGCTGTATGTTTAGATCCATTGCAGTGTTCACTCTGAGGTCATGCTCCCCACTTCCACACCTTCTGACCCCTATGCTGCTCCCAGGCAATGACTAAGCACAGAAGGCACAGTAAAGCTAAGCCATCCTTTCCCTGTAATGTGGTATTTCTATAATGGGGAACTTTTGCTTAAAGACTTCTGTTCCCAGCCTGGCCAAGACTTTGTCAGAACTGCATTACAGACTGGGGCTCTTCCTGCCCAATTTTCTTTCTTTCCTCTGCTCCTTTCATAGATATCAGACCTGCATCACTGGCTGAAGGCTCTCTCTGCCTACTCCTGCTCTCTTCCCCTTTACTCAGCATGGATATTTCTCCAAATAAAACTTCAATGTCTAACTGCATCTTGGTGTCTGCTCCTCAGAGGACCTTAACTGACACAATAGTTTAAGTAAATGTATTAAGAATGAAAATCACAGGGAAATGTGAATTCCTCCTCAGAGCACCTTACATGTAAACCACCCTGGCCTCAGGGTTTTCTTAAGAGTACACAACACAGCCCAGTGTTTAACAGTCCTCACTGTCAGATATTTTACTCCTAAAGACTTACCCACCTCCCTTGGGCCATATGTTCCATTCTAACTTCCAGAACATCTTTTACTAACATTTCATATAATTGAATTAAACTTCCCATAAAAACTGGATTGAACTAAAAATAGTGAAAACTCTATTCCACAAGAATTTTATTTTCAACTAAGTGAATTCTCAGCTTAAATAATCATAGTCTGCTCTTTGAGCTCCAGGGGCACAAGCAATTCAGGCAGACAACATAGTCTCCTCTGGAGTACAACGTTCATCCACCTTCTCAGGAGAATTGGCCTTTCCTGCTGCAAACAGCTTCGTCCAGCTGCCAGTAGAATATTTGGATGACATTGCCTTAGAGTCAACACACAAGAATTCTAGTCAAGGGAGGCAGTCTGACATAATAGTTAAGTGTGCAGGCTCTGTGCTCCTACACACTTGCATCTAAATCCTGGTTCTACTAGGTGCTCAAACTAGGTGACTTCAGGCATGTTTCCCTCTGCCCCTCTCTGATCCTCCATTCTCTCATATGTAAACTGAATATAATACTAGTACCTATCTCATATGCTTGTTGTTAGGACTAAATGGGCCAAGGCAGATGAAGCATTTAGCACAGTTCCTGGCACATACTGAGCACTCACTAATTGGAAATTATTTATGTATGTCATTGTTGTTAGTGGAAGCATCTGCTCTGAGAATAAATGGAGCTGTTTATCCACACTGAAGAAACCAGTGGCCATATAAAATGATCTGGCATTATTTTTTTAACTAGAAAACTGAGAAGCTATGTACGTGGCCACACATTAAGGCTCAGCCTTCACTCACAGCAGCAAAGGGAAAGCTGGCCTCTTTCTGAATTAGGGGTAGACAGCTGGAGAGGGCCAAAAGAGGGATTACCAGAAGATTACGACGGTCAGGGGAAAGCTGAAATAACTATTTTAACAGACAATTTGTGCTCCAATTACCATCTAAATGTTCATGGTAAATAAGAATCCATAAAAACACATCTGTAAACCCCCAATTTTAGTGACTGGAGCTTTGCATGGTTCATTAGCACATACTCCTTTGCCCAACTGTGACATCACTTATCAGCAGACCTTCTCCTTTCATATTCCCCAGCAGCTGAGGCCAGTGCTCCATGAGGACATTTTCTGAAATCAATGCAGTCACAGATTTCCTCCCACAGGTGCAGGAGAAGCTTATTACGTGAATATCTTTCATGGAGTTCTGTCACCTACATTCTTGTTTCTCTTTTAAAGTAAGGGTTAGTAACTATAAATAAGTAGGTGCCAATTCATGGGGAGAGACTGGTGTGCTGCATGCAAGTGATTAGCTGTAAGGAAAGGGCTAAGTCTCAGATCTGCACTCTAGACCTGTGATGTCCAACAGAATTATAATGTAAGTCACAAATGCAAGTTACATTTAAAATTTTTAATTTTCTACTAACCACAAGAAAAAATAAACAGATAAAATCAGTTTTAGTTAATAGAAATGATTTAATTAATTACCAATATATCTAAAACATTCTTTTAACATGTAATCAGTATAAAATTATTAATGTGATTTTTAATATTTTATACTAAGTTTTCAAAATACCATGTGTATTTTATACTTGCAGCACACCTCAATTTGGACTTGCCACATTTCAAGTGTTCAGTATGTCCACGTGGATAGCAGTTACCAAATTGGATAGTGCCCTTCAGGGGAGCTGGACTGGGAAATGACAAGGTTCTATAAAAGACCAAGACACTGTTATAGATGTTTGTCATTTTGGGGTGCCTAGCATCTCTTGAACAATCTTTCTGTTCTGGGGTAGCTTTCATGTTATGAGTCTCATTTCATGAAGGTACAAAGGAGAACTCAATTTCTCAGATTCCCATTCAGCTAATGCATTGGAAGGTAACACATGCTTGACCAATCAGAAACAACCATATGAGATTTGAATTATAAACAGAAAAAAATGAAGAACGTGGCCCTGTATACGTGGAATTAATTTTTTGGCAAGGCTGATGGTGAAGGTATCCAGCTTTCATGGGCACCAATTGGGGTGATCTGATATATAGTACTCAGAATCCATAAATACATGGTATAATATACTTCAAGTATGGCCAGCAGCAGAGACACTAGGGGTCTTGCTGGCACCATTCCAAACAAACACGCAAAAAGAAAACTAAAAAAACTCTACACGTTAACTTAGTGCCCTGGCTTTTTAACTTTTTGTTGTTTCTCTTTATGTCTCATTATACTGCCTATGTCTTGAAAAGTTGTTGTAGCTGTTATCTTTGATTGGTGCATCATTTATTCTTTCTACTTTAGTCAAGATAAGTTTATACATCACAACTACAAAGTTATACTATTCTGTGTTTTTCTGTGTACTTACTATGGTAATAATGAGTTTTATATCTTCAGATGGTAACTTGTTGCTCAATAACATCATTTTCTTTCAGATTGAAGAACTCTCTCTAGCCTTTCTTACAGGACAGGTATGGTATTGAAATCCCTCAGGCTTTATTTGTCTGAGAATGTCTTTATTTCTCCTTCAGGCTTAAAGGATATTTTCTCCAGATAAACTAATCTAAGAGTTTTATTCTTTCGGCACTTTAAATATCTCATGCCACTCTCTCCTGACCTGTAAGGTCTGCACTGAAAAGTCTGCTGCCAGACCTATTGGAGCTCCATTGTGTGTTGTTTCTTTTCTCTTGCTGCTTTTAGAATCTTTCTTTATCCTTGGCCATTGGGAGTTTGATTATTAAATGCCTTGGGGTAGTCTTCTTTAGGTTAAATCTGCCTGGTGTTCTATAACTTCTTCTACTTGAATGTTGATATCTTTCTCTAGGTTTGGGAAATTCTCTGATACTATCCCTTTGAATAAACTTTCTATCCCTATCTCTTTCTCTACCTCCTCTTTAAAAGCCAATAACTCTTAGATTTGTCCTTTTCAGGCTACTTTCTAAATCTTGTAGGCATGCTTCATTCTTTTTTATTCTTTTTTCCTTTTGTCTCCTCTGACTATGTATTTTCAAATAGCCTATCTCTAGGCTCACTAATTCTTCTGCTTGATCAATTCTGCTATTACGAGACTCTGATAAATTCTTCAGCATGTCAACTACAGTTTTCAATTCTAGAATTTCTGATTGATTCTATTTAATTATTTCAATCTCTTTGTTAAATCTACCTGATAAAATATTGAATTCCTTCTCTGTGTTATCTTAAGTTTCTTTGAGTTTCCTCAAAACAGCTATTTTGAATTCTCTGTCTGAAATGTCATATATATCTATCTCTCTGGGATTGATCCCTGGTACCTTATTTAGTTCATTTGGTGAAGTAATGTTTTCCTGAATGATGTTGGCACTTGTAGGGGTTCTTCAGCATCTGGGCATTAAAGAGTTATATATTTATTGTGGTCTTCACAGTCTGGGCTTATTTGTGCCTGTCTTTCTTGGGAAGGTTTTCCAGGTATTCAAAGGGACTTGGGCCCCAAGCCCAATAATACGGTGGGTTTTGTACACTCATAGAGGTACTGCTGTGGTGGTCTTGGGCAAGATCCAGAAGAATGCTCTGGATTACCAGGCAGAAACCCTTGTTCTTTTCCCTTACTTTCTCCAAAACACATGGAGTCTCTCTCTCTCTGTGCCGAGCCACCTGGAACTGGAGGGCGGCGGGGGGGGCGGTGCTGAACCACAATGCAAAGTCCTTCCTATTCTTCCCTCCCCTTTCCACAAGATGTAAGACAAAGTACCCTTTAACTTTGATCTCCTCTCCTTAAACGGAAAGAAGCAGTCACTTTCATTGCTACAAGCTTCAATCCTGGGGTTGGGGGAGGGACGACTTCTATTTACTCTCCCATAGCTGTGCCAGCTGGTGTCTCCCTAGCACTAGGAGTTGCCTAGGAATTGCAGTCTTTGTGTCCTAGACTGTCTTTCAAGTTTACCTAGGACCCCAGAGCACTTTAGCCCTAAGTGGTGAGGCTTGCACAGAAACTCAAGTTTGGACCACTGGGATGGGTGACTCCCCTCTGGCTAGGGCTGGTCCAGATGCTCCCATTGTGCACAGGCAATGGCTGAGCTCAATACAGCTTTATTCTCCACTGTAACAGGGCAGCACTGAGTTCAATGTAAAGTCCCCCAGCAGCTGTACTCTCCCTCCCCAAAGTGCTCAAGTTCTCTCTCTGCACTGCATGGCCACTGCTGGGGGATGGAGGTGAGGTGGTGTCAGTGATTCTAAAGTATCTCTTCTGCCCTCCTCAATGCCTCTGTCGTTAAATCTAAGTACTGTGGATATGACGTTAAATCCAAGTACTGTGATTGCACACCTGATTGTTGGTTTTTGTGATGGGGCTTTTCTGTGTGCAGATAGTTGTTAAGATTTAATGTTCAAGCCAGAGGGACAAACAGTGAAGTCTTCTATCCCACCATCTTGCTCCACCTCCCTAGATCTTATTTAAACCTTCTGTTTTAATTGGCTTTTTTTTTGACACTGCTCTGGCAGGGTATAAGTGAGGGCACTGCTTTGTTTCTGCCAGGTGGATGTCAAAGTCCAGGTTGCCCATTCAGCCTTCATTGACACCTAAGGGGAGGCTCCTCATTATTGCTGAGCAGGTGGGTAAGTTCCACATCTCCAGAGTCTCAACTAATACTGCAGTGAAGTGGGAGGGTGTTCCCTCAATATCAACCAATGGGGATGAAGTGCAGGCTCTCTACTTGGACACCATCCTGGCAAGGATGTTGCAGGAGCACATTAGAGTTTCATGAGGGTAAGTCCAGGCTCCCTACTCAGCCTTTGTTTGTGTGAGAAATAGGACACAAATTTTTTATGACATTTGGCTACGGTGGAGAGGTTATTGTGTAAAACCTTTCTGTCTTGCTAGATTGCTCCTTTATTGTTCTCCTTGGCTAGAGAAAACTGGCTTGTGTTGGGGTCTTTTGTGTTTGTATTCATTGAGATTTCCAGGTTTCCAGCTTCTTCAGCTCCAAGTGTGGGATATTAAAGACAAGAAGAAAACCCAGGGAACTCACCATCATGTTGTTCCTTGGGTTCTTGGCTGACTTCTCTTCAACCTCTGAGTATTCTTATGTGTTTTTTATATATAATATTTAGAGTTTTTAGTTACCCTTAATACGAGGAATAGGGGAAAGTATATTTACTCCATCTTTTTGGAAGCAGAAGTAGGTGTCATTGTCTTTTAAAATACTGAATATACATTCTTTATTTAATAAAGAATAAAGATCTTTATTCTTTATTATCTACATCCCCCTGGTAGAAAGTGAACCTCAAAAGGGCATGCTTTTTGTATGGCCATAGTAACTTACTGAATGAATTTATAAAGCCACAAAACACGTGCTATTGGAAAATACAATATTTTTAAGTTTTATTTTTTAAATTGGTGCTGAACCAGTGGGAGGAGGTCTGAAGGTCAATAGGAGTGAAGGAAAGGTCTACATAAGAATTACAAGTAGGAGACAAAATTAATATTAAATATAACCAGACAGTAGTGAAACAGAATTTACAGAGCTCAACTGAGGGAAGGTAATGGTACAATACAGCTAGGATTACCCACTCTTGGAAATAGATCTAATTTAGTCTACTTCATAATAAGCAAGCACTAAATAAAGCATGAGAAAAAGGAGGCATGCTTCATATCAGCGTTTTGGGTAGTGGAAAAAGTTTGGTCCCCTTAAACTGTCACCAACCTGTCTGCCTAAATACCTTTTTATTGTCTTTCCTTCTAATCACCCTCTCTCCAGCATTGAAAACAATGCTCAAATATCAGCCTGTCTTCAAGGCACCAATAAATAAGCATGAGACATACTTTTCCCACCAAGCCCACAAGGTAAAAAAAAATTTTAAAGGCAGTGATTAGGACACATTAAATAAAAAGTTGTGATACATCTTGTCCCTTACTTATCCTTATTTTTTCCATGCCACTAAAACTCTGCTCCCAAACTGTAAATTAAAAGAACAAGAAAAAAACAAACAAACAAACTTAAGCTTTTATTTATCCATTTACCACCAAATGCCAGAATTCTACCACAAACCAATACATTCTTTCCTATTAATACTCATAGTATATCACGTGTGCCCTTGTAAACACAAATAGCAGGCACAAAGTTCCAGAAGCACACACCACTGTCAATATGCCAGGCAAAAGAACAAAGAAATTGGAAGCTTCAGCGTCAGTGGACGCTGCAGATCCTATAATCTTCCATTTCTTCACTGTTTATAACCTATAGCTAAACAAGGCTTTCCTTCCCCAGGGTTGTGGTACTACCTCTACTCCTGATAAAATAAAAATTTTAAAACTCTAGACTTCAGATTTCTTGTCTGCAAAATGGAAAATGGAGGTAGAAAAGATAATATTCAAGATCCTTTCTGGCCCTATTGATCCAGGTTTTCACATACTAAAGCTATCTTCATATTGAACAACGAGAAGATAAGCCCAGTTTTGTAAAGAAGCTGAGTGGCTTCTGAAGACCTAAGTTAGTTGCCAGAAGAATTCCAACAGTCAAAAGTTGAAAGACTATAGATAAGAGGCTTGCTCTGGAGTGACCCAGAATTGTTTAATGTCCCTAATGGAGAAAAAATAAGACTATATATTCATATTTGCTTCTATTTCGATAAAGAAATTCTGGAACAGAGGTCAGCAATCTACTGCCAGTGGGAAAAATCAGCCTAAGTTTGTGTTTGTTTAAAACAAACAGCCCATGAGCTGAGAATTATTTTTACATTTTTAATGGTTGAAAAAAGTGAATAATATTTCATGACACAGAAAATTATTTTTAAACATTAAAATTTCAGTGTCATAAATAAAGTTGTATTGGCCCATAGCCAATAAAATTTCAGTGCCCATAAATAAAGTTTTATTGGCTATTGGCCTCTAGCCATGATCTCTTGTATATGAGTGCTTTTTTAAAAAAAATTAAGTTCTGGGGTACATGTACAAGATGTGCAAGTTTGTTACATAGGTAAACCTGTGTCATGGTGGTTTGCTGCACCTATCGACCCATCATCTATGTATTAAGCCCAGCATGTATCAGCTCTTTTCCCTAATGCTTCCCCCTCCACTCTCCACAACAGGCCCCAGTAATTGTTGTTCCCCTCCCTGTTTCCATGTGTTCTCATTGTTCAGCTCCCACTTATAAGTGAGAACATGCAGTGTTTGGTTTTCTGTTCCTGTGTTAGTCTGCTGAGGATAATGGCTTCCAGCTTAATCTATGTTCCTGTAAAGGACATGATCTCATTACTTTTTATGGCTGCATAGTATTTCATGGTGTATATATACCACATTTTCTTTATCCAGTCTATCACTGATGGGCATTTGGGTTGATTCAATGTCTTTGCTATTGGGAATAGTGCTGCAATGAACATACGTGTGCATGTATCTTTATAATAGAATGATCTATATTCCTTTGGGTATATACCCAGTAATGGGATTGCTGGGTCAAATGATATTTCTGGTTCTAAATCTTTGAGGAGTTACCACACTGTTGTGTTACCACACTGTTCAACCACAATGGTTGAACTAATTTACATTCCCACCAACAGTGTATAAGCATTCCTATTTCTCCACAATGTCACCAGCATCTGTTGTTTCCTAACTTTTTAACAATCGCCATTCTGACTGGCATGAGATGGTATCTCACTGTGGTTTTTATTTCTCTGTGATGTTGAATAGTTTTTCATTTGTTTGTTGGCTGCATGTATGTCTTTTTTTGAGAAGTGTCTGTTCATACACTTTGCCCACTTTTTGATGGGGTTGTTTTTTGCTTGTAAATTTGCTTAAGTTCCTTGTAGATTCCGGATATTAGCCCTTTGTCAGATGGATAGATTGCAAAAATTTTCTCCCATTCCATAGGTTGTCTGTTCACTCTGATGATAGTTTCATTTGCTGTGCAGAAGCTCTTTAGTTTAATTAGATCCCATTTGTCAATTTTTGCTTTTGTTGCAATTGCTTTTGGAGATTTCATCATAAAGTCTTTGCCCATGCCTATGTCCTGAATGGTATTGCCTAGATTTTCTTCTAGGGTTTTTATGGTTTTGGGTTTTACATTTAAGTCTTTAATCCATCTTGAGTTAATTTTTATAAAAGGTGTAAGGAAAAGATCCCATTTCAATTTTCTGCATATAGCTAGCCAGTTCTGCCAGCACCATTTATTAAATAGGGCATCTTTTCCCCATTGCTTGTTTTTGTCAGGTTTGTCAAAGATCAGATAGCTGTAGATGTGCAGTTTTATTTCTAAGTTCTCTATTCTGTTCCATTTGTCTATGTGCCTGTTTTTGTACCAGTACCATGCTATTTTGGTTACTATGGCCTTGTAGTACAGTTTGAAGTTGGGTAGCATGATGCCTCTGGCTTTGTTCTTTTTGCTTAGGGTTGTCTTGGCTGTGCAAGCTCTTTTTTGGTTCCATATAAATTTTAAAACAGTTTTTTCTAATTCTGTGAAGAATGCCAATGGTAGCTTAATGGGAATTGCACTGAATCTATAAGTTGCTTTGGGCAGTATGTCCATTTTCACAATATTGATTCTTCCTATCCAGGAGCATGGAATGTATTTCTATCTGCCTGTGTCCTCTCTGATTTGCTTGAGCACTGGTTTCTAGTTCTCCTTGAAGAGGTCCTTCACTTCCCTCATTAGCTGTATTCCTAGGTATTTTATTCTCTTTGTCACAATTGTGAATGGGAGTTCATTCATCATTTTGATTTCTGCTTGTCTGTTGTTGGTGTATAGGAATGCTTGTGATTTCTGCACATTGATTTTGTATCCCGAGACTTTGCTAAAGTTGCATATCAGCTTAAGAAGCTTTTGGGCTGAGATGATGGGGTTTTCTAGGTATAGGATCATGTCACTGGCAAACAAAGACAATTTGACTTCCTCTCTTCCTATTTGAATTTCCTTTATTTCTTTCTCTTGCTTAATTGGACCGGCCAGAACTTCCAATACTTGGTTGAATAGGAGTGGTGAGAGAGGGCATCCTTGTCTTGTGCCACTTTTCAAAGGGAATGTCTCCAACTTTTGCCCATTTAGTATGATATTGGCTGTGGGCTTGTCATAAATGGCTCTTATTATTTTGAGGTATGTTTCTTCAATATCTAGTTTATTGAGAGTTTTTAACATGAAGGCATATTGAATTTATTGAAGGCCTTGTCTGAATCTATTGGGATAATCATATGGTTTTTGTCTTTAGTTCTGCTTATGTGATGAATTACATTTATTGATGTGCATATATTGACCCAGCCTTGCATTCTGGGGATAAAACCGATCTGATCATGGTGGATAAACGTTTTGATGTGCTGCTGGATTTGGTTTGCCAGTATTTTATTGAGGATTTTTGCATAGATGTTCATCAAGGGTATTGGCCTAAAGTTTTCTTTTTTTGTTGTATCTCTGCCAGGTTTTGGAATCAGGATGATGCTGGCCTCATAAAATGAGTTAGGGAGGATTCCCTCTTTTTCTATTGATTGGAATAGTTTCAGAAGGAATGGTACCAGCTCCTCCTTGTATCTCTGGTGGAATTCAGCTGTGAATCCGTCTAGTCCTGGACTTTTTTTGGTTGGTAGGCTATTAATTATTGCCTCAATTTCAGAGCCTGTTTTTGTTCTATTCAGGGATTCAACTTCTTCCTGGTGCAGTCTTGGGAGGGTGTATGTGTCCAGGAATTTATGCATTTCTTCTAGATTTTCTAGTTTATTTTTAAAGAGGTGTTTATAGTATTCTCTGATGGTTGTTTGTATTTCTCTAGGGTCAGTGATGGTATCCCCCTTATTATTTCTGATTGTGTTTATATGAATCTTCTCTCTTTTCTTCTCTATTAGTCTTGCTAACAGTCTATCTATTTTATTGATTTTTTCAAAAACACAGCTCCTGGATTTGTTGATTTTTCGAAGGGTTTTTCATGTCTCTATCTCCCGAGTTTGGTTATTTCCTGTCTTCTGCTAGCTCTGGGGTTTGTTTGCTCTTGGTTCTCTAGTTATTTTAGTTGTGATGTTAAAGTGTTGATTTGAGATCTTTCTAGCTTTTTGATGTGATTATTTAGTGCTATAAATTTCCCTCTTAACACTGCTTTAGCTGTGTACCAGAGATTCTGATACGTTGTCTCTTTGTTCTAGTTGGTTTCAAAGAACTTCTTGATTTCTGCCTTAATTTCATTATTTACCCCAGAGTCATTCAGGAGCAGGTTGTTCAATTTCCATGTAGTGGTGTGGTTTTGAGTGGGCTTTTTAATCTTGAGTTTTAATTTGATTGCACTGTAGTCTGAGAGACTTATGATTTCAGTTCTTTTGCTGAGGAGTGTTTTACTTCCAATTATGTGATCGATTTTAGAATAAGTGCCATGTGGCACCAAAAAGAAATGTATATTCTGTTGTTTTTGAGTGGAGCATTCTATAGATATCTATCAGGTCCACTTGATTTAGAGCTGAGTTCAAGTCCTGGATATCTTTGTTAATTTTCTGTCTCAATGATCTGTCTAACACTGCCAGTGGGGTATTAAAGTCTCTGACTATTATTGTGTGGGGCTCTAAGTCTCTTTGTAGGTCTCTAAGAACTTGTTTTATGAATCTGGGGGCTCCTGTATTGGGTGCATATATATTTAGGATAGTTAGCTCTTTGTGTTGAATTGGACATTTTAACATTATATAATGCCCTTCATTGTCTTTTACTTTTTTTTTTTTTTTTGAGATGGAGTCTTGCTCTTTCGCCCAGGCTGGAGTGCAGTGGTGTAATCTCGGCTCACTGCGAGCTCCACCTCCTGGGTTCACACCATTCTCCTGCCTCAGCCTCCCAAGTAGCTGGGACTACAGGTGCCTGCCACCACACCCGGCTAATTTTTTTGTATTTTTAGTAGAGACGGGGTTTCACTGTGTTAGCCAGGATGGTCTCAATCTCCTGACCTCGTGATCCACCCACCTCGGCCTCCCAAAGTGCTGGGATTACAGGCTTGAGCCAGCACATGTGGCACTTTCTTTGTCTTTTTTTATCTTTGTTGATTGAAAGTCTGTTTTGTCAGAAACTATGATTGCAACCCCTGCTTTTTTCTGCTTTCCATATGCTTGGTAAATTTTCCTCCATCCCTTTCTTATGAGTCTATGTGCGTCTTTGCACAAGATGTGTCTCTTGAATATAGCACACCGACAGGTCTTGTCTTTGTATCCAGCTTGCCATTCTGTGTCTTTTAATTAGGACATTTTGCCCATTTACATTTAAGGTTAATATTGTTATGTGTGAATTTGATCCCATCATCATGATGCTGGCTGGTTAATTTTGCAGACTTGTTAATGCAGTTGCTTCATATTGTCATTGGTCTGTGTACTTCAGTGTGTTTTTGTAGTGGCTGGTAATGGTTTTTCTTATCCATGTTCAGTGCTTCTTTCAGGAGCTCTTGCCAGGCAGGCCTGGTGGTGACAAAAATCCTTCAGCATTTGCCTGTCTGAAAAAGATTTTATTTCTCCTTTGCTTATGAAGCTTAGTTTGGCCAGATATGAAATTCTGGGTTGGAATTTCTCTTTTTTAACAATGTTGAATATTGGCCCCCAATTTCTTCTGGCTTGCAGAGTTTCTGCTCAGAGGTCCACTGTTAGTCTCATGGGCTTCCCTTTGTAGGTGACCTAGCCTTTCTCTCTCAGTGCCCTTAACATTTCTTTCCTTCATTTTGACCTTGGAGAATCTGACGATTATGTGTCTTGGGGAAGATCTTTTTGTGGAGTATCTTATTGGGGTTCTCTGGATTTCCTGAATTTGAATATTGGCCTGTCTTGCTAGGTTGGGGAAGTGGAAGTTCTCCTGGATGATATCCTGAAGGGTGTTTTACAACTTGGTTCCATTCTCCCCATCTCTTTCAGGTATCCAAACAGTCATAGGGTTTGGTCTTTTTACACAGTCCCATAACTCTTGAAGGTTTTGTTTGTTCCTTTTCATTCTTTATTCTCTAATCTTGTCTGCCTGCCTCATTTCAGCAAGATAGCCTTCCAGCTCTGATATTCTCTCTTCTGCTTGGTTGATCTGGCTATTGATACTTCTATTTGCATCACAAATTTCTCGTGTTGTGTTTTTCAGCTCCATCAGGTCACTTATGTTCCTCTCTAGACTGGTTATTCTAGTTAACAGCTCCTGTAATCTTTTATCATGGTTCTTAGCTTCTTTGCATTGGGTTAAAATATAATCCTTTAGCTCAGTGAAAGTTGTTATTATCCACTTTCTAAAGCCTACTTCTGTCAGTTCATCCATCTCAGCTTTAGCCCCATTCTGTGCCCTTGCTGGAGATGTGTTACAATCATTTGGAGGAGAGGAAGCATTCTGGCTTTTGAGATTTTCAGCATTTTTGCATTGGTTTTTCCTCATCTTTGTGGATTTATCTACCTTTGATCTTTGAGGCTGATAACCTTTGGATGGGGTTTTTGTGGGGTCTTTTTTGTTGATGTTGATGTTGATGTTGTTGTTGCTTTCTGTTTGTTTGTTTTTCTTCTAACAGTCAGGCCCCTCTTCTGCAGCCTCTCTTCTGCAGGTCTGCTGCAGTTTGTTGGGGGTCCACTCCAGACCCCGTTTGCCAGGGTATCACCAGTGGAGGTTGCAGAACAGCAAAGATTGCTGCTGGCTCCCTCCTCTGGAAGCTTCATCCCAGAGGGGCACCGAAGTGATGCCAGCTGGAGCTCTCCTGTATAAGGCATCTGCCAACCCCTGTTGGGAGGTCTCACCCAGACAGAAGGCATGGGGTCAGGGACCCTCTTGAGGAGGCAGTCTGTCCCTTAGCAGAGCTGGTGTGCTGTGCTGGGGGAAATCCCCCTTGTCAGAATCAGCCGATCTTTTCAGAGCCAAGAGGCAAGAAAGATTAGGTCCGCCAAACCTGGGACCACAGCCACCCCTCCCACCAGGCGCTCTGTCCCAGGGAGATGTGAGTTCTGTCTGTAAGCCCCGACTGGAGCTGGTGGACTCCTGCAGGGATGCCTTGCCCGGTGAGGGGGTATCTAGAGAAGCAGTCTGGCCACAGCCACTTTGCTGCACTGTGGGGAATTCTGCCCAGTCCTAACCTCCCAGTCTCCTTAGCCCTGTCAGGGGAAAACTGCCTACTAAAGCCACAGTAATGGCAGTCGCGTCTCCCCTGCCTGGGAATTCGATCCCCCCAGGCAGACTCCAGACTTCTGTACTGGCAATGGGAATTTCAAGCCAGTGGTTCTTAGCTTGCTGGGCTCCATGGGAGTGGGACCCACTGAGCAAGACCACTTGGCTCCCTGGCTTCATCCCCCTTTCCACAGGAGTGGACTGTTCTCCTGTCTCACTAGAGTTCCAAGTGCCACTGGAGTATGTAAAAACTCCTGCAGTTCAATGCCTGCCTGAACAGCTGCCCCGTTTTCTGCTTGAGACCCAGGGGCCTGGTGGAGTAGGCTCACGAGGGAATCTCCTGATCCCCAGATTGCGAAAATCTTTGGGAAAAGTGTGGTACCCCTGGTGGGTAGCACAGTCCCTCACCGCTACCTTGACTGGAGAAGGGAGGTGCCCCCAACTTCGTGCACTTCCCAGGTGAAGCGACGCCCCACCCTGCTTCTGCTCTTCCCTATGAGTGCTTTTAATGCTATAAGAACAGAGTTGAGTCATTGTGACTGAGATTATAAGGCCCATAAAGCCTAAAATACTTAGAGATTTTATGGCCCATAAAACCTAAAATACTTACTTATTTTGAAAGTTCTGGCCAGGTGCGGTGGCTCATGCCTGTAATCCCAGCACTTTGGGAGGCCAAGGTGGGTGGATTACGAGGTCAGAAGTTTGAGACCAGCCTGGCCAACATGGTGAAATTCTGTCTCTACTAAAAATACAAAAATTAGCTGGGCGTGGTGGCACGCACCTGTAATCCCAGCTACTCAGGAGGCTGAAGCAGGAGAATCACTTAATCCCGGGAGGCGGAGGTTGCAGTGAGCCGAGACAGCACCACTGCACTCCAGCCTGGGCAACAGTAGGAGACTCCATCTCAAAAAAAAAAAGTTTTCCAACTTTTTGGAAAATTTTAAGTTTTTCAATCTGCTCCTCTAAAACAATATACAATAACGTTTTAAAAATAATTATCTGTGAGAAGAGTAAAGGATGAGGGTAAAAATGGGAAACTTGTATTGAGTATCTTTTAATATTATTTTGATTTTTAGACTACATAAATGTATTACCTATTAAAATAGCTTTTAAAATAAATTGCAATGGTGTCTGCAAAGACCATTTCTGTACCCTTGTGGTAGCCAGCCTCCAAGACAGGCCGTAATGATCCCCACCCCTTGGTATTCATAGCCCTGTGTAGTACCCCCCACATCATACTAGGAAGGTCTGTGTGACAAATAACACATGGTGTGTCACTTCCAAGATTGGATGATAAAGACAATGGCTTCCATCTTATTTATTCTCTTACTTTCTCCCTCCCCCTGCTCTCTCTATACACTAGCTCTGGATAAAGCCAGCTGTCATATCAGGAGGACACTCAGGAAGCCTATAGAAAGCCTATGTGGTAAGGAACTAAAGCCATTGACCAACAGCTAGATAGGAAATGAGGACTGTTAAAAACCATGGGAATGATTTTCTAAATGTATCCTCCCCAAATTGAGCCTTCAGATTAGACTGCTGCCTCAGCCAAAATTTTGAATGAAATCTCATGAGAGACCTTAATCAGATCCATCCAGCTTAGCAGCTTCCAATTTTTTCCTCATAGAAACTGAGATGATGAATGTTTGTAGTTTAAGCCACTCAGTTTTGGAGTAGTCTGTTACACGGAAATAGATATCTAATAAAACAGTCATCTTTGACTTTTTAAGAGAAAAAGAAAAACATGGGATAGGGTTGAGGACCAAAATCCCAGAAAGGGAGCAGCGAGAGGTACAGAGAAGATGCTGATGGGCCAAATAGTGTAAGAACAAGAAGGTAGATCAATCTGAAAGGCAAAGGGCAGTGACAGGTAATGAGCTCAAGAATGATTGACATGAGTCCATAAGTGCCCAGATGGAAAATGTATTAAGGGACAGTATCTAAAGCAGCAGAGGCAGAGAGCAAGAGGACAGGAAGGAGGCAGGAAAGAGCTCTGCTGGACTGGGATTTAAAAGACCAGTATTTCTTAAGGCAAATGGGACCCTGAACAAGCCTCTCGGTCACTCTGGAGCTTTAGTTTTCTTATCTAAAAAGGAAAGAGATAGGATGACTATAAATTCTACCATTAGAATATTCTCTTTACACAACGCTAAAGGTGGTAGCACTGCCTTAGGTGAATTATAGTTTATATTATTTCAGTGGTTTTGAGGGACAAGCTATTGGTAGGGCATCTTCTCAGTCTGGAAAGCAACCCAATTTATGCATATGCATTATCATTTATTCAGTAATTGTTTACTGAGTATTTCCTCTGTTCTAGGCATAACATACTAGGCTTTAGAGGGGAGAAGGGATTAGAAAGGTCAATAAGGCACAATACCATTCCTCAAGGGACCCACTAATTCTGCCTGGCCTAACATTATCACAATGCCTGCCTATTAGCTTAAGTAACAAGTATCCTCCTTCATTCATCCATGTTTGAAATCCTTAGTTAGCTTCCAGTTTATCTGTCCTTGACCTTTTTAAGTTTTTACATCTATTCTTTAATCTTCTCCACATTGCTAACTCTGGAAAGAAAGGGTACCTAAAAGAAAAGGACCTTACTGAGCACTATTCATTTTAATAACCAGGGAAACCATTATGCCTCTTTTTATGAGTACTACATATCTATTAACGGAGCCTAAGATTGCCTTAGATTGTTTTGCTGTCACGCCACAATGGTTGCTCAATCAACTGGTGCAAATTCATCATTTTAGCTACAAGATGTATGACATGGAAGCCTTTGTAAATTGCTTTGCTGAAATCAATATACCTTTTGTGTATGGAATTCCCCAATACATCAAGCCACTAACCCCACCCAAAAAAAGAAGCGAATTTACTTTGGCAGGATTTCTTCTTAGTGAACCTAAGTCGGCTCTTACTGATTAACACGTTTTCTTCAAATGGTCACAATGTACAAGTTTTATAATTCCCCAAGTTGTTTTTACAGATACTGAAATATAAAATCACTCTATTATTAGGTTAATATTTCCAGAATTCACTCCTTTTCTTTAAAAAATGACCTTTGGCTCACATTTGATCTGCTGATAGCTTTCTCTATTTATCATATTTGTAGATGATACAGAAAGATTCTCTCATTGCTTTCTTTACCCTCTTAACCCAACCAATAAAGAGGAAATGCAGTATAAATTATGATCCATCAACATAATAAAATAATATGTTACCATTAGGTTATGATTTTAATTGCTACCTAGAAAGACAGAAAATACTTGCTATATAATATTAAAAGCAGAATAGAAAGTGAGAGGTAGACACAATCATCACCCTGTAAATGTTTTTGGGATGCAAAGAGGCTTAGAAAACAGTATGCAAAAGTGCATTAAGTAAATGGAATTGTGGGTTATTACTTTCTTTTGAAAGTTTTTCTTTAATTTTCTATCTACTGCTTTCCTTATCAAAACTCCTTTAGAAGAAATAAAATGGTACCTAAAAAGAGAGACAATTAGATAATTCTGATGTCTTGTTTAGCATTTACTGTTCACATTGCAATATTTCATTGTTCCCATTCCTCGAAATTAGCTGGGATGAAGACAGAGCACATATTATATAGTTGATCCTTGAACCACACAAGTTTGAACTGTGTGGGTCAACTTATATGCAGATTTTTTCAATAAGATATATTGGAAATTTTTTTCAAGATTTGTGACAATTTGGCGTTCTCTGTATTTCCTGAATCTGAATGTTGGCCTGCCTTGCTAGATTGGGGAAGTTCTCCTGGATAATATCCTGCAGAGTGTTTTCCAACTTGGTTTCATTCTCCCTGTCATTTTCAGGTACACCAATCAGACGTAGATTTGGTCTTTTCACATAGTCCCAAATTTCTTGGAGGCTTTGTTCGTTTCTTTTTATTCTTTTTTCTCTAAACTTCCCTTCTCGCTTCATTTCATTCATTTCATCTTCCATCACTGATACCCTTTCTTCCAGTTGATTGCATTGGCTCCCGAGGCTTCTGCAATCTTTGCATAGTTCTCAAAACTTGGCTTTCAGCTCCATCAGCTCCTTTAAGCCCTTCTCTCCATTGGTTATTCTAGTTATCCATTCGTCTAATTTTTTTTCAAGGTTTTTAACTTCTTTGCTATTGTTTTGAATTTCCTCCCATAGCTCGGAGTAGTTTGATTGTCTGAAGCCTTCTTCTCTCAGCTCGTCAAAGTCATTCTCCATCCAGCTTTGTTCCGTTGCTGGTGAGGAACTGCGTTCCTTTGGAGGAGGAGAGGTGCTCTGTTTTTTAGAGTTTCCAGTTTTTCTGCTCTGTTTTTTCCCCATCTTTGTGGTTTTATCTACTTTTGGTCTTTGATAATGGTGATGTACAGATGGGTTTTTGGTGTGGATGTCCTTTCTGTTTGTTAGTTTTCCTTCTACCATACAGGACCCTCAGCTGCAGGTCTGTTGGAGTTTGCTAGAGGTCCACTCCAGACCCGGTTTGGCTGAGTGTCAGCAGCGGTGGCTCCAGAACAGTGGATTTTCGTGAGACCACATATTCAGCTGTGTGATAGTTCCTCTGGAAGTTTTGTCTCAGAGGAGTACCTGGCCAAGTGAGGTGTCAGTCTGTCCCTACTGGGGGGTGCCTCCCAGTTAGGCTGCTCAGGGGTCAGGGACCCACTTTATGAGGCAGTCTGTCCATTCTCAGATCTCCAGCTGCATGCTGGGAGAACCACTACTCTCTTCAAAGCTGTCAGAGAGGGACATTTAAGTCTACAGAGGTTCCTGTTGAATTTTTCTTTGTCTGTGCCCTGCCCGCAGAGGTGGAGCCTACAGAGGCAGGCAGGCCTCCTTGAGCTGTGGTGGGCTCCACCCAGTTCGAGCTTCCTGGCTGCTTTGTTTACCTAAGCAAGCCTGGGCAATGGCGGGCACCCCTCCCCCAGCCTCGCTGCCGCCTTGCAGTTTGATCTCAGACTGCTGTGCTAGCAATCAGCGAGATTCCGTGGGCATTGGACCCTCCGAGCCAGGTGCGGGACACAATCTCCTGGTATGCCGTTTTCCAAGCCCAAAAGAACAAAGCTGGAGGCATCACGCTACCTGACTTCAAACTATACTACAAGGCTACAGTAACCAAAACAGCATGGTACTGAGACCACAACAGAGACATAGATCAATGGAACAGAACAGAGCCCTCAGAAATAATGCCGCATATCTACAACTATCTGATCTTTGACAAACCTGACAAAAACAAGAAATGGGGAAAGGATTCCCTATTAATAAATGGTGCTGGGAAAACTGGCTAGCCATATGTAGAAAGCTGATACTGGATCCCTTCCTTACACCTTATACAAAAATTAATTCAAGATGGATTAAAGACTTACATGTTAGACCTAAAACCATAAAAACCCTAGAAGGAAGCCTAGGCAATACCATTCAGGACATAGGCGTGGGCAAGGACTTCATGTCTAAAACACCAAAAGCAATGGCAACAAAAGCCAAAATTGACAAATGGGATCTAATTAAACTAAAGAGCTTCTGCACAGCAAAAGAAACTACCATCAGAGTGAACAGGCAACCTACAGAATGGGAGAAAATTTTTGCAACCTACTCATCTGACAAAGGGCTAATATCCAGAATCTACAATGAACTCCAACAAATTTACAAGAGAAAAACAAACAACCCCATCAAAAAGTGGGCAAAGGACATAAACAGACACTTTTCAAAAGAAGACATTTATGCAGCCAAAAAACACATGAAAAAATGCTCATCATCACTGGCCATCAGAGAAATGCAAATTAAAACCACAATGAGATACCATCTCACACCAGTTAGAATGGCCATCATTAAGAAGTCAGGAAACAACAGGTGCTGGAGAGGATGTGGAGAAATAGGAACACTTTTACACTGTTGGTGGGACTGTAAACTAGTTCAACCATTGTGGAAGTCAGTGTGGCAATTCCTCAGGGATCTAAAACTAAAAATACCATTTGACCCAGACATCCCATTACTGGGTATATACCCAAAGGACTATAAATCATGCTGCTATAAAGACACATGCACACGTATGTTTGTTGTGGCACTATTCACAATAGCAAAGACTTGGAACCAACCCAAATGTCCAACAACGATAGACTGGATTAAGAAAATGTGGCACATATACACCATGGAATACTATGCAGCCATAAAAAATGATGAGTTCATGTCCTTTGTAGGGACATGGATGAAACTGGAAAACATCATTCTCAGTAAACTATCGCAAGGACAAAAAACCAAACACCGCATGTTCTCACTCATAGGTGGGAATTGAACAATGAGAACACATGGACACAGGAAGGGGAACATCACACTCTGGGGACTGTTGTGGGTTGGGGGAAGCGGGTAGGGACAGCATTAGGAGATATACCTAATGCTAAATGACGAGTTAATGGGTGCAGCAAACCAACACGGCACAGGGATACATAAGTAACAAACCTGCACATTATGCACATGTACCCTAAAACCTAAAGTATAATAATAATTAAAAAAAAAAGATTTGTGACAATTTGAAAAAACAGACAAACCGTGTAGCCTAGTAATATCAAAAAAATAAGGAAAAGGTTGTGATGAGCACATAAAATATGTATAGCTATAGTCTACTTTATCATTTTCTACCATAAAATATTACACAAATCTATTATAGAAGGTTAAAATTTGTTAAAATTTATGTGCATGGCCAGACATGGCGGTTCACACCTGTAATTCCAGCACTTTGGGAGGCCAAGGTGGGAGGATTGCTTGAGGTCAGGAGTTCCAGACCAGCCCGAGCAGCATAGTGAGACCCCATCTCTATTAAATAAAAAGGTGTGGTGGCACATGCTTGTAATCCTAGCTACTCACTAATTGGGAGGCTGAGGCAGGAGCATTGTTTCAGCCCATGGGTTTTAGACTGCAGTAAGTCATGATCATACCACTGCACTCAAACCCGGGCAACAGAGTGAGACCCTTACTCAAAAAAAAAAAAAAAAAAAAAAAAAACAGAAAAGAAATAAAACCAATTGTGACAAATGCAACATATTAATGTAAAATGAGAACAGCAGAGGAAACAGAGTGTTGGGTATATGGGAACTTACTATCTTCACAGCAGTTCTGGAAACTAAAACTATCCTAAAATTAAAAGTTAATTTAAAAATTGAATGTTGTAGAGACATTGTAAAAAAAAAAAGTATGCACACAAACACTTATAGACTATAAATGACACCATTTACAGTTAAAAGAAATGTAAACAAATGTAAAGAGGCAGTATTAAACCATAACTACATAAAATTAACTAGTATCTATTGTACTATGGTAATAATTCTGTAGCTACCTCCTGTGGCTATTGTGGTGAGCTCAAGAGTTGTATTCCCTTAAATCACCATGTGAGGCTAACCATCTTCATGTAAGCAATTTGTCTCTCCAGTAAATTGCATATCACAGTAAAAAGTGAGCACTTGGAGTTCTCACTTATTTTTTATCATGTTAAAGTGCAATACCAGAAACCATGGGGCCCATAAGGAGTGCCACCAGTGATACTGTAAGTGCTTTCAAGAAGCAGAGGAAAGTCATAACCTTACAAGAAAAAGTTGAATTGCTTGACACATACCACAGATTGAGGTTTATGGCTGTGATGTGATGCCCACCATTTCAAGATAAATGAACCGAGGATAAGGACCATGGTGAAAAAAGAAATGGAAAATCATGAAGCCATCACTGCAGCTATTCCAGAAAGTGTGAAAATCTTGCACTTTTTGCAAAATACCTTCTTATCTCATATTGAAAATGCAGCTTTTATGTAGGTACAGGACTGCTATAAGAAAGGCATACCTATAGACTATAACATGGTTAGAGAAAAAGCAAGGACATATATGACAACTTAAAGCAAAAGGAAGGTGAAGTATCTAAAGCTGGAGAATTTAATGCCAGCAAAGGATGGTTTGATAATTTCAGAAAGAGATGTAGCTTTTAAAAAGTCAAGATAACAAGAGAAGTAACTCCTGCTGACAAGAGGCAGGGGATAAGTTCCCAGGCACCATTAAGAAAATTTTAAGGAGAAAGGATATCTGCCTGAACAGATTTTTGGTGCAGACAAGTGCCATATTCTAGAATAAAATGCCACACAAAGGACATTTGTTAGTAAGAAAGAGAAGCAAGTACCAAGATTTAAGGCAGGAAGAGACAGGCTAACTTTATTGTTTGGTGTAAATACAGTAGGGTTTATGAACAGGACTGCCCCTATCTATGAAGCTGCTAACCCAAGCCTTAAAGAAAAAAGATAAATACAAGCTACCCACCTTTTGGTTGTACAATAAGAAGGCCTGAACAAGAAAAGCCCTTTTTCTGGATTGGTTCCATTGATACTTTGTCCCTGAAGTCAGGAAGCACCTTTCCAGTAAGGGATGGCTTTTGAAGTTCTTTTGATATTAAACAATGTTCCTGGCCACCCAGAACCCCATGGATTCAACACTGAAGGCATCAAAGTGGCCTACTTGTCCTCAAATACAACATTTCTAATACAGTCCCTAGATCAAGGGGTCATAAGGACCATTAAGGGTCATTACACATAGTACTACAGGAAAGGATTGTCAACACTATGGAAAAGAGCCCTAATAGAGAGAACATCATGAAAGTCTGGAAGGATTACAACATTGAAGATGCTATCATTGTTTAAAAATAAAAAGCTGTGAAAGCCATAGTCCAAAACAATAAATTCCTGCTGGAGAAAACTGTGCCCAGATTTTGTGCATGACTTCGCAGGATTTATAACAGAGCCAGTCAAGGAAATCATGATAAATATTATGGATATGGCAAAAAAGGTGAGGGGGTAAAGGGTTTCAAGGTATGGATTTTAGAGAAAATTCAAGTGCTAATGGACACCACACAAGAGGAATTAACAGAAGATGACTTGGTGGAGATGAGTGCTTCCAAATCAATGCCAGATAATGAGAAAGACGATGCAGAAGAAGCAATGCCAGAAAACAAATTGACATTAGACAATCTGGCAGAAGGGTTCTGATTATTCAAGACTGCTTTTGACTTCCTTTACGACATGGATCCTTCTATATGATATGGGCACTGAAACTAAAGCAAATGGTAGAAGAAGGATTGGTACTGCAAAAAACATTTTTAGAGTAAAGAAAAAGCAAAAAAGTCAAATGGAAATTATGATGGTATTTCTATAAAGTTACAACAAGTGTACCTGCCTTTCCTGCCTCACCTTCTACCTCATCTACTTCTTCACCCTCTGCCACCCCGAGACATCGAGACCACTCCCCCCTCTTCCACATCCTCCTCAGCCTACTCAACATGAAGACTTTTGTGATGACCCACTTCTACTTAATGAATAGTAAATATGTTTTCTCTTTCTTATGATTTTCTTAATAATCTTTTTTTCTCTAGCTTACTTTATTGTAAGAATATACAATATAATAAATACAACATACAAAATATGTGTTAACTGGCTGTTTATGTTATCATAAGGCTTCTAGTTAACAGTAGGCTATTAGTAGATAAGTTTCGGGGAAGTCAAAAGTTGTGTGCAAATTTTTTGCTGCACGGGGAGTTGGTGCCCCCTCAACTCCTGTGTTTTCAAGGGTCAACTGTAGTCTCTATTTTAGATACACAGATAAGACTATTCCTTTCACTCACATACAAAAACAACAATAAAATAACCAAGTGTTTTAAAAGAATTTTTGTTTCTAACAATAATCCTTAAAAAAAAAAGGTGTAATCCCCCAACAGGCACACGCATGTGTGCACACACACACACACACACACGCATATACACACACATAAATTCTAACCAGGTAGTTTTCTTGAGGATTGTTAATATAGACCCTTACCCCTTCTCACAGTGGATATAACCTAAGGTGGGCCAATCAGTATTTCTATGGCATTTATCACACTGGAGCTGGGGAAAAAATTCAGTCTCTCTCTGGTGGCAAAGTTGTGTCAGAGATGTAAAAAATAGGAGCTGCTAGTAACCAAGCTTCCAGCCATATGAAAAAAGCCAGTCTGACAAGATGAAGCTGACCAGAGAGCAGCAGAGTTTACAGATGGAATCAGGCAATTCTTACAACATTTTAGTTCCTGATGTCAGTAATTCCTGAGCCTCAATTGCACCCCTTTCTGAAGTTACCTGAATCAATAAATTTATATGGTTATTGTTTGCCTAAGTTGGACAGACCTGGGTTTCTATCATTTGAAATAAAAAGTCATGCCTAATATAGAAGATATTATTATTCCTGTTTTTTACACATAGGAAACCTAAAGTTGAAAAAAATTAAGATTATGAAGTCAGTTAGCTTTGGCCTGGAAGCACATGTGTTTTTTATAAAGACAAGTTGCATCCCACTGAAGAAAAAAGCAGCTAAAGGAAAGATACATAAAAAGAGGAAAACAGAACAGGAAGGCAGAAGTATGGCAAATGAACAAAAATGGTAACAGCATTTATGTCAAGTTGAAACTTTAAAAATATCAAGTTTTCTTTATTAAGTTAGGAAACAAAACCCTTGAGAATCTTCAGGAACAGCTGATTCCATCCTAGTGTTTTTTTTCTTTTTTCTTTATATGGTATCCAGGTGCAGCTTAACTGGTTCTTCTTTTAGTCTCTCATGTGAGCTTCTCCATATAGCATGATACAGCATGGTAGCTTGCTTCATCAGAACAAGCAAGCAAGAAGGCAAAGAGTGCCAGCAAGAAAGAGAAAGTCCTAGTAAGGTTAAATTCCTAATCTTTTGTAGCCTGTATGAAGTGATAACCCATATGTTTTGCCATATTCTGTTCTTAAGAAGCAAGTCACTAGATCCAGCCCACCCACACACAAGGATTACCCAAAGGCATAAATACCCAGGAGTAGGGATTAGTAGCAGTCATATTACAACCTGCCTGACACACTAGTGGTACTTGAAATATTAATAATAATGGATTTCACAATCCAAGTGTTAGAGTCATTTGAAATACGTTAGGAGGTACCCAGTAAATGTTTGTTGAATGATTAAAATGAACGGAAAAAATGATGCTATCCTTTTTGAAAAAATCAATTATTGTTTTCCTGCTATGTTCTCAATATTTCCAAATGTTTCTGACCATCTCTGTGGTTGTACCAACTTCTTTCACACTGATTTTCTTAAAGTCAGGAACACAGAAATAATATAATTAATCTGGCATTTAATTTTGGTATTATGGTGATGGTGGAACACATCAGCACCTTTTACTTCAGTGCAATATTGACATATGTTCACTCAATAAACAAATCAGCATTCCCATCTCAAATAACTCATTCAAGAGGATAGGCAACTCAAATGTTAAGCTATGAGTTGACAATATGCTGCCTTTACCAAAAACCATACAATGCCATTGTGATGTTTAGTTTCTTGAGAATTAGCAGGACTTATCCACCCCATCTTTACTTGTTCTAACTATTGGTACCACTGTTGACACATGCACTGACCTCTGTCTGGCTTTCTGTGCCACTTTATATCAGAGACCGTAATAAAGGGAAGTTCACGAGATGACAATCCAAGATAGGCCTGTAAGTACAAGTGACAAAAAAAGTGGTGATCAGCCCCTTTCTCACACCACTAGTTTAACTAGAGAAGGTAGAGGGGCACAAGATGAGGAAGAAGATGAAAGAGCCATTTTAACAGCATGAGGAGATAATCACTGGCCCCTTTTCTTTTTTAAACCAAAAAGCACACTGTCAACTCTGGATGACAACAGTAAGACTAAAGAAATGCTGCAGACTTGTCTCCAACTAATAATAGAAGCAAAAGTATTTTTATCTTAGTTGGTACCATTAAGATGCCCTGATCATTCTTACAGAGCTGTTTTATTTTGTCTTTACAAGAAAATATACTGTCTTCATGAAGAAATGACAGTCAGCATGTGTGATACGTGAAGCCTCTGCACTAGATGTTCTTCCAAGGAAGTGTCCCTCCTTTGCATGCAAGAAAAGGGTCTGCTTTGGAGAAGCACCAGGGAAGTGACAAAAAAAATAATACATGAGGTATAATATTTGGCCACACTGTGCACAGGGCCAGGAGGAAGGATGCAAAAAAGCCTAGTGTAGTTGACTTCAAAAAGATTTAGGAAGGCAGATAAACTACGTGTGCAGGAAAATGTGACAGTGGCTTTACTGGAAAATGGGAATTCTGAAGATGTTTAAAAGACTTGGTGTCTATGAGGATCTCTTAATCTCATAGGAATCCTGCATGCCACTTTTCATACTCATAAGCTCCCCAAAGGCAGAAACAGACCATTATCTCCCTTCATATTTCCAAGTATAGTGCCCTTTACAGGAGATGCTTACTAAATAATAATAAAGCTAACATTTATTCACTACTCAGCCAGATTCTCTACTACAAGCTCAACGGACCATCCAACTAAATTCCCCCAGCCCTTTGAATAGGTATTACCATAAACCCCATCTTATAGATGAGGAAATGAAAGTTTAGGAGGTAATGTGACTTGCCTAAGTTCTTACAGCTATACTGTGGAGCCAAGATTCAAGCACAGGTAGCTGATTCCAAAGCCTTAACCACTTTTAATCCTATACCAAATGATGGCAGATTTGAATTGCTATTCTTAGGTATACAAGTGGATCATGAGTGACCCTTTTCTGATTCTATTTCACAGGATTTTGTTTTTCACTTGTCATGGTCAGAAAAGAATAATCTACTGCCAGAGGTAAACTCCTTTTCACAAGTGAGGTGCTAAGCAGGTCACCTGTTTTTCCCATGGTTCTGCCACTCCAGTGTGTGTAAAGAGGGTGCCAAGAAAATGTAAGACCATAGAGGAAGGATCCCCTGCTCAAAAGAATTTGTGTGTGTGTGTGTTGTCAGGGTGGGTATAGTAGGGCAAAATGGGCAAGGGTTTGGAAGGTGGAAAGGAGTGGAAGGTGGGCTGCAAAAATGTCATTTTAAAATGGTAAATCCTTTCTTCCCCAAGTAAGACTTACCAGTCATTCGCAACTCAATATGACTTACTTTGATCAGTTTGCTTTTCTTTTAGAAACTAAAAGAATTCCTGTTGCTCTGGCCAAAGAAAATGACCAGCCACTGAGGACAAAAACATTGTATTGGTCTAGTCAGCTTGGGCTGCCATAACAAAATACCATATAATAAGTGGTTTAAACAACAGAAATTATTTTCTCACAATTCTGGAGGCTGGAAGTCCAAGACCAGGGTGCTAGTATGGTAGGGTTCTGGCGAGGGCTCTTTTCCTGATTTGCAGATGGCTGCCTTCTTGCTGTGTCCTCACATGGCCTTTCCTTGGTGCATGTGCATGATCTCTCTTCTTCTTATAAGGCCACCAATCCTATTGGAATAGGACCCTACCCTTATGACCTAATTGAATCTTAATTACCTCCTAAAATCTCTGTCTCCAAATATAGTCCACATTGGGAGTTAGGGCTTCAATATACAAAATTAGGGAAGGTGGGGGAAACAATTCAGTCCAAAGCAGTAGTAGTAGTAAGCTCTGACAAAGAATGATGACTGTGACACCCAACCCACACTTCCTCTCCCCCTGACTTCTGCTAGGGCCTGGAATGAGTCCTACAGACTGTTGCATAGTTGAAAAAAGATGCTGAAGGCTCCTGGTGGACAAGGGGAATATTTCTTAAACAAGAGAGCTGGGCTTCCTTCTGGTAGCAGGGTAAACCTGGCAACTCTAAGATGTTCAATAAAAGGCTCCAGCTGTAAGATTTCTGTGAGAGCTGTACTGCATTTGGTGTTCTCCTTGGTGCAGGGGACTTGGGATAGGATTCTTCCCACATGACTAGAACCTTGCTAACTTGGCCTTATCCCACACTGCACATGTCTAATCCAGTTCCGCCACTGTGACTATGACCCTTTGGCCTTATCAATGCCAGTTTACCTCACCATGTTTCTATCTAATACAGCAAGGACCTGGGCAGATTCAGCCATCTCACTACATCAAACTCTGCTCACACTGCCTAGGTCTGTTCCCTTCTACCCCCAATCTAGGTCTGTGTTCTGTATTATCCTCTATTATCTATCTAGCCCTGCTTGAGGGCTGTGGGCTCACTTGGTTCACAGTACACATCTCCACATTGACGGAGTGGAAGGAGGAACTGTTTTGGAGGTTGAGGAATTGGGGAAAATGGTTAAGACATATTGGTATGCCACATGGCAACTAGAGAGTGAAAAAACAGGCATCATGAGGATGGTATAATATGGCCATATGGCAGGGAAACTGGTTAAAAACACAGGCTTTAGAGCTCAATAAACCTAGGTCTTCATCTCGGCTCTGCCTTTTGGTGACTATGCAACATTGAATACTCTATTCAACTCCTCTAAGCCTCAGCTTCTTCATCTTTAAACTGGAAATAACACCTCCAAATTCATGTTTTTGCCAGGATTGAAAAGGTACCATAATCAAAATGCTGATTATACTGCCAAATCTATAATAAGCATTCAATAAATAGTAGTTATTACTATTGAGAAGAAATATGAACTGGGAAGAAAAGAGCACTAAGTTGGCTGGACGCGGTGACTCATGCCTGTAATCCTAGCACTTTGGGAGGCTGAGGCTGGTGGATCACGAGGTCAGGAGTTCGAGACCAGCCTGGCCAATATGGTAAAACCCCATCTCTACTTAAAAAATATACAAAAATTAGCTGGGTGTGGTGGCACATGCCTGTAGTCCCAGCTACTCAGGAGGCTGAGGGAGGAGAATCACTTGAACCCGGGAGGCAGAGGTTGCAGTGAGCCGAGATCACACCACTGTACTCTAGTCTGGGCGACAGAGTGAGACTCCATCTCAAAAAAAAGAAACAAAGAAAAAAAAAAGAGCACTAAGTTTGGAGAAGGCTGTAGGCAGGAAAGTGAGGGGAAGGCCTAAAAATCCTCATTCCCTTTTCCATTCTATTGGGAGCCCTAGGACACTGAACGTGTCACTAAAAATCTTCCTGATTAAATTAACACTTGTGAGAGTTAAGTCATTCACAATATTTAAGTTAATGAATGTTCCTTAGTTTTCCACTACTTGCAAAGTACTCTAAATCAGCATTTCTTGTATCACCAGTGGTTGCCTCTGAATCATTTTTAATGCGTTTTTCTTTGTGGGGTCAAAAGAGATGGCAAGTTGAACACCATTCAGCATCATGTAGGAAAAGAAAACCAAACACTGCATGTTCTCACTTCTAAGTGGGAGCTGAACAATGAGAACACATGGACACAGGGAGGGGCACAACACGCACCAGGGCCTCTCAGGAGTGGAGGGGAGGGAGAGCATCAGGATAAATAGTTGATGAATGCGGGCTTATTACCTAGGCAATGGGTTGATAGGTACAGCAAACCACCATGGCACACATTTACCCATGTAACAAACTTGAACATCCTGCACATGTATCCCAGAACTTAAAGTTAAATTAAATTAAATTTTAAAAAAACAAAAACAAAAATCAATTTGTTATTGAGAACCTATTAGACATTGTTTTCTCTCTGAAGACAACACAGTAAACAAGGAAGATGAGGACTCTTCCCACAAAGCTTATATTTAAAGCAGGAAGGACAAACAATAAAAAAAAGAAAATAATAAGAATTTCCAGTCATTAAACAAGCCATGAAGAAGACAAACCAGAGAATAATGGTATGATAGAGCATGGTGTGTTCAGACAGGAAACATGATGTTAAATCGGTTTGGAGTAAGTTTGGCTGCATATACAAACTAACCTAAAATAACAGTGGATTAAGTAAGATAAAACTTATTTCTCTCTCATTTAAAAGAAGCATAGAGGTAGACAGCTCGGGGCTACTGTAGAACCTCACAAATTCATCAGAGACTCAGGCTTTCCAAATCTCTGCTCTACCATACCTAGTGAATACCCTTTCTCCCATGGTCTAAGATGGCTGCTAGAGCTCAGTTACCACATTAGGTATTCCAGGGAACACAACAGATAGAGAAGAGGAGAAAGAATAATACACTTCTTTCCTTTCACAGTTCCTTTCAAAGTACCACAGTACAATTTGGTTTATATTTCATTAGCCAGAACTTAGTCACAGGGCCACACTCAGCTGCAAGGGATGTTGGAAAATATAGTTGTTCAGCTGTGTGGCAATGTGCCTAACAAAGAAAGAAAGGAAGGCCTCTCTGAGGAGTCATATGACCTGAAGCCTCAACGATGAAAAGAAGGCAGTCATGAAAGGATCCGGAGATGAAAGGTTTCAAAGAGGAGAACAAGTGCAAAATCCCTGAATTGGGAAAGAACTCTGTATACCTTAAGAATCACAAGAAAGCCAGGGCACTGGTACAAATTGAATGAGAGAGTGTGCAGGAAAACAGTCTGTTGCATTCCAAAAGTGAGGCCATATTGAAGTGAAACCACCATGATGACTAATGTTGCATACCAACATGTTCTGCAGCAAAGTCTTTAAACAATACTTGTAGCATAGATAACTCTCCCATAAAGATGCTTATCTAACCTTCTCAGTGGTCGCAAGTTTGGCAAGAAAGTCTGAGGCATGACCAGCTGCACATGTCTTTACACTAAAAGCATGCTATATGAAGGATACTTTCTAGAGGGCAGGTGTGGGGATCCACTATCTAGCAGCTACCCAAGAAATGGCACCTCTTTGTAAGTGCCTATTAAATGTTTCTTTCTGAGAAACTGGATTTGTCAGCCTCTTTCTCTGGCCTCTCAGCTCCCTCGGTCTTCAGGGTTAGGTTTGCGTAGACCTACTTACTGTTCTCACTGCAGAACAGAGTGCTACAGCATGAAGTCAGAAGACTGGCATATTAGACTTAATAATAAGTCATGGTAGTAAGTTTAGATTGGAGTATTTCCAGTCCCCTTGAATGGGCCACGCCCATTATGTTAGGATGGATAAGGCTGCCTTAGCCTGAGCCATCAAACATCCAATTTATCTAAGTCTCCTTGTTGTAAATGCATGACCACACAGCAGTCTTCTGATTCCACAGCTCTATTAATAACATGGCTCTGGTTCTTGAGTCTCGCTCTCCCTCTCCCGACTTCCTTAGCAGCTTTTCCCAATTGTGACTTTGGAGTGCTTGGGCTTTAATAAGATCATGTAGGCATGCCATGAACAGAGATACAATTCAAGGTAGTTAAATCTTAAATTCCCTCAAAACAAACATATCAGTCAAGTAATATAAGATTTCATTCTTGGCTTCCAAGAAAAATATCCAGAAAAGGCTCTCTTAACCTTTGTTTGCAATAAAATAAACAGCTCAACAGTTTCCCTTTGGATTCGCCCAGATTTCATACAGGGGTTTGTGGGGAGTGTTCACATCTGCAGAGAGAAGAAAGGGAACAGCTGGAGAGGTTGTCTCTTCTTCCAGCATTTGCTCTCTGTAAGCTCTGATAATCTGAGTCACTGATCTTCCAGAAAGTTCAGCTGTTTAAAGATGGGTCTAAATTCCCAAGAGATTAGTAGGATTGTGAACAAAATAATGCCCTATAAGGCTAGTGTCTCAGAGAGCTTTCTTTCTCTATGTCACTCACTACACACTCAAATGCACACACATATATTTACACATACACACATATTTGTATACATATACAACAGCTAAAGCAGGCCAAGTAATTTGCATATGAAACAATTTTAATACATGTGCAGAACCTGGCAGGTTAAAGACCAAGTTAAAGTCAAGGATTAGTCAAACAGATAACAAGGTTAAAAAAAATGCAAGGAAGAGGTCACACAGAACTGTGGAACAAAGGAGACTCTAATGCAATAGGAAAAGTTGAACTTTGATTAAATGAATAAATAATGACAATGATTATTATGCATGCTATCTATTATCGAGCATTTACTACATGCTGAACAATTAGCACATATTAAATGAGATAAGGCTTATCCCATTTAATAATAATAACCTTAAGAGACAGGCAGTATTATTATAACTGCTTTATAGTTAAAGAAACAGTACTAAAGATTAAATTTCTTGCCAAGACCTGAGAAACAGTAAGTGATTGAGCTGAACTAAAGTCAGATCTGCCTAACTAAACCTTGTGCTCTAACAGCTTCTTATGCTTATACGATACTCATATGCCACATGGGGTAGGAAGGACAATGAAAAATGTAAACTTAAGCTACATTAACATTAAAAGTCTATAATATTTCTACTGGATTAAATTCCTATTATACCTCACCTGAAGCATCATGTCAAATTAGGAACCAAATTTAATGACACAGACTTTTAGAGTTAGAAAGTACTGGCTCCAACCACTGCTAGCTATGTGACCTTGGCTAGTTCCGTAAGAGCCTCAATTTCTCCATCTGAAGTGGGAAAAATATCTATTTTAAAGAGTTGATGTTAAGAGCAGAGATAATGTATATGAAGTCAAAAACAATGTTTAGCATGTAGTAAGCATAGAAGGCACTACAAATATGAAAGGCAATATATTTACTATTATTCCAAGAAGAAGGTGACTAGGACATAGATCATGTTTTATAAACATTAGCATGAGATGTAAATTCATATTTTCTAAAGGAGTGCTTTCATTATTACTTTGCATTCTGCTACAAATTACAATTCTTAACATTCCTAAAGTTGGGTTCTTCTGAGGCAAACAAAATAGATTCTATAAACCTAATAATTTCACATTCCCCATAGAACAGAAAAGGATTCTCTCCAGTTTCTTGTCAAAACTATCTCTGGAAAAAAAAAAAAAAAAAAAAAGGCCAGTGGATAGGAGGCCCAGTGGCTGCTGATGTCCTGCCAAATCCAAACACCCATATCTCTTCAAAGGTCTAGCTCATAAATAAATAACACTTTCTGTCTTGACTGACAGCGTTTATCTTGGATTTTAAAGCATCAAAGCACTGTTTGTGCCCAAAACGTTTTGTGAAATGATACTAATGTGTTCAATGATCTACATTTGAGAGGTTGTATTTCTGAAGCTGATAAACTCCAGCAAAACCTCCCTAGTGAAGTCTATTTTCAGTACATAAACTTCATCTGCATTTGAAAAGGCATCCGTTATTAACATCTGAGGAGACATTTATAGTTTAAAGCAGACACATGGACAGATTGGGGGTGGAGGCCTTCATCTACGTAGAGACAACTAGAAAGAAGGCATTAGAAATGTGGGAAAGCTGACACTAAGCTCATTTTTACATCTAGACCCAAGATGAATTCTAGGGGCAGAAAAATAAAGCTATGAAATAAGAGCAAGTATCCCTCCTTCTCTTCTTGCTCCTTTTTCTACTGCTACCATAGAAGCCAAAATGCTTCTGCAAAGTTTTCCACCCCCCACAGGAATATCCTTGCCTCAGATTCTGCCAATCAAAAGCCTCAGACACCACTTCTTCCATAAACTTTGCCTCTTTCCTTCCTGCTGAGATTATATCCATCAAACCTAAAATCTGGACTGTTGATTCACCAAAATACTTCCAAGGAAGTGAGACTGGTACCACAAGTGGTTAAGGGATGCCATGAAATAACATTGAATCACATAGGAGAAAGTTATTCTATTTTCATTGCTTTTTCTGAATTTCTGATTTGTTAAGAAGCATGTCTCACTGCCATGCTAGTATGTCATTAGCACCTCTCCCACAGTTGTTAAGCTATCTTCTTACAAAGACTCAGTCTCAGAGCTAAGGAACAGGCAATACTACCTAGATATAATTTAATAACACCATTTTGTTTATACTGTCTTTATTTTTAGTTATGGTCTATTTATGGCAAGTGAATTGTTTTTCCATTTATAGTAGTAAAATAAAGTTTACTTTCTAAATTCATTTATTTACATTATTCAAGTTAAAAAGATGAATCAAGAATAAAATCGTATGCAGATAAAAAATTATGAAAAGGGGCTGAGAATGAGTAAATGTGGGATACTAATTATTATACAACCTGAAAACGGAAAAGTTTAAAATGCATCCCCCTACTACCCCAAGGCAGAGCTAATCTATCCCTTCTCTATAATTCCACAGCCTTGTTTGTATATCTAATACAACATGAGTTCATCTTCTTTGAATTACAGTTAACTATGTACATTTCTTATATTCCCTAAATAGAAGTCAGAGTCTTTGGTTTATTCATTTTTAAGGATCTGTTTTATGTTCTACAGAGCACATTCTCTGTGAATGTTTGTTGAATTGAAAACTTGATTCACCTCCATCCCACCTGTGGAATAGTGGTAATCATTTTAAGGAACTTCAGGATGCACATAGCATAAGATTTCTCTACAGCATGAGATTCTCATTACTCACTATTTAAATATCAGTCAATAAATAATCAATATGTACTTTCTGACCTTCTATCATGTTCAAGTCCTTTGGAGTATGCAGAAAAAAAAACAAGACATATTATAACTCTTTGTTTTCTGATTTTAAAAGTTCAAATATAATTGCAGAAAATTTAGACAATACAAAAAGCAAAGGCCAAAAAGCGTAAGGTATAAAAATTAATAAACTCTAATTCCCACACCTGCAGATGACTGCTACTAACATTTTAGAGTGTTTTCTTCCAGTCTTTTTTGTGTCTCAGTGCCGCACTAGTATGTCATTAGTACCTCTCCAATAGTTGCTAAGCTTTCTTTTACAAGGACAGTCTCGACATGCTTGTTTTCAAAGTTGAGAATGCATTTGTGTATTAAATAGTGTTTCTGGCTTTCATTTTCTTACTCATCCCCACATACACTCTTGTGCCACCTTGTTTTATATTTGGTTTCTATATGCCAGCCACATGGATGACAAGTAATGGAGAAACATCAAGAAATGCAGAAGCATGGTTATAAACATCCCCTTCCAAACTTTTTCCAAGTAGAGACATTGCATAACTTAACAGGAAACATAAAAAGAGTTTTGAAAAGGTGCATCAGAATGTTTCCCTAAGTGAAGAACATCAATGGTGGGCATTTCCAATTGAGGATTACTCATGGAATCATGACTAATGGAATCATGACATGGCTGTGTGGGCTGGAAAAGGTTTAGAGATGCTTTTGTAAGACTAGGAAACAAAGGTCAAGATAAAGTTAATGACTCAGCAAAGAACACTGATTACAGAACACAGAATAGCAGGGTCTATTATCTAAACCTAATGCCCAATGGAGATAAAATATTTCACATTATAATGCAAGTCAATGGGATAAATAGGTGCGTGTTTACACAACTTCAGAAGAGCATATCTATTACTATATGAGGAACACCTGCATAGTTCATAGTTCAATAAATTAACAAAAAAGTTTTCCTCACTCCAGAGCCTGTCCAGTGAACTGTCACTATTGCCCTCCTGAATTTTTATCTTTCAACTGCCCACCTTTTCCTAAATTTATGTCTTTTATTTTATTTTCAATTATTTTCTCCTTCCCTTTTCATGAATGTATAACATAATCCCTATTTCAAGATTTCTGTACAGAAATCTAAGCTCTTTGAAAGAAAATAACTGTCACATATTATAGTTTATTAAAAGTGGAATTAAATTGAACTACTTGGTATTCATTAACATTAATTTACCTAGCTAATAACAACAGTAATTATCATTGTTTTAATAATCTTTTAGAATCCATATTATCTGCCAGTATCAAGCATCTGCTACTACCACATTGCTTATTACATTTGATTTCTTAATGTACCTTCACATGGAATTCCTCTAGTTTGGTTTTCCCACCCACTAATCACTCTACTCTCTATATTTCAAGTACTTCCTCCCACTCCTTCACTCTAGGTGTTAGTATTCATCAAGGATCTATTTGCAATCTTCTGCTCTTGTATCTATCAAAAGTTCCTAATCCTTCATATGCATTCAAGATATTTGATACCTCTTTTATTAGTCAACTATTAAATAAATCTGTCAAGACCCGACTTATCTCTCAAGTTCTAGTCATATCTTCTTAACATGCTACAGAACATCTTTAATTATATGTCTTGTTATCATCATACAAATAACTCAGTTTCATTATATTTTCCCCCAAATCAATGCCAATCCCTGATTTATCTTTCTCTCTTAATGGAGGTAAACCATTCCTTTGGTTTCCCCCTCTTACCCATAACATTTAATCCTCAGCAAGCACTATTGGTTCTTCCTTAGACTTCTTAATATTCATAACTTGATTCTCATGTTTCCAATTTCCAGATAGAGCCACTTATTATTATCTCATGCACAGACTACTGCAATACCTTCCTTATTAGTTTCTCTGTCAACAGACCACCCACTTCTAACCTATCCTGTACATATCTACCAGAATAATCTTCCTAAAATATTACTTTCATCATGCAATTTTCTGATCAAAATAATCTTTTTTTAAAATTTTATTATTATTACACTTTAAGTTTTAGAGTACATGTGCACAACGTGCAGGCTTGTTACATATGTATACATGTGCCATGTTGGTGTGCTGCACCCATTAACTCGTCATTTAGCATTAGGTATATCTCCTAATGCTATCCCTTTAATAGGTACTGTTGTCTAGAAAATAAAGTTCCAGTTTCACATCAAATTCTCATGATTTCCAACTTAACATCTATTTGGGGATTATTTGTAAGAAATAGCTCAGGAAAGTATAAAGGATACTAGACTCCGAGTAAGGAGATAAGGGGTTTAAATACTAGTGCTAGTTGGTAATTGTGTGATCTTATAAATGTCAAATTCTTTATTTAGAATATAAGGATAAATAAGAATGTTTTCAAATAGTTGGGGTAAATACAAATTAAGTAAAAAAAAAAACTGACATGCATGACACATGGTAGGCATTCAATCAGTCTGAATCTGAATATGAGGCCTCTTCTACCTCTAAAGTTCAATGATTCTCTTCTCTAATCAGTCTTTCCAATTCCAGTCCAACTCCCGTATTCACTTTTCCCAAACAGAAATTCTTCCATTCTCTTGTGCCTCTCCTCTACACCTACACAAATATTACCATCCTTCAAGTTCTCTTCAAAACCTACCTACTCTATGAAGTCTTCAACATAAACCTCATCTAAAAGTGGTCATTGCCTCTAGCACTCACATCTCTTAACTTATTAGTTGTCTTGCATCAGCAACTTTTCGTGTATTCAGAATATATCATTCTAGCAACATTACATGCTCCTTGAAGACTACTAATCTGCATGGCTCCTCTTTGTATGCCCTGTTCATTCATTCAATCATTTACAGAAAGTCTTTTTTTTTTTCTTTTTTTGAGATGGAGCCTCACTCTATCACCCAGGCTGGAGTGCAGTGGCGTGAATCTGGGCTCACTGCAACCTCGGCCTCCTGGGCTTAAGCAATTCTCCTGCCTCAGCCTCCTGAGTAGCTGGGGTTACAGGTGCCTGCCACCACTCCAAGGCAATTTTTGTGTTTTTAATAGAGACAGGGTTTCACCAAGTTGGCCAGATTGGTCTTTAACCCCTGACCTCAAGTGATCTGCCCACTTCAGCCTCCCAGAGTGCTGGGCTTACAGGCGTGAGCCACTGTGCCTGGCCAGAAAGCCCTCTTTGATGAGGACTGAGTTACACTGAGTTTTAAAGGATGAGTAGAAAGTGGCCAGGCAAAGACAGGGAGGGAAAGCTTCCAGGAAGAAGGAACAGCTTGTGTGAAGGTTCTGAGGTCAGAAAAATAGTTTTGCAAAATAAAGGAACTGAAAAAGAGATAAGATAGAGAGACAGAAAGGCACTAGAGAGAAGCAGCATGAGGTGGCAGAGAAGGGGAAGCAGTTCCTTCCCCTAAGCATATACTATCAAAGTGCCATATTTTTTAAACAGGTACTAGTCATATATTGAATGAGAGCTGTTTATACTATAATGAAAAGACTTCAGAAGTAGCAGCATGGAAGCTGTCAGGGTGACAAAAACAGGAAACAGTTAAATGGTGGGACTGTATTTTGATTGTTGCTCTTCTACCAACTAATGGCCACACCTCTACTCCCTCTATGACGCGCCCCCTCAACTCAGCTGACATTAAAATCCTTCTACTGTTAGGTAGAAAAAATAAGTTCTAATGCCTGATAGCAGAGTAGGGTGACTACAGCTAATAACAATATATTGCATTTTTCAAAATAGCTACAAGAGAGAACTTGCAATGCACCCAACACGTAGAAATTATAAATGCTCAGGTGACGAATACCCTGAATACTCTGGCTTGATCATTACACATTTTATGCATATAACAAAACTTCACATGTACCCCATAAATATGTACAAATATATCAAAAAGATTTTTTAATCCTTCCAGGCTGGAGTTCAGATAATGTGGGGCTCTTCCAGGCTAAGGTAAAAAGTTAGGGCTTTATGTTATGAAGATTATCTAGTTTGCATCCTGAGAAGATAACCCTCTGCCATGACTGGCACGAGTGAACCACGATTTAGAGGAGAAATAATTTAGGAGAAGGGGGTAGACTCCAAACGGTTTTTTTCTGGGCATTTGGCTGGCAGTTGCCATGGAGACTTAAGCTCAAAAAGCTGATATAGATAATGGAGCTGAGTATAAGCTCAGAGGCAATAGACTATCCTAGAAAGAGTTTAGCACATGCTACCATATTAGCCCCACCCCAGCCATGCCCCAAATGTGGTTCTCCATTGGAGTTTATGATACTGTAGAATGCTATAACACAGAGAAAACAAAGTCATATTTTCTTCTTCACACTTAATCCAGTGGAAGTCTTCTTTCTACAGATTTACCTAACTCTTCAGCTATTTCAATGTGAACTGTCTCCAAGCCATTTGAGGTTGCAACTTCTCTGTGCTTTGTCTCAGCACAAATATAAACTCTTTCTGGGAAAGTCTGAGGAAAGCTCATGAGATATTTGTACGTTTTATTTGGTTTCTCAATTGGAAAAAACAATAGACATTTCCCTGTTTAAAAAAAGAAAAACAAATCTGTTGACTCATACATACAAATAACTCAAACCAGCTGACCTTCAAAAATATCAGACTTCACATGTGGTCAAGCCTCAGACAGACTCTGAGCTTAGTTTGGAAAAAAATAATTTAAATAATGAACTGGTAAAGCAAATAAAGTTAAATATTTGAATGATGATTCAGTTGAGTAACCACTAGTGACCCCAGACTGCCACTTGTTACAGATAGATGTAAGATTTTAACTTGGGAGAGCCCAGAAACAACCAATTATGGTGGGTATCCTTTCAAATTGACCAGGGTCTACAAGCAAAAGGAGAGGGAATATCTGACCAGTAAAGACTGAAATTCTGAGGCCCTAGGGAATACTAGAGAGAAGTCTATTACACACATGACTCACTTACTCCTGGCTTGAACAATGAATTTTTCAGATTAAGGACTAAAACCTTTAAAGGACTGAAAATCATAGACTTCCCCCTCCCTATATATCCCCACTATGTAATTCAAAATAAAAACAGTACTAACCTGTAAGAGAAAAAAACATGTAAGGAAGCTTGACAGGTTTCTAAATTTCCTCATGATGGCCACTCTTATGCCTTTAAAAATTAATAATTTAAATTTGTTTAAAAACATATGGTACCCTATTTTTGCAAGCACCCTAAGCATATGCTTAGTTCACCTGTGGGCAATTAGCACTGTTTGGATCCCCATAGATACACTGTTCAAGTTTCTTATTATTAAAATTTCCTGCATTCCAAGAATGGCCATAATTTAAAAGCCAACAAATAATTGATATTGGTGTGGATGTGGTGAAAAGGGAACATTTTTAACTGCTGGTAGGACTGTAAACTAGTATAACCACTATAGAAAACAGTATGGAGCTTCCTTAAAGAACTAAAAGTAGAACTATCATTTGATCCAGCAATCCCACTACTGGGTATTTACGCAAAGGAAAATAAGTTGTTATATGAAAAAGACACATGCACTTGCATGTTTATAGCAGCACAATTCACAATTGCAAAAATACGGAGCCAACCTAAATGTCCATCAATCAATGAGTGGATAAAGAAAATGTGGTATACATACACCATGGAATGCTATTCAGTCATAAAACAGAATGAAATAATGGCATTTGCAGCAACTTAGATGGAGCTGGAGGTTGTTGTTCTAAGTGAAGTAACTTAGAAATAAAAAAACAAATATTTTATGTTCTCACTTATATGTGGGAGCTAAGCTATGAGGATGCAAAGGCATAAGAATGATATAATGGACTCTGGGGAGTTGGGAGGAAGGGTGGGAGGGGGGTCAGGGATAAAAGACTATATCGAGTACAGTGTACACTGCTCGGGTGACGGGTGCACCAAAATCTCAGAAATCACCACTAACGAAGTTACCCATGTAACCCAAAACTGCCTGAATCCCAAAAACTATTGAAATAAAAACATCAATGAATAAGTATCACAAAATATATCCTGCATTCCATAAAATTAATTATGGAAATTCTTAGGTAAGTATTTTTAACATAAAGTCGCTTTACATTACTAGATAACAAAATGACTATCTGTAATTTTACAAAATGCGAGACAGCATGACATCTCAATGAGACTCCTGTCTGGTCATCTCATTCCTCACACAATCAGCTTCTCAAGGCTGAGCATGGCATATATTAAATATAAGCACCAAAATTTCATCTTGGCTTATGGGAAACTACATAAAGTCAAGTTTATGTAAGTCAAGCCTTAGAACCAAAAAGGTTTCTATACTAATCTTTCCTTTTTCTGCCTGCCCTTCAGCATCAGAAAGGAAATAAACACAGTTCATTCCTAGATCAGATAGTTAATAGTTGCATTGGTCTGAAGCCCAGTGCCAACTATTTTTGCCCAGACTTCCCCTACACAATAGGAAAGGAAAAATCCCACAAATCTCAAGGTAGCAAATGGACAAGTCTATACTTTAACTCTCTCTTCTTCATGTTTCTTTTTTTATCTTCCTAGGTAAGTGTTGAGTTCTTGCTGGAGGTTAATTATGAAGAAACATGATGTGGTTTCTTCAAAGTACCCTTGACTGAAGATAGAACATGCTATGACATTAATCCAGTCACTTCTCCTATTCCCTTTCATCTGTAACCAATGTCCTGAGGGTTTGTACTATAGTCAGCTAAAAGGTCCTGTGTTAGGCCATTCTTGCATTGCTATGAAGAAATACCTGAGACTGGGCAATTTATAAAGAAAAGAAGTTTAATTGGCTCATAGTTCTCCAGGCTGTAGAGGAAGCATGGCACCAGCACCTGCTTGGCTTCCAGAGAGACCTCAGGAAGTTTCCAATCACGGGAGAAGGTGAAGGGAGAGAAGGTGTTTCACGTGGCAAAAGCAGGAGCAAGAGGTGGGGAACAGGTGTCACCCACTTTTTTTTTTATTTGAGATGCACTTTTGCTCTTTTTGCCCAGCTGGAGTGTAACGGTGTGATCTCAGCTCACTGCAACTTCTGCCTCCCAGGTTCAAGTGATTCTGTTGCCTCATCCTCCCAAGTAGCTGAGATTACAGGTGCCTGCCACCAAGCCAGGCTAATTTTTGTATTTTTAGTAGATATGGGGTTTCACCACGTTGGCCAGGCTGGTCTTGGAACTCCTGGCCTCAGGTGATCTGCCTGCTTCGGCCTCCCAAAGTGCTGGGCTTACAGGTGTGAGCCACCATGCCTGGCCTGTCACCCACTTTTAAACACATAGATCACATGTAAACTCAGAGCAAGAGGTCACTTTTCACCAAGGGATAGCACCAAGACATTTATGAGGGATCTGTCCCCACGATCCAAACACCTCCCACCACGCCCCACCTCCAACACCGGAGACCACATTTTAACATGAGATTTGGAGGGGACACATATTCAAACCATATCAGGTCCTTTGCAACACTGACACTTTATAATTATGGAAACGTCTTTGCCTCAATGAGGGAAAGGACAGGTAGGCTTAGATTAGTAGAAAATTAATGATTCAATAACACTGCTCAAAGTGGGCTAATATTTAAAAAGCACATTGACTTAAGCAATATACCATTTTATCATTGCATTCCTTGAATTCAGGAAAGTGCTAACACAAAAAAGTGGCCTAAGATAAACTTTTCTGATTGTATCAAGTATCTGAAACCACCCTGTGACTTCATGAGAGAAAGAGCTTTATTTCAAGATCAGAATGTATAAAAGCAAAAGGTCATCAAACAACATGCCCCATTTGTAAAATGCAAGAAGTTTCCCATGGCATAAAGCTCAAGGTACTTGAGAAAAGGATGAGGCAAAAAAATAGGTAATCAGAGGCCAAATCATGTGCCTGTTAAATTTTAAAAAGTCATTTCCCCCTAAAAACCTTAAATAAAACCAATAAAGTATTTAATCATGTAAGTAATTAAATCTGCATTTCAGAAAGAAGCCTCTGGTATCATCTTCACAGTTTGTGATATGGTGCACATTACAGAGGCTATATTTATTTCCCTGATTCAGAGAAGTTTAAAATTTGATAACAACTGTAAGGAATACAGAATTACTGAAAATAATTAGTTCTATTCATCCATCTATTCATTTATGCATTAAATTAACAAAAGTTTAATACTGACTACTACATGTGAGGCACCAGAGTTACAAAGACTAACAAGAATAACAACATAATCCATTCTTCCAAACAACTTAGAATTTGTAGAGGAATTGTGGATTTTTGAAAAAATTCTGTTGTTTTTATGACATTGTTAACATCATTTTTACTTGTGATCTCAAATGCAGAGGACAGATAATTCTACTTAGTTAATGACACTTCATCATCACTGATCCTTGCAAAGCCTCTCTCTTCTTTCATGTTTTTTTAATTCTGTTTGTACCCATAACACATTCACATCCCCACTCACAAGTCAGACAACCACTTAAATGTGTTTAATATATTTTTCCTTGCATATGCTTTTATAAATGTGTATTATCTGAGCATGTATTTTTAATTCATGTAAATGTTATTGTATTATATATTGCTGCCCGTTTACTTCACAATGTTATCCACTCATGTTGCTAGATATAACATCAAACTGTTTGCTTTTAATTGTTGCATAACATTCCTTGTTGTGCAATCATTACATTTTATCTAGGCATTCTCCTCGAAATGAACATCCAGATTGTCACAACTCCCTACCACAAATAAAGCTACAACAAATACCCTTGTACCTGGCCCTTTATAGACCCACATGAGAATTCCCCTGGGGGCATAAACACATAAGTGAAATTTCAAAGTCAAAGAGTGAGCATACTCATCATTTGTTTTCCAGAATAGCTGTACCAGTGTACAATCCCATCAGCAGAATATGAAGGTTCCTATACCCCCTACTTTTACTCCCCAGGCTCCTGCGTTTTATGTTTTTATGTCACAATTTACATCTTTTTATATTGTTTATCCCTTAACAAATCATTGTAGCTATAGTTATTATTAATAGTTTTTAAATTATATCCCCTCATGCCTTTCAACATATGGCATTATCAAACTTTCTAACTTTTGCCAGTTTAATAGGTAGAAAGTAATATCTCATTGTTTTTATAATTAGTATCTTTAAAATTATTAATCATTTTGAACATGCGTTTGTTAGCTTTTAGGGTTTTTTCCTAAGTAAATTTTCTGTTCCTATTCTTCATCTATTTTTCTCTTCTTGTTGCTGTATTCTTGTTGATTCCAGGCATTCTATACATTCAAGATACTAATCTCCTATTGATTACAGACATAGCGAAAATATTCTTTCCTTATGTTATGTGCCTTTTAATATTGCCCCTGGAAGCTTTGTTGAACAAAAATCCTGAATTTTAATGTATTAATGTTTCCTTTATTGGCTGTGCTTTATTGGTTGAAATTTTGTTGAGAAGACATTTCTCGAGCCCTTAGTTCACAGAGATATTCACTTACTTTTTCTTCTATTAACTTTATAGACTTATTTTTCACATATAGGTCCACTGATTTCTAGTGCCACTTTATCAAATATAAGTGATACACACATGGCTCTTCCTTTGAGATCTCCATTCTGCTCCCTCAGGCTGTTTATCTGAAATTGTATCATTGAGTTATTTATAAGTTAATAAAAACAACTTTGCTACTGTCTTTCCTTACTCCTGTCTTCTCAGGGAGCTCAAACCACTCCCTCAACACTCTGCCCTAAAAGCTTGATTACAAATGGAAGAAAGACAACCATCCTAGTTCTATTTTCTTTAGTCCTGCCCTTAATCAGCAATGCAGAAAGCATTTTACATTCCCAGAAAGATTAATACATTAACATTAATGTAGTTCTTCTTAATGTATTTATAAGACATGTATGGGGTGGGGAGCTCCAGGTGGGTAATTTCCTTGTTTAGAAGCCAAAAACACTTTGGATACAGATGACCAGGTTTTTAAAGATGATAAATTTTATATATTGATTCCTGAGTCATGTATTAGTAACACTATTATGTTGAACTGCTTGTATATTCTTCTAGATTGCACTAAGCAACAAAATCACTGTTCTTACAAGAACTGCAGTGATTTCTACTATACAATATAATTTTGAAACAACTCATACAGATCAGGTGGAAATGATAATAAACTACATTATTGAATTATAAATTTAAGGCTTATTATGCCTTCCATCAATCAGAGCCTGTAGTAACCCTTTCCAAGAAAGCCATCAACAAAGTAGTAACACAAAATTGATAGTGTTTGCAATTTTCTATGTTTGAGCTATATACCCATGATTATAAATGTCAAAATTATCTGAATAAATAAGCAATCTTCTGTCTAGATAAACAAGTCACAACTTTGACCCAAAGAAGGAAGCATCTTTCATAAGAAAGCTGTTACCCAAGTAAAAGCACCAAGGTGAGCCATTAATTGCAGGCTATCCCTACATTGTATTACCATCCGAGAATCCTCAAAGAATTTCCTGCTGCAAACACCTTTGTCTCCAAAGGTAAATTCTCATGTATACTGAAGATGCTGCCTCCAAGGTAAAATACCCAGGCCTACAAAACTTTAAAAAGCATCTGGCACACAAATAGTACTTCTGAAATAGATTGTCTTGATGATCACATCTTAGTTATAACAAAAGGTAAATCTTAAGCTTACCTTACCAAATGTGAACAACTTCTAAGAACAAGAATATAGCATTTCTGGCTGGGCGCGGTGGCTCACGCTTGTAATCCCAGCACTTTGGGAGGCCAAGGCGGGTGGATCACGAGGTCAGGAGATCGAGACCATGGTGAAACCCCATCTCTACTAAAAATACAAAAAATTGGCCAGGCGTGGTGGCGGGCGCCTGTAGTCCCAGCTACTCGGAGAGGCTGAGGCAGGCGAATGGTGTGAACTCGGGAGGCGGAGCTTGCAGTGAGCCGAGATTGCGCCACTGCACTCTGGCCTGGGCGACAGAGTGAGACTCTGTCTCAAAAAAAAAAAAAAAAAAAAAAAAAAAAATAGCATTTCTGCCAAGGAAAAAAAATAAGGGACCTGAGTTTTTCATTGGAATTTTCAAGAAGGACATTTGGGTGATGTTTTCCAACTTTCCTTTCTGCTAATTTGTATTTTCCAAATTGCCTATAATGAGCAAAAAGGAAAAAAAAAAGGGGGGGGGGAAGATATAATTTATTTTAAAATACTATATTCATCCTCATCATCCTCCATACCCCTATTACCAATACCTCCAACCACTTACACAGTGACAAAAGAGGGGTTTAAAATATGGGGAAGAGTAAATGATCAAATACAATGATTTGTAGGCTGGGCATGGTGGCTCGCGCCTATAATCCCAGCACTTTGGGAGGCTGAGGTGGGTGGATCACTTGAGGCAACAAGTTTGAGACCATCCTGGCCAACATGGAAAAACCCCATCTCTACTAAAAATACAAAAAATTAGCCAGGTGTGGTGGTGTGCACCTGTAATCACAGCTACTCAGGAGGCTGAGGCAGGAGAATTGCTTGAACCCGGGAGGCAGAGGTTGCAGTGAGCTGAGATCGTACCATTGCACTCCAGGCTGGGCAACAGAGAGTGACTCTGAAAAAAAAAAAAAAAGAAAAAGAAAAAAGAAAAGAAAGAAAGATTTGTAATGCCAAATAGTTTGTTTGTTTGTTTTGAGATGGAGTCTCACTCTGTAGCCCAGGCTGGAGTGCAGTGGTTGGGACTACAGGCAGGTGCTACCATGCCAGGCTAATTTTTGTATTTTTAGTAGAGATGGGGTTTCACCATATTGGCCAGGCTGGTCTTGAACTCCTGACCTCATGATCCACCCACCTCGGCCTGCCAAAGTGCTGGGATTACAAGTGTGAGCCACTGTGCCCGGCCTAGTTTTGCTTTTAATTATCCTTAATGTAGGATTTTAAAAGCCTACGGCAACTTTGTAGACAAAAGGATTACCTGGCATTCATATAAAAAGATCATGGAAAATTCTACTTGTATGTTAGGCATGGTAATTCAACTTGAGGCACCAATATATTCATCATAAAGTATCCATTATATTGATGGAAGACACAATATAATCATTATAAAAATTGTATCACCTCATTCCCTTTCGTTGTTAATAAATACCTCTCCATAAGCAACACTAACTAAAGATTGTATGTAGCGGTACTAATATTATTTTGGAAGCAAGGAACTGATATTGAATAAAAATAACATCAAGCCTTCATTAGTAGGAAAACTTGATGCTATTACTTTTATTATTCTGATCTTTAACATAGTAGTTTTGTTATTCTGGTGTTCAATATAGCAGATGAAATGTGGGATTTATCATCTTTGAATGAATAACAACTGTATGAAGCCTGAACTATGAAAATAAAGTAAGGATGTTCTTCTAATTTACTTTTGATTTTGTTTTCTTCAGCATTATTTCCTAAGTGGATTCCTGTTTCACTTTTGTTTGGGTGACTGGTTTTCATGAAATCTTATTAGGTTTAATGAAGAAACTGCAACAGTTGCTGAGATTATAATGTTGAAATATCTGGCTGAATCAGTGTTCACTTTGTTGGATGCCTACAAGGAGAATAAATATTTATTGAAAAATATAAGCATATGTAATTTATTCAGGAAATTCTCTTTCATATCAGAGGTGTTTGAGTCCCAGCTCATGTGTTTCAAGAGCTGTAAGAAAAGAAGCAAGTAGATGTAAGTGTAGATTATTCACCAGAGAATAATGCAAATAATTGGGGTTGGAACTAGGTTAGGCCTTGGGCACTCAGTTTGCCTGAACAAATTATTGGACATGGGGGGGTTCTTCAGAAATCAAAAGAGTTCAGATTCAGCAAACCTGATATTTTGATATCTGGAAAGAATCTTATAATTAATTCATTTTAGAGAAAAAGGCTAATCAATGCAGGTTTTAGAAACAGAATAGAACTAAGGAAAAGAGTATTTTCCCCTCTCATAACAAGGTAGAACAAAGTTACCAAGGTTTGTCCATTTTTCCTTAAAAACTCTTCATTTATCCAACCTTTCTATATCATATCACAGCTCCAGTTCAGGCCTCCTTTATCTTGCAGAAGATTTAATACAACAACCTCTGAGATAGACTTTTGGTATATCATTCTACAACCAGAACTCAGCTATGTTCATCCTGTCTCCTCTACAGGATATTAGAGACCTTAAGGAAAGAGACTATATATATATATATTTACCACATTTCTCCTGTATCTCCAACAAAGGCAAGTACAGCAATAGCTAATAATAGTTAATGCATATTAAGTGCTTACTATGTGCCAGGTATTGTTCTAAATGCTTTACATGTATTAGCTCATTTAATCTTCACAACAAGTACGATTATAATTCCAACTTTACAGGCAAGACTTATTTAAGGCCATGTGGCTAATAAATGATGGGGATAGGATGGGGATTTATAGCCGAGTAATCTAATTCCAGAGCCTGCATTCCACTATCCTTTCAGGGGTGGGGATGGGAGCTGCATATTAAATTTCTCAATTTAGCATGGGTGGTTGGGAAGATATTCAGAATTTAATATACTCTAACAATACAATTCTTCAGCATAGCTGAGCTGTGTTTTGTACATACTACCATCTCTCTGCTTATAATTGGCAACATAATCATTCCTCACACTTGAAGTAAGGAACAGTTTGTTCCCTCATAAAAACGGACTGACAATTGTTGCTATCCATGGTAAGCTAATAAAAAAAAAGTCATTCAAAATGTCCATATTGAATCCTTGGAAACTGTGACTGTTACTTTATTTGGAAAAATGGGCTTTGCAGATGTAATTAGCATTTGAAATGAGATCATCCTGGATAATGTGAGCAGGCCTTCAATCCAATAACAAGTATACTTATAAAAGACACACAGAGGAAAAGAGACAGAAGAAGAGGAGGCAATGTGACAGGTGGAGATTGGAGTGATGCAGCCACAAGCCAAGGAATGGCTGGAGCCACCAGATGCTGTAAGAGGCAAGGAATAGAATTTACTCAAGAGCCTTCTAATGAAGCCTGGACCTGCTGACACCTTGATTTCAGACATCTGGCCTCCAGAACTTTGAGAGAGTTTCCATTGTTTTATATCACCATGTTTGTGGCAATTTGTTATAGCAACCACAGGAAACCATCCATTTGCTATCTGTGATAGACTAGAAGGTCCTTGTACAGGAACTGTGTTTTATGTATTGTTGTAGCCCTTCCTTTATCAATTCAGTATAGTGCCTATGATGTGCAGATACAATGGCAATGACATTGGAAAATAAAAGTGGAAATGGAAAACAAAAAGGCTGATTTACAACATAAAAACTGTGTGACCTTATGCATTTAACCTGTTCATTCAATAATCACACACTGTGGATGTACATGGGGAGGTACTAGGCAATGAACTGGGCAACCAGGAACCACAAAGACAACAAATATGATCTTGGCCCACATGTCATTTCAAGTGACTTATTACATTTTCTTGTAATCAATAACAGTGGGAAAATGGGATTCATTGTAAATTCATAAGAGAAAAGGTGGCTCAGATTTAACAGTGGTAGAGTCTGGCAAGCAAGTCACTTAACTTCTCTGGGACTTCATCATAAAATAAATAATAAATAACAGGGGTGATATAAACACTGTCTTCCATAGTGTCTTCCATTATATTCTTTCATGAGACTGCAATAACTTTTGCCTCTCTGCCTTTCCACAAGAAGAGTCAAAAGTTATTGTATTCTCAGTTAAAACAGGTTTTTTATAATAATATTTTTTATAAAATGCTTAGAAAGTGCTATGCATATTATACAGATTATGAATTTAACTCTGACAACCTAAAAATTTTTTACATATATAAATTATATACTAATTTTTATGGTGTATATAAAATATAGATTTCATATATCTTTATATGCCCATATGATTATATATTTCATATATTTACAATATGTATGAAATAATGTATTATTATTTCACCAGTTTATCAAATGGAAAAAACAAACTCAGAGACAATAAATATAATGCCCAAATCCATACAGCTAGTACAAAGTAGAGCCAGGATTTGAAACAGGCTTAATTCCATAGTCTGAGGTTTTAACCACTACTAGCAGATTTGTTATGCAAATGTTAAAAACTGAAAATATTGTTAAAGCTTTCAATAAGTATGTATTAAATAAACATGTACCTTTGAGTGGGCATAGGAGATAAAATTTTTAAAAAGGCTATAGTTTCGAAGGAATCACTTTCTATAAGCAGGCCTTTAAAAAATAATCCCTGTTATTTATTATTTGTTTTATAATGAAGTCATAGAGAAAAGACTTGCTTCACAGACTCTGCTAACATTAAGTCTAGGTTAGCTATTCCTACTATCAATTTAGAATGAATCTTGTTTTCCTACTGTTATAATATTAATTACAAGTATTAGGTAGTACCAACAAAAATGAAAACAACAACAACAACAAAACCCTAGCAATCTGGTACTGTTTTGCCACAGTTGCATTTTAGCCAACTGGTAGCTTATTCTGTGATTTGAAAATAATTACTTACTTCAGCTTCTATATGGCTAATAGTAACCTGATAATAAATCTAAAAATTTTCTTTACATAGGTATTCTGAGAAATATACAGTAATAAAGCATGTGACAACTTTATTCTTACTAATTACTTTATTCTTGCTAATTCCTTCAAAGCATCATAAAAGTCCTGAAAATTGAAATGCATACAAAACTGTTGTTTGCAATAAATCTAATTACAGTTGATCCTTGTTTTTGATAATTCTGTATTTGCATATTTGTCTACTTGAGAAAATTTATTTGTAAACCTAAAGTCAGTATCCTTGACACTTGGTCATTTGTGGACATACACAGAAAGGCAAAAAATTGGAGTCACTGGACATGCATGTTCCCAACTGAGGTCAAACAAGGAGATGCTCTGCCTTCTTGTTTCAGCTCTTGAACTGTAAACATGTGTTCTTTTCTTGGTCTATTTAGTGCCACCGTTTTTACATTTTTGTGCTTTTTGTTGGTGATTCTGCTGTTTAAAATGGCTTCCAAGCACAGTGGTTAAGTGCTGCCAAGTGTTTCTAAGTGCAAGAAAGCTGTGATATGCCTGATGGAGAAAATATGTGTGTTAGGTAAACCTCCTTCAGGCACGAGCTAGAGGTAAACCTCCTTCAGGCACGAGCTAGAGTACTGTTGGCCATGAATTCAATGTTAATGAATGAACAATACAACACATCCAGGAAAAGAAAGAAGAAATTTGGTAATCGATACCAGAGACCACACCAGACAGTACTAAAATAACACCTACAGTGCATAATGAAGCTATGGAAAAGATGAAAAAGTGGCTACATTTGTGGATTCATGAGATGATGACCTATTTTTTTTAAAATAAGCATAGTGTACAGCATTGCTGTGAGGCTGAAAACCAAAGAAATTTATAGTCACATTACTCAAGGTTTGGAAAAAATTACATCCTTTTCAGCTAGTGCTTTATTATAAAGAAATACTGTATACAGTTAATTATTTGTACAAAAGACATATTAAAGAGGTGTTTTTAAACAGAAACATATGCTAAACAAGGTTATGTATTGATTGGTTGATTAAAAATGTGACCAGAAACTTAACCTTGTATTTCTCCTAGTAGCAATGGCTCTGTATTTGCTAATTCAGTGTTTGCTGCAACTTTATAGTACAGAACTACTACAGCACTTCATTAAAAGAGAAACAACAAATAGAAAGGAAATAAATCCTTTCTTACTGATATGCTGTTTCAACCATCTTCCCTATTTTCCAAAGGCTATTTAAGCAACAAAAGCAGAAATGTTAGAGAAGGAATTTTCAAGAAGAATGAGGAAAAGCCATATTGGATTGGCCTCAGAAAGGATAAAAAGGGTTATTCTAAACTCAAAGCCACATTACGAACTCACAAGCAGCTAGAGTGGATATCCATTTTGTATGGCTTAGTTAAAATGAAACTAACACATTCTATGTGAGATGAACGCTGCAGGCCAGTAATTATTATTACATGTATCTTCATGTTTGTAATTCCCCATAAGCAATCAACCTAGTGTTCTACAATGCAGGACATATAAAGTCAGAGAGATCTTGGCTCAAACCCGAACTTTGCTACCATCCAACCTAAGTGCCCTTGGACAACTCTTAACATTTTTTAGCTTCATCTCTAAAAAGAGGAAATAATATCAATCTCACAATTTTGCTTTAAGAATTAAATAATTATGTTAATCATTTAGTACATCATAAAGATTTAATAAGGTCAATAAAGTTTATTATTTTGTTATTACTGTTGTTAAAATCACGGAATATTGGTGCCAAAGGAAAATTTCAGACAAATTAAATTTAACAGAGTGTAACTGAGCAAGGAAAAAAAAATCAATTCATGAATCAGGCAGCCTGAAGAATCACAGCAGATTCAGAGAAACTCCAGGGATGTCTCATGGTCAGAGCAAATTTATAGATAAAAAAAGGGATGTGACGTACAGAAAACAGAAGTGTAGTACAGGAACAGCTGGATTGGTTACAGGTTGGTTTTTGCCTTATTTGAACACAGTTTGAACAGTCAGCAGTGTATGAGTGATTGAAGTCTGGCTGCTGGGATTGACTGATACACAGCTGTTGTTACAGTAGCATACTCCTAAGTTAGGTTTTCAGTCTTGTCTACCTACTAAGTTAGGTTACGGTTTGTCCATAAGGACTCAAATATGGAAGTATGGAGGCTTTCTCAGGCCATATTTAATTTGATTTAACAATTGGCAATTTCATATGATCAAATCTAATATTATTGCATAGCTCAACTTTTAATGTTAAATAAACAGTAAAGACAACATTTATGTGTCGGAGCTATGTATTTTAGTTGCCAAATCAAAATATTTTTCCTCTATGGCTCAATATTTGCCATGGTTTGGTTACTAGTCAGGAATATGATATAATAAGAATCTTTCTAAATTCTCACAATTTTAGTAGCTATCTCTCATGGAATGTCTAGACAAAGATGGTAATATGTTTATGTTAGGTGGCAATGTTCCAATATATTGAGTAGATGAAATATCAAGAGAAAAATTCAATCATACCAGCCACCAGAAAACTGAAATAAATCTCAAGTAGAATCAACTCTACACTTATATAACCAGGTTTTGAATAAAATATTACTAGTGAAACAGTCAAATTCTCACCTGCCTGAGCTACTCTGTTTTCTTTTCAAAACAATTTAATTCCTTCATGCTCTCCATCTGGCTTATACCTGTGCATTTCTTAATTTCTACCTTAATTTCTACCTCCAAAGTTCCTTTCCAATTTTTCCCTGTCTAGGTGTCAGAGTCAATGTGATATAAATAGGAAGAGTATGGCTTTGGAGTTTAACTCTGGCTCTACCAAGTGCACTCACTGTAAGAGCTTGGACAAGTCCCTTAACATCCTCATCTAAGAAGGGAGGCTCATATCCTCATAGGGTTAGCGTAAGAATCATTGAAATAACATTTATGAAAAGTTGGCATCATATATAATTTACAGACAGGTTCAAGAATGTTAATTCCTCCTGCTTCTCCTTGTTCTGTCTCCACTGAGAAATCCAGTCTTTGCATAAAAGGACACTAGACTCCTGAAATTTCATAACTCTATTTCAGAAATTGATATCTCTTCTAGCTTCTTGTCCAATTGATCACATATCTGGTAGCTATTTCTACCTCTTGTCCTTCTCCCCTTCTAACCCCTCAATATATCTAAAACTGGTTTTCCCTCCTGAATGTCTTATTTCTACAGCTATTTGTATTTCTCCCTTACTACTCTCTAGAAAAGCCAATCCTACCTTTACATTCATACACTCTTTCCCATTTCCCTAATACCCTAATCCCTAATAACTGAGTTCCCTGTAACCCTAATAACTGAGTCTTGGAACAATGGAATACCCTCCTTACTGGCCTCTTTTTCTTAAACTATCCACTTGACTAGTCACTAACCCCATGCTAATCCTAAAGCACTGCTTCCAAATTCTTACTATGAGAAAATAGTTCTTCTATCCTTTTTTTTTTTTTTCAAAAATTAGATTTTGTTTCTCCTCGTTCAACATACATTTTAAAATTTTTTTAGAGAAAAAAGCCTTGACCTCCATCAGAAATTCAGGTAAAGATATAAAAGATCATCTGTCAGAAAAACAAAAATTCCCACTGATCTGAATAGTGTCATTGAACGCTCTCTTTCAACTGCTATGGAATTTACCTAAAGAGATGCTGTCTTGTGAGGAATCTTGAGCAGTGAGAAGAGAAATAAAGGTAAAACTGCCAGGTTAGAAGATATTTAAGTTAATTTCAAAACATACACACACAACACAATAAAACAGATGGAAGATCTAGGGGTAAGAGAAAGCTTTATAAGTAAAGTTTTATAAACTCAATAGATTTTCTAACATAAGGTTCTCATCGATTCAAATTCCTATCTCGCTCGGTTTTTAAAATCACTGAACATTTGATATCTAAAAGTAAAACAAACAAATTTTTATCTCTTCCTGATACGAAGGAAGAATCAGGAAAAAGGAGCTTTTAATCACCTAAAAATAGATATGGCTTTCAAATGAGAAAGTTGCCAGTAACCAACCAAGTAAAGTCCCAAATTAAGTTAATTTTGATAAAGAACATTCACTATGCATTCTAGATAACATTATAATCATAATAAGCAATCAACTGAGGATAGGAAACTAGTCAGAAGGAAAATAAATTGTGCTTACAGTACTATTCGATTCCATTTTAATCCAAAGTTTATCTCATTTAGTTATTTACCTCTAATAAAACAAATAATGTCAAATTCTGATAGTTAATTATTAAGGTGAAAAAGTCAAGTCTTGAGTTTGAACTATGTGGCTGATCACTTGAATTACTTGTTCTCTAGAAAACATGAAAACAACTGCCAACACTAGTTTGGGAAACATTCTATTGGCTGAGCTTAAGGTAAATCATTCAAATTCTTTCAAATTGGTTTCTACTCAACAAACATTATTCATATAATCAATATTTACTGACTACTATTAAATACCAGACAATGTGCTAAACCAGCAGTCCCCAACCTGTTTGGCACCAGGGACCAGTTTCATGGAAGACAATTTTTTCCACGAACTGGAAGGCAGGGGATGGTTGAAGGATCATTCAAGTGCATTACATTTATTGTGCACTTTATTTCTATTATTACTTCATTGTAATATACAATGAAATAATCATACAACTCACCATAATGTAGAATCAGTGGGAGCCCCGAGCTTGTTTTCCTGTAACTAGATGGTCCCATCTGGGGATGATGGGAGACAGCGAAACCAGAAGTGTGTCGCTTATGTTTAGTGTACTCCATAATCTCGTTTTGGTTGCTGTCACTGCAGAAAACCCTGTTTCACAAAGATACGATGTTGGAAATGGAAGCAGGCTTTTCAGTGATTTTTTGGCAATCTCGGGATATTCCACTTTGACTTTAATCCACAATGTATGGAGATTTGAAATTCTCTCAAACTTATTTTTAAGGCCACCATCATTTGCGATCTAAAGCAGTTGATTCTCTTCTAGCACAGACAAAGTCAATTTACATGGCTTATTCACAAATGGGTGGTGGGTCCATTCCTTCCCAGGTTGGGGGTCTTTTGTGGTAGGGAAGTAATGCTCAAACTTCGGTGTGAGCCGAAGCAGGGCAAGGCATCACCTCACCCGGGAAGTGCAAGGGGTCAGGGAATTCCCTTTCCTAGCCAAGGAAAGGGGTGACAGATGGCACCTGGAAAATCAGGTCACTCCCACCCTAATACTGTGCTTTTCCAACAGTCTTAGCAAACAGCACACCAGGAGATTATATCCTGAGCCTGGCTTGGAGGCTCCTACGCCCACGGAGCCTCACTCATTGCTAGCACAGCAGTCTGAGATCCAACTGCAAGGCAGCAGCAAGGCTGGGGGAGGGGCAACCGCCATTGCCAAGGCTTGCGTAGGTAAACAAAGCAGCCAGGAAAAGCTCAAACTGGGTGGAGCCCACCACAGCTCAAGGAGGCCTGCCTGCCTCTGTAGACTCCACCTCTGGGGTGCGGGCATAGCAAAACAAAAGGCAACAGAAACTTCTGCAGACTTAAATGTCCCTGTCTGACAGCTTTGAAGAGAGTAGTGGTTCTCCCAGCACGCAGCTTGAGATCTGAGAACGGACAGACTGCCTCCTCAAGTGGGTCACTGACCCCCAAGTAGCCTAACTGGGAGGCACCCCACAGTAGGGGCAGACTGACACCTCACATGGCTGAGACAAAACTTCCAGAGGAACCATCAGGCAGCAACATTTGCTGTTCACCAATATCTGCTGTTCTGCAGCCTCTGCTGCTGATATCCAGGCAAACAGGGTCTGGAGTGGACCTCCAGCAAACTCCAACAGACCTGCAGCTGAGGGTCCTGACTATTAGAAGGAAAACTAACAAACAGAAAGGACATCCACACCAAAACCCCATCTGTACGTCACCATCATCAAAGACCAAAGGCAGATAAAATCACAAAGATGGAGAAAAACAGAGCAGAAAAACTGAAAAATCTAAAAATCAGAGTGCCTCTCCTCCTACAAAGGAACGCAGCTCCTCACCAGCAATGGAACAAAGCTGGACAGAGAATGACTTTGACGAGTTGAGAGAAGAAAGCTTCAGACGATCAAACTACTCCGAGCTAAAGGAGGAAGTTCAAACCCATGGCAAAGAAGTTAAAACCTTGAAAAAAGATTAGACAAATGGCTAACTAGAATAACCAATGCAGAGAAGTCCTTAAAGGACCTGATGGAGCTGAAAACCACGGCACGAGAACTACATGATGAATGCACAAGCCCCAGTAGCCGATTCGATCCACTGGAAGAAAGGGTATCAGTGATGGAAGATGAAATGAATGAATTGAAGTGAGAAGAGAAGTTTAAAGAAAAAAGAATAAAAAGAAACAGACAAAGCCTCCAAGAAATATGGGACTATGTGAAAAGACCAAATCTACACATGACTGGTGTACCTGAAAGTGAAAGGGAGAATGGAACCAAGTTGGAAAACACTCTGCAGGATATTATCCAGGAGAATTTCCCCAATCTAGGAAGGCAGGCCAACATTCAACTTCAGGAAATACAGAGAATGCCACAAAGATATTCCTCGACAAGAGCAACTCCAAGACACATCATTGTCAGATTCACCAAAGTTGAAATCAAGGAAAAAATGTTAAGGGCAGCCAGAGAGAAAGGTCGGGTTACCCACAAAGGGAAGCCCATCAGACTAACAGCTGATCTCTCAGCAGAAACTCTACAAGCCAGAAGAGACTGGGGGCCAATATTCAACATTCCTAAAGAAAAGAATTTTCAACCCAGAATTTCATATCCAGCCACAGTAAGCTTCATAAGTGAAGGAGAAATAAAATACTTTACAGACAAGCAAATGCTGAGAGATTTTGTCACCACAAGGCCTGCCCTACAAGAGCTCCTGAAGGAAGCACTAAACATGGAAAGGAACAACCGGTACCAGCCACTGGAAAAACATGCCAAATTGTAAAGACGATCGAGGCTAGGAAGAAACTGCATCAACTAACGAGCAAAATAACCAGCTAACATCATAATGACAGGATCATATTCACACTTAACAATATTAACCTTAAATGTAAATGGGCTAAATGCTCCAATTAGAAGACACAGACTGGCAAATTGGGTAAAGAGTCAAGACCCATCAGTGTGCTGTATTCAGGAGACCCATCTCACATACAGAGACACACACAGGCTCAAAATACAGGGATGGAGGCAGATCTACCAAGCAAATGGAAAACAAAAAAAGGCAGGGGTTACAATCCTAGTCTCTGATAAAACAGACTTTAAACCAATAAAGATCAAAAGAGATAAAGAAGGCCATTACATAATGGTAAAGGGATCAATTCAACAAGAAGAGGTAACTATCCTAAATATATATGCACCCAATACAGGAGCACCCAGATTCATAAAGCAAGTCCTTAGAGACCTACAAACAGACTTAGACTCCCACACAATAATAATGGGAGACTTTAACACCCCACTGTCGACATTAGACAGATCAACGAGACAGAACGTTAACAAGGATATCCAGGAATTGAACTCAGCTCTGCACCAAGCGGACCTAATAGACATCAACAGAACTCTCCACCACAAATCAACAGAATATACATTCTTCTCTGGCCAGGCGCAGTGGCTCACGCTTGTAATCCCAGCACTTTGGGAGGCCGAGGCAGGCGGATCACGAGTTCAGGAGATCGAAACCACGGTGAAACCCCATCTCTACTAAAAACACAAAAAATTAGCCGGACATGGTGGTGGGCACCTGTAGTCCCAGCTACTCGGAGAAGCTGAGGCAGGAGAATGGCGTGAACCCAGGAGGCAGAGCTTGCAACGAGCCGAGATCGTGCCACCGCACTCCAGCCTGGGTGACACAGCAAGACTCCATCTCAAAAAACAAACAAACAAACAAAAAAAATACACATTCTTCTCAACACCACACCATATTCCAAAACTGACCACATAGATGGAAGTAAAGCACTCCTCAGCAAATGTAAAAGAACAGAAATTATAACAAACTATTTCTCAGACCACAGTGCAATCAAACTAGAACTCAGGATTAAGAAACTCACTCAAAATCACTCAACTACATGGAAACTGAACAACCTGCTCTTGAATGACTACTGGGTACATAACGAAATGAAGGCAGAAATAAAGATGTTCTTTGAAACCAATGAGATCAAAGACACAACATACCAGAATCTATGGGACACATTCAAAACAGTGTGTAGAGGGAAATTTATAGCACTAAGTGCCCACAAGAGAAAGCAGGAAAGATCTAAAATTGACACCCTAACATCACAATTAAAAGAACTAGAGAACAAGAGCAAACACATTCCAAAGCTAGCAGAAGACAAGAAATAACTAAGATCAGAGCAGAACTGAAAGAAATAGAGACACAAAAAACCCTTCAAAAAAGTCAATGAATCCAGGAGCTGGTTTTTTGAAAAGATCAACAAAATTGATAGACTTCTAGCTAGACTAATAAAGAAGAAAAGAGAGAAGAATCAAATAGACGCAATAAAAAATGATAAAGGGGATATCACCACCAATCCCACCGAAATACAAACTACCATCAGAGAATACTATGAACACCTCTACACAAATAAACTAGAAAATCTAGAAGAAATGGACAAATTCCTCGACACATAAACCCTCCCAAGGCTAAACTAGGAAGAAGTTGAATCTCTGGATAGACCAATAACAGGCTCTGAAATTGAGGCAATAATTAATAGCCTACCAACCAAAAAAAGTCCAGGACCAGGTGGATTCACAGCCAAATTCTACCAGAGGTACAAGTAGGAGCTGGTACCATTCCTTCTGAAATTATTCCAATCAATAGAAAAAGAGGGAATCCTCCCTAACTCATTTGATGAGGCCAGCATCATCCTGATACCAAAGCCTGGCAGAGACACAACAAAAAAAGAGAATTTTAGACCAATATCCCTGATGAACATCGACACAAAAATCCTCAATAAAATACTGGGAAACCGAATCCAGCAGCACATCAAAAAGCTTATCCACCATGATAAAGTGGGCTGCATCCCTGGGATGCAAGGCTGGTTCAACATACACAAATCAATAAATGTAATCCAGCATATAAACAGAACCAGACAAAAACCACATGATTATCTCAATAGATGCAGAAAATGCCTTTGACAAAATTCAACAACGCTTCATGCTAAAAACTCTCAATAAATTAGGTATTGATGGGACATATCTCAAAATAATAAGAGCTATCTATGACAAAGCCACAGCCAATATCAAACTGACTGGGCAAAAACTGGAAGCATTCCCTCTGAAAACTGGCACAAGACAGGGATGCCCTCTCTCACCACTCCTATTCAACATAGTGTTGGAAGTTCTGGCCAGAGCAATCGGGCAGGAGAAGGAAATAAAGGGTATTCAATTAGGAAAAGAAATTGTCAAATTGTCCCTGTTTGCAGACAACATGATTGTATATCTAGAAAACCCCATCATCTCAGCCCAAAATCTCCTCAAGCTGATAAGCAACTTCAGCAAAGTCTCAGGATACAAAATGAAGTGCAAAAATCACAAGCATTCTTATACACCAATAACAGACAAACAGAGAGCCAAATCATGAGTGAACTCCCATTCACAATTGCTTCAAAGAGAATAAAATACCTAGGAATCAAACTTCCAAGGGATGTGAAGGACCTCTTCAAGGAGAACTACAAACCACTGCTCAATGAAATGAAAGAGGATACAAACAAATGGAAGAACATTCCATGCTCATGGGTAGGAAGAATCAATATCATGAAAATGGCCACACTGCCCAAGGTAATTTATAGATTCAATGCCATCCCTATCAATCTACCAATGACTTTCTTCACAGAATTGGAAAAAACTACTTTAAAGTTCATGTGGAACCAAAAAAGAGCCCACATTGCCAAGACAATCCTAAGCCAAAAGAACAAAACTGGAAGCATCACAGTACTTGACTTCAAACTATACTACAAGGCTACAGTAACCAAAACAGCATGGTACTGTTACCAAAACAGAGATATAGATCAATGGAACAGAACAGAGCCCTCAGAAATAATGCCACATATCTACAAGTATCTGATCTTTGACAAACCTGACAAAAACAAGAAATGGGGAAAGGATTCTCTATTTAATAAATGGTGCTGGGAAAACTGGCTAGCCATATGTAGAAAGCTGAAACTGGATCCCTTCCTTACACCTTATACAAAAATTAATTCAAGATGGATTAAAGACTTACATGTTAGATCATAAAAACTCTAGAAGAAAACCTAGGCAATACCATTCAGGACATAGGCATAGGCAAGGACTTCATGTCTAAAACACCAAAAGCAATGGCAACAAAAGCCAAAATTGACAAATGGGATCTAATTAAACTAAAAGCTTCTGCACAGCAAAAGAAACTACCATCAGAGTGAACAGGCAACCTACAGAATGGGAGAAAATTTTTGCAATCTAGTCATCTGACAAAGGGCTAATATCCAGAATCTACAATGAACTCAAATTTACAAGAAAAAAACAAACAACCCCATCAAAAAGTGGGTGAAGGATATGAACAGACACTTCTCAAAAGAAGACATTTATGCAGCCAACAGACACATGAAAAAATGCTCAGCATCACTGGCCATCAGAGAAATGCAAATCAAAACCACAATGTGATACCATCTCACACCAGTTAGAATAGCGATCATTCAAAAGTCAGGAAACAACAGGTGCTGGAGAGGATGTGGAGAAATAGGAACACTTTTACACTGTTGGTGGGACTGTAAACTAGTTCAACCATTGTGGAAGACAGTGTGGTGATTCCTCAGGGATCTAGAACTAGAAATACCATTTGACCCAACCATCCCATTACTGGGTATATACCCAAAGGATTATAAATCATGCTGCTATAAAGACACATGCACACGTATGTTTATTGCGGCACTATTCACAATAGCAAAGACTTGGAACCAACCCAAATGTCCAACAATGATAGACTGGATTAAGAAAATGTGGCACATATACACCATGGAATACTATGCAGCCATAAAAAGGATGAGTTCATGTCCTTTGTAGGGACACGGATGAAGCTGGAAACCATCATTCTCAGCAAACTATCGCAAGGACAAAAAACCAAACACCGCATGTTCTCACTCTTAGGTGGGAATTGAACAATGAGAACACATGGACAAAGGAAGGGGAACATCACACACCGGGGCCTGTTGTGGGGTGGGTGAGGGGGGGAGGGATAGCATTAGGAGATATACCTAATGTTAAATGACAAGTTAATGGCTGCAGCACACCAACATGGCACATGTATACATATGTAACAAACCTGCATGTTGTGCACATGTAACCTAAAACTTAAAGTATAATTTAAAAAAAAAGAAAAAAAATCTCAAAAAGGCTTGTCTTTTAATCCAGGATGCTTTGTCTCCATGTGGCGAAGCAGTTTTGAATATTTCATGGCCTTTTTTGGATAGCTGATTGCCACACAGTATACAAAGCAGGCTTGGAGAATGTATATCACCTGTTGCAATGAATCATAATTTAAGTAAGACTCTTGGTATTTTCGTTTAAATGCAGCTTTCTTTTGTTGGCATTCTTAAAGTCTTCTGCTGTCTCATCACTGAATTTTTCCTCCTTTTCAAAGAAGCTCTCTAGTGATGTTTGTTTTTTACTCATTTTGCCTAGAGTTAGCTTGTGGGCGTACCAAAACTGTGATTGAGAGATGTGCACAGTGTTAGAAAGAGGCGCAAACAAAAGCAAAAGAATTAACGGGCAGGCCATGTGGAGATTAAAACAAGTGTCAGATTCTGACTTAAAGCCTGCCACCAGATGCAGCTGTACAACTGAAGTACATCAACTCGCCCGCCAACAGATGTAGCTTAATTGTCACTTGCCACTTGCTGATAGAGTTTTGATATCAGTCTGCAAGCAATTGGTTTATTATGGTCTCTGTGCAGTCAAACTTCTCTGCTAATGTTAATCTGTATTTGTAGCCACTCTCCAGCACTAGCATCACTGCCTCAGCTCCACCTCAGATCATCAAGCATTAGATTCTCATAAGGAGTACACAACCTAGATCCCTCACATGAGCAGTTCACAGTAGGGTTCGCGCTCCTATGATAATCTATTGCTGCTGCTGATCTGACAGGAGGTGGAGCTCAGGCAGTAATGCAAGTGATGGGGAGTGGCTGTAAATAAAGATGAAGCTTCACTCGCTCACCCTGCCACTCCCTCCTGCTATGCAGCCTGGTTCCTAACAGGCCATGGACTGGTCCTGGTCTGTGGCCTGGAGGTTGGGGACCCATGTGCTAAACAATGGTCTTTGCCATGAAAGCACTTACAATGCCATAATAGTAGCTTGAACAACAGGATGTCAAATGAGTCTTCCATCTCTAAAATGAAAATTAGTTAAAATCTGTTCATCTATATTCCAAAATAGCCAAGCTTAGATCCTGGAGCTCTAGTAACAGGGACATTGAAGACATTGTTAGCTTCTATGGGATGTGCTTAATAGAGTCTGTCCTATTTAATAGCAAGAAAGGCATGCTCCATTCTTCTGCAATCATTTCACATTACCTACACATACACACAAAATGTCTTAGTTTATTCTTCAGAACTTTTCCCAATATATTCTAACATAACATCCTAAATTTTATCTATCCATTTCCCAAATCAAACCCCATGCCCCAGTCATACTGGTCTATTAACTGTCTCTATAATTGATCATGCATATTCCCACCTCCACTTTTTTCTCATACCATTTCCCTAATGTGAAGTGACCTAATTAGCCTTCATCTATCAAATGTCTACCCGTTTTTTAAAAATGTCTACTTCATTCATTCATCAAGTGTTATAACACATAGGCTCTAAGAATATAACACAGAACAAAGTTCCTTACATTCAAAGAAGAAGTTACAGACAATAAATTGGTAAACAAGCATAAAATATGAAGAGAAATAAAGGGGTTAGAAAGTGCTGAGGTCAGAGTGGGGACTGGTATTTTATTTACATGGCCAGGAAAAAGCCTCTCTGATATATGAACAGATGCCTGAAGGAAATGAGAAACCACACAGGCAACTGAGGAAAGAAATTTTCAGGCAGGAGAACAGCTAATGCAAAGGCCCTTACACAAGAGCATGCTCTGTATTTTAAGGAAGAGCAAAGAGGCCAATGAATATAACAAATAGGAGAGTAGGAGAAGAAAGGTCAGAGAGTGGGCAGACAGTGGGGAGTAAAGTGGGTGGTAGATGGCAGACTTTATAGCCTTGTAAGTCACTGCAAGATGGTAGCTTTCATCTGAGGGACCTAAGAAGCCACTAAGAGGTTTTAAGCAGAAGAGTCACATGATTCAACTTAGGTTTAAAATGATCCATGTATATATGCCAATGAAAGTAAAGGATGAAGGAAGGAAATTAAGTGTTGTAGGTTTTGAAAAGAGAAGAGAAAGTGAAGAGAATAGGAGAATAGGAGAAAGTGAAGAGAATTGGTGGACAAAAAAAAACAGTAAGATTGGTGGGCATCACCAATGCCTATTTCGGGTTAATGATCATGAAAGTAAAGTAAACCCAGTTAGCAAAGTCATGCTCCACCAACATAAAACTGGCTAGGAGCAGGTCTGAAGCAGGCTGCTCCCAGGTGGCTCCACTGTCTCCAAAACCCTCCCTGACCATTCTAGGTTTCAATCACCATTTTCATTTTATCAGTTTCACATTACCTTTCTCTAAAGCCATATAGCACCAATGCCTTTCTACTCATGTAGAGATGAATCAATTGCATATTTTTCTTTATCTTGTCTTTCCAATCAAATTTTAATTTTCTTAAGGATAGAGACAAAAATGTGACTATATATTCACAAAAACAGGATAAACTCATATGTAAGGCAACTTTTGAAAAGAAATGTTAAAAATGACAAAAATATATTTCACTGGATAAAATACTTTATTGTTCCCTTGGGCTTTAAGAAACTAGAATAGCCCCTTTTCCCTTTAGCTTTCTGCCTTCTTTAGGATTTGACCTATAATTAAAATATTTTTTTCATTGTAACTGATTTGGGTTTTTAATAGAATTTCTTAGTAATAATTCTCTAAAAGGGCCAAAATAAGACATTTTAAAATAGAAAATGTTAATGTTTTCCAGAACACAGGCATGAGATTATATTGCTGCTAATCATTTACTGGGGAGATCTATAGGGAAGCTGAGGCCATGAGGGTTTGATTTCCAAGCCACAGCTCAGCCTCTGTGTTGAATCATTGAAGCACAGCAGGATTTAATTCAATTCAACAGGTTTTCATTGAGTACCTACTATGTACAAGGCATTGGGCTAGATCTGTCAAGGAAAGTCTTGCAGTCAACGATCTTATTATGCAAGAAATTATATATAAAAAATAGCAGAATGCTGCCTATAAAGGAGGCACAAAGTACTTAAAGAAAGAAATAACATCTTTCTTCCCTACAAGTATTCTCAATGGTAGCCATGTGTACAGTTAAGTTAAAATGTGATGCAGGAATCAAAACACCTTCATACTGTACTGGCCAGAAGCACAGGGTTTGAAGTTAGACAGCACTGGGTTCCAATCCTGGCTATAATTCTTTGCAGCTGTTTGACCTTGGACAAATTATTTAATTTCTTTGAGTCCCAGTTCACAATGGGGATAATAGTTACAGGAATTACTACAGTTAACCAATATCCAGTTTCTAGTTCTGAGTACATAGAAGAATTGTATTTTCTTGTCCCTTGATTTCTTTGATCTCTATGATTTCTCATATATTAAGTTAGTGCCATGGTCCCTCCATCCAGTCATTCATCAGTAAAAATTTAGGCTGTAAAATTCCTAAATACTGTGATCAGTGCTAAAATAGAGGAAATTACAAGGAACACAGAGCAGGGAGTAACTATTTGCCTGGAAATGCTGGGTAAGCTTTCACAGAGGTGCCTTTTGGCTAGGCCTTAAAAAATGAAGAGGGCTAGGGCATCTGAGCCAGAGAGAACTGCATGTATAACAACATAAACATACAATTTCATATTCTGGAAAAGACAAATTGCTCAGACATATACAATGTTCTAAAGTGTCACAATGATTTGTTAAAATTGAATATGGTTGTCCTCTTGGACATCAACTTCAAAGTTTAGGCATGTCCCTGTCCCCTGCCTGTCACAGCCTAGTTTCCCTTGGCTGCCATAATAGTATATAGTTCCAATAACTCATGGAACTGCCATTCATTAAACCTTTCAAACTTTACTTTGAATATATTTTCATTTTTACTCTTCACTACCTCTTCAGTTAATACATTCCAGAAATTATGTAAAAGAGTTATTTCCTTTTAGTTAAGCTTCCATTTATTAAGGATGCTTCAGTGTTGGTCCTCTTATGCTATAGTACTGAGATCCAGCAACTAAGACTATGCTCACGTTGTCCATACTCTGGATACCTTAATGGATTGGTTACATTCCCTTTCAGCTTCATATATCACTTCCAATCTGTATAATTTTTTCCTGAACAGCATCTCTAACACCATCACACTTCCTCCTCACTCTATATTAGTTGACCTTTCTGATTTCATAATTTTGAAGTATAGTGACCCAAAAATTATACATGGTGTCCTAGATAGAAGTGCACCAGTTTTATATAAGGATAAAACACTGTTTTCCAGAGATTATCAACATACTTCTTTTGCCACAACAATGACATCTGGAACAGTATTCCATAGCTCTTGGTTTCCATGTTGGTAGCCACACTGAAGTTCAATATTATATTTCTTTCTGCCAGAATAGCACAGAAATTAAGCATGAAGGCTTTGAAGTCAGACTGCCTGTATTTAAACTCTTAATTCACCATTTTCTTGCCATCACCTTGAACTCAGCCTGAGGGTGGGGAAAATCTCAGTGTTAAACTCTGAAAATGATGCCAGCTGTGGGCTTATAACCAGAGAAGGTGCAGCTCCTCTCAGGTAAGCAGCATGGAGAAGAAGCTGTGGGGACTATAATCTGCCCAAGTCTCAGTTTCACAGCAGCCCATAGGAGAGCAGTGGGTATTGTCCTAGGTATGTATAGGAGAGCCTAGCTTCCCTGTCCCTCCTCAACCAGACAGCAACTGCAGCTATGTCAAGTCAGATTCAGCCTAAGGGCAGGGCACAGCCCAGCATTAAACTCTCAAAATGGCACCTTGGGTCTGCAACCAGGGAGAATGGGACCCCTCCCAAACAGGCATCATAGGCAATAGTTATAGGGCATGTGGTCTGCTCATGTTTCAGTCTCACAGCAGCCCACTGCAGAGCAGTGCATCTTGTCCTAGATATGCATAATAAAGCCCGGTTTTCCTGTCTCTCCTTGGCCAGACAGTGGCTATAGCCATGTCAGCCCAAACTCACACCAAGAGTGAGGCACAGCTCAGTGTTGAATTCTCAGGTCCTTTGGTCATGGGACCAGAGAGGGTGGGTTCCCTCCTAAGCAAGCAGCATGGGCAAGAGGCTGTAGGAATTGTGGTCCATTCACATCTTAGTCTCAAAGCAACCTGTTGTAGGGTAGTGGGTATTGTCCTAGATATGCATAGGATAACCTGGTTTCACTGTCCCTCCTTGGCAGAGTGGTGGCTATAGCCACATCAGCCCAAAGTGAAGCCAAGGGTAGGGTGCAGCCCAGCATTAAACTCTCAAAACAGCACCTTTGGGCCAAGACCTTAGTGGGTCTATGGTTTCTCATGTAGCCAAGATTGCAAAAGCCCATTTTTGATTCCTGGGGGTTTCTCTGTCACTCTTTCCCCATGTCCAGGAGCTTTTCCCAACTCTCAGTCTGTTTCTGGCTGAGGAAGGTGCTTCGAACCCTCTCCTTACTTGCTTCTGGTGCTTCCCATCTCTTCTCTGGTGAATTCTAGCATTCTCTCCTAAATGATCTGTTCAAATATATCTGCTGACTATTCTGGCTCCTCTACATGGAGAAGGTACATATTACCTCCATCTAGTCAGCCATCTTGTCTCCCAAAATTTTATTTACCATCTTTAAGCCTTGGTTTCCTTACCTTTAAATGTAGATAATAATAATTCTACCTTATGAGTTTGATGATGCCTATAAACAATAAGCAACGGGTCTGCTACACACAGTGAGCACACAACAAGTATTATCAATTACTATTTTTATTATTATTATTGCTGTAACATTAGGCCCATTCCTGATGTATTCCCCTTCAGGTTTGTTTTTTCAGTGTCCAGAAAAACTTAGTTCAACCTACCTCTTTGAAAAAGTCACCATTTATTCTCCTCTCCAGATAAACTTTTAAAATACTAAACCTGAGTTCTCTTTCTGCTCCATAGGAACCCTATTATACTTCCCCCTTAAGATAAATATTCTATTCACTTCTACTTATCGAAAAACACCATTGAGAAAATAAATAGATAAGTAATAGGCTAAGGAAAAAAATATTCACAACAAATATCTGACAAAATTATATCCAGAACAAATAACAAATTCTTAAAAATCAGTAAATAAAAAGCCAATAACCAACCCCTTCAAAAAAGAATCAAAAGAAAACCAGGCAAGACACTTGGACAGACACTTCAGAAAAGAAAATCTATAAATGGACAATGAGTACATGAAAAGGTGATCATGATTAGTCAACAGGAAAGCGCACATTAAAAGTATACTGATATTAAATGCAATGTGGTATCCTGGATTGGATCCTAGAACCAAAAAAAGACATTGGTAAAAACTAAGGAAACTCAAATAAAATCTATAGATTGATTAACGATATTATAACAATGACAATTTGTTTTGACAAATTAAATGCAATGTCGTATCTTGGATTGGATCCTAAAACCAAAAAAAGAGATTGGCAAAAACTAAGGATACTCAAATAAAATCTACAGATTGGTTAACGATATTATAACAATGATAATTTGTTTTGACCAACCTATCAATGTATTAGTTTTGATTAATATAAAATGTTAATATTATGAAAAGTTGAGTGAAGGTTTATGGGAACTTGCAACTCTTCTGCAAATCTAAGGGGACAGCATTAGGAGATATACCTAATGCTAAATGACGAGTTAATGGGTGCAGCAAACCAACACGGCACATGGATACATATGTAACAAACCTTCACATTGTGCACATGTACCTAAAACCTAAAGTATAATAATAAAAAAATAAATAAAAATAAAAAAAAGAAAATTAAAAGTTAAAATAACAAGATAACACTAAGCGCCCATTAGAATCAGTAAAAAAATTAATGTTGGTGGGGATATGGAGCAACCAGAACTTTCATATATTGTTGGTAAGAGTGTGAAATGGTAGAACTACTTTGGAAAATAGTTTGGCAGTTTCTTAAAACATTAAACATATCTCTAGCTACCCTATGACTCAGAAATTCTGCTCTTAGATATTTTTATGAGAAAAATGAAAATCTATGTCTATAAAAAGTCTTAGGAATGTCCACAGAAGCTTTACTCATGATAACCAAATACTTTACAGTCAGTAAATTCAGATATCCATCAACAATTCAGACATCCACCAAAAGGTTAATGGATAAACTGTGGTATATTCATTTAATGGAACAGTACTCAGCAACAAAAAAAGGGATGAAGCATTTATATGAACAACAACATGAGTGAATATCAAAAACGTTATGCCAAGTGAAAGAAGCCAGATGCAAAAAAGTACATGCTACATGATTCTATATATATGAAGCTCTACAATAGTCTAACATAATCTATAGTGATAGAAATCAGATGAGTGGTTGCTTAGAATTGGGACTAAGTAAGTGCTGACTGGGAAGGAGCATAAGGAAACTCTCTGGGAATGATGAAAACGTACTGGGTGCTGATAGTGTTGGGGTAACACAAGAGAATGCATCTGTGAAAACTGATCACTTAGGACCTTTACACTTCACTGTGTGTAAGTTATATCTCAATAAAAACATTTTTAATAATTTAAGTATGTATTTATTCCTTTTTATTTCCTGTCCCTAAAGTCCTTACTTTAGTCAATACAGACTTTCTTTTTTTCTTTTTTTTTTTTTTTTTTTTTTTTTTTGAGACAGAGTCTCACTCTGTCTCCCAGGCTGGAGTGCAGGGGAGCAATCTCGGCTCACTGCAACCTCCAGCTCACTGCAACCTCCGCCTCCTGGGTTCAAGCGATTCTTCTGCCTCAGCCTCCCAAGTAGCTGGGACTACAGGCACACACCACCATGCCCGGCTAATTTTTTTTTCTATTTTTAATAGAGACGGGGTTTCACCATATTGGCCAGGCTGGTCTTGAACTCCTGACCTCGTGATCCACCTGCCTCAGACTCCCAAAGTGCTGGGATTACAGGCTTGAGCCACTGAGCCCGGCCAAAACAGACCTTTCTACTCCACACTCAATGCAATGACTACATCTTAGAGGCCTTTGATTAGAAGGCTTGTTACAGATTTTGAAAGTCTAACTGGATTATATACACTTATTCCCTTCAAAATAGCAACTTATCATAAACAGGAGACTGAATGGACTGCAGTATTTCCAGCATTTGTATTTTATACTTTGGCACATTTTCACACACAATTTAAGAATATACAAATAGCCCTCTTATCTGAAGGAATCCTAAGTGTTTTACAAACCTTCAAAACAGATTTTTAAACTATCTAATATTTTATAGGAAGAACATTTCATGCACACTAAAGTGCGGCCACATCTGGCCTGCAACATGGCAGCTGTTTAACAGCCATGACACCTCACAAAAGTTTAGGACAGGAAGTAAAGAATTCTACAGCCAACCAAAGTGAAGACGAGGAAGGTTGCAGAAGCAGAAAGCTACAACGGCTTGGGCTGGGGCATGGCCAGCACCATGTGGTTAATACATCTGTCGTAATGAAAAGCACAAGTGTCATTAGTGGTCAGAGCCTCATCTCACAGAAGGCATGTCCCACAGCACAGTGACCCTTTCCTTCCATTGGTGGCATTTCTAATACAACAGGAAAAATGCTCCCACTAGCCATGCCCAAAACATTCCTTCCTTAAGTCTCCATTCCAGGTACTACGCTACATACAAGTTTAGCTTTGCTGAAATTTGAAAAGGTCTTTATCTTCATGTCAGAAGCTCAAGCCAACACTTAGGTGGATATTTCATCACAGGCAAATAGAAAAGAGAAAGTTGTGATTTGGGTTAAGGGACTACAGGCAAATACATTATCATGCAAATACTCTTTTAGATAGTTTTTAAAAACTTTTGTTTCATTTTGTTTTGCCAAATTAAAGAAGAAAATTTTCAGTGTTTTTTCCTGTGATAGCCTTAAAGTATCTTCCTGATGAAAGCTCAACTAGTTTCATTAAGCCTAGAGGAGAATTCTAGATGTAGAAGAGATTAAGAAGACCACGGATTTCTTCATGTGATTTTGGCTGGTAGTATCTGCCTAAGAAGGCTTCTTGTAAGAAGGGCATCAACATGCCTGTAAATAATCATCATGCCTTGGCTTCAGCTCCCTGGAAACGTAGATTCTCCTTCATTTAGTTACAAACTTTGCTGGATGCTAGACCTCAAATCATTTTTTCCAAACACTGGAAGTGAACCAGATCACTCAGTCCTCCAGCAACCCCCCCATCACTCTCAGGATTACATAAGAATTTGTATCTTGAATTTCCATGCCTCCCCCTTTATACTCATGTATTCACTATTTAAAAAGCCAGGTAAAGATAACCAAGTACCCAGAGTTCTGTACTAAAATAAAAGGTCTACCCATGCAAAAGGTATACTCTACTCTTTCACAAGGCATATGAGGCTGTAGAGACACCTCCTGGATCCCAAAGGATACTAATGAGACTCCAACCTTATCAAAGGACATGTTATTATGCCCCTTCAATTCTGCCCAAAGGGTAAGCCAAGTTAGAGATGGAATTCCATATAAGGCTGGAATTACATTTATCTATTATTGCTTGGATCCAAGTATGTGGGTTTGTACGTATGAGGAGAGGGGTTTCTTAGAATGACTGAGGTTTGTAGAAAAGGAGAGAAATTATTGCACTAAAACACTAATGCCATCAAATGAAATAATGTATCAGTTACTGGCCCAAAGCACACTGCTAAGTGGTATAGACTCTGTGTGTGTGTGTGTGTGTGTGTGTGTGTGTGTGTGTGTGTGTGTGTGTGTATGTATGTGCGTGTGTGTGTGTGTGTGTGTGTAAAGAGAGAAAAAGATCACAAGGAGCTAACTCATCATAATGGGCAATAAATATATGGAGGAAATACGAGTTTTGCAAACAATGCTATTGCAATTTGATTTTGGAAACTCAGATGCAACAAACATTTGTGGGCAATTTTCAGGTGCCTGAAGAGCTTACGTGTGCCTATTTATTTAATCTTCCCAACATCCTTGTGAAAGTAATTGTATACTCTTATTTTTATAGGTGAGGAAACAATGGTTGGCCAGGCAAAAGTGATTTATCCAAAGTCATTCATATGCAGACTAGAAGTAAGTCCTCTGAGTTCAAATCTCTTGTTTTCCTTTCCATGCACCACGCTGCTTTTTTATGTTGCCAGTCTGTAATGAAGTAATCTCATTGGAAGTGAGATGTGAGCTGGGAATTGAAGGATATTCTGCGGAGAGGAACAGGAAAAGCATTTTAGGTAGGCAGACTAGACTCTATTATGATTTTCAAGTAGAAAAGCCCAAACAAAAGATCAGTTAAATGGGCTATGAGGAAGCTTGCTTTAAAGGAAAGGTTATATAGAAAAGAAGAGGGAACTAACACTCCAAAGATAGGCCTGGACAAAATCATGGAAAGATTTTACCATTAAGCTTAACAGTGTTGCCTTATTTTCTTGATAATGGGGAGCCACTATAGTTCTTTGAATGACATTTTTGAATTCACTTTTAAGAAATATCATCTGGTATTTGGAGTATGATAGATGAATTAATGGAGAAAGAATAGAGAAACCAGTCTGAGGTGTTTGTTTTAGCAGTGCAGATGTGAAATGGTAAACTGGGACAGAATAGAGAGAAAAATAAAAATAAAAACAATCCTTGGCATGCAGTAGACACTACTTAGTAAGTATAACATTTATAAAAAGGCAGAGCAGGGGGGAAAAAAGGCAGTGTGAGGAGAGAGTCATTAGAACTTGTTAACTTACTGGCTATGGAAAACAAGAGAAAGTGTGTATTAAATGTCACTCAAATGTCAGATCCAGACAACTTTGATGATAGTGGGATCATTAACAGAAGTAAGAAATTTAGAAGAATGGAACGAAATTTAAGAAAGAAAAATAACAGGTTAAGATTATGGAACACTAAATTTGAGACAACTCAAGGTGCCTCATGAAAATGTTTTGTGGACACAATTACCCAGGAGAAAGATCAGCCTGGAAATTTAGATTTGTCCATCATCTTTACAGTGGTGGAACCAAAGTGGAAACAAAATCACCAAGAAAAATTGCATAGAGTGACAAGAGATAATGGCTAAGAACAGGGTGCAAGAACAAAACAAAGCATACACTCAGGTGCAAAACAGTATCGAATGTTGCATGCAAATCAAAGACACTAAGGCTGGGAAAAGACTATTTGATTTGACAATTAGGAGGTCATGGTGACCTTCAAGAGCTCAGGATCAGGCAAGTAATTCGGAAAAATGCAGATTTCTGAGAGCTAAGGAGACTGTGAATTGCAAATGGAGGATGTAAGACATTACTTATTTGAAAAGATTGGCAGTAGAAGAAGAAAAAAAGAGGATTTTATATTATATGCTAAGCTTAATGTCTCTAGGAGAACTTTAAATTTTTCAGTCCATTATTTTAATTTTTATTTTTATAGTAAAATTCTATTTTATTTCATTTTATTTTTTTATTTTTTTTATTATTATACTTTAGGTTTTAGGGTACATGTGCACAATGTGCAGGTTTGTTACATATGTATCCATGTGCCGTGTTGGTTTGCTGCACCCATTAACTCGTCATTTAGCATTAGGTATATCTCCTAATGCTGTCCCTCTCCGCTCCCCCCAACCCACAACAGTACCCAGATGTTCCCCTTCCTGTGTCCGTGAGTTCTCATTGTTCAATTCCCATCTATGAGTGAGAACATGCAGTGTTTGGTTTTTTCTCCTTGCGATAGTTTACTGAGAATGATGTTTTCCAGTTTCATCCATGTCCCTACAAAGGACATGAACTCATCATTTTTTATGGCTGCATAGTATTCCATGGTGTATATGTGCCACATTTTCTTAATCCAGTCTATCGTTGCTGGACATTTGGGTTGGTTCCAACTCTTTGCTATTGTGAATAGTGCCGCAATAAACATACGTGTGCATGTGTCTTTATAGCAGCATGATTTATAGTCCTTTGGGTATATATCCAGTAATGGGATGGTTGGGTCAAATAGTATTTCTAGTTCTAGATCCCTGAGGAATCGCCACACTGACTTCCACCATGGTTGAACTAGTTTACAGTCCCACCAACAGTGTAAAAGTGTTCCTATTTCTCCACATCCTCTCCAGCACCTGTTGTTTCCTGACTTCTTAATGATGGCCATTCTAACTGGCATGAGATGGTATCTCATTGTGGTTTTGATTTGCATTTCTCTGATGGCCAGTGATGATGAGCATTTTTTCATGTGTTTTTTGGCTGCATAAATGTCTTCTTTTGAAAAGTGTCTGTTCATGTCCTTTGCCCACTTTTTGATGGGGTTGTTTTTTTTTTTCTTGTAAATTTGTTGGAGTTCATTGTAGATTCTGGATATTAGCCCTTTGTCAGATGAGTAGGTTGCAAAAATTTTCTCCCATTCTGTAGGTTGCCTGTTCACTCTGATGGTAGTTTCTTTTGCTGTGCAGAAGCTCTTTAGTTTAATTAGATCCCACTTGTCAATTTTGGCTTTTGTTGCCATTGCTTTTGGTGTTTTAGACATGAAGTCCTTGCCCATGCCTATGTCCTGAATGGTATTGCCTAGGCTTTCTTCTAGGGTTTTTATGGTTTTAGGTCTAACATGTAAGTCTTTAATCCATCTTGAATTAATTTTTGTATAAGGTGTAAGGAAGGGATCCAGTATCAGCTTTCTACATATGGCTAGCCAGTTTTCCCAGCACCATTTATTAAATAGGGAATCCTGTCCCAATTGCTTGTTTTTATCAGGTTTGTCAAAGATCAGATAGTGGTAGATATGCGGCATTATTTCTGAGGTCTCTGTTCTGTTTCATTGATCTATGTCTCTGTTTTGGTACCAGTACCATGCTGCTTTGGTTACTGTAGCCTTGTAGTATAGTTTGAAGTCAGGTAGTGTGATGCCTCTAGCTTTGTTCTTTTGGCTTAGGATTGACTTGGCAATGCGGGCTCTTTTTTGGTTCCATATAAACTTTAAAGTAGCTTTTTCCAATTCTGTGAAGAAAGTCATTGGTAGCTTGATGGGGATGGCATTGAATCTATAAATTACCTTGGGCAGTATGGCCATTTTCACGATATTGATTCTTCCAACCCATGAGCATGGAATGTTCTTCCATTTGTTTGTATCCTCTTTCATTTCATTGAGCAGTGGTTTGTAGTTCTCCTTGAAGAGGTCCTTCATATCCCTTGTAAGTTGGATTCTTAGGTATTTTATTCTCTTTGAAGCAATTGTGAATGGGAGTTCACTCATGATTTGGCTCTCTGTTTGTCTGTTATTGGTGTATAAGAATGCTTGTGATTTTTGCACTTGATTTTGTATCCTGAGACTTTGCTGAAGTTGCTTATCAGCTTGAGGAGATTTTGGGCTGAGACGATGGGGTTTTCTAGATATACAATCATGTCGTCTGCAAACAGGGACAATTTGACTTCCTCTTTTCCTAATTGAATACCCTTAATTTCCTTCTCCTGCCTGATTGCCCTGGCCAGAACTTCCAACACTATGTTGACTAGGAGTGGTGAGAGAGGGCATCACTGTCTTGCGCCAGTTTTCAAAGGGAATGCTTCCAGTTTTTGCCCATTCAGTATGATATTGGCTGTGGGTTTGTCATAGATAGCTCTTATGATTTTGAGATACATCCCATCAATACCTAATTTATTGAGAGTTTTTAGCATGAAGCGTTGTTGAATTTTGTCAAAAGCCTTTTCTGCATCTATTGAGATAATCATGTGGTTTTTGTCTTTGGTTTTGTTTATATGCTGGATTACATTTATTGATTTGCGTATGTTGAACCAGCCTTGCATCCCAGGGATGAAGCCCACTTGATCATGGTGTATAAGCTTTTTGATGTGCTGCTGGATTCGGTTTGTGAGTATTTTATTGAGGATTCTTGCATCAATGTTCATCAAGGATATTGGTCTGAAATTCTCTTTTTTGGTTATGTCTCTGCCAGGCTTTGGTATCAGGAAGATGCTGGCCTCATAAAATGTGTTAGGGTGGATTCCCTCTTTTTCTATCGATTGGAATAGTTTCAGAAGGAATGGTACCAGTTCCTCTTTGTACCTCTGGTAGAATTCGGCTGTGAATCCATCAGGTCCTGGACTCTTTTTGGTTGGTAAGCTATTGATTATTGCCACAGTTTCAGAGCCTGTTATTGGTCTATTCAGAGATTCAACTTCTTCCTGGTTTAGTCTTGGGAAGGTGTATTTGTCAAGGAATTTATCAATTTCTTCTAGATTTTCTAGTTTATTTGCATAGAGGTGTTTGTAGTATTCTCTGATGGTAGATTGTATTTCTGTGGGATCGGTGGTGATATCCCCTTTTCCATTTTTTATTGCATCTATTTGATTCTTCTTTCTTTTCTTCTTTATTAGTCTCACTAGTGGTCTATCAATTTTGTTGATCTTTTCAAAAAACCAGCTCCTAGATTCATTAATTTTTTGAAGGGTTTTTTGTGTCTCTATTTCCTTCAGTTCTGCTCTGATTTTAGTTATTTCTAGCCTTCTGCTAGCTTTTGAATGTGTTTGCTCTTGCTTTTCTAGTTCTTTTAATTGTGATATTAGGGTGTCAATTTTGGATCTTTCCTGCTTTCTCTTGTGGGCATTTAGTGCTATAAATTTCCCTCTACACACTGTTTTGAATGTGTCCCAGACATTCTGGTATGTTGTGTCTTTGTTCTCGTTGGTTTCAAAGGATATCTTTATTTCTGCCTTCATTTCATAATGTACCCAGTAGTCATTCAGGAGCAGGTTGTTCAGTTTCCATGTAGTTGAGCGGTTTTGAGTGAGTTTCTTAATCCTGAGTTCTAGTTTGATTGCACTGTGGTCTGAGAGACAGCTTGTTATAATTTCTGTTCTTTTACATTTGCTGAGTAGCGCTTTACTTCCAACTATGTGGTCAATTTTGGAATAGGTGTGGTGTGGTGCTGAGAAAAATGTATATTCTGTTGATTTGGGGTGGAGAGTTCTGCAGATGTCTATTAGGTCCACTTTGTGTAGAGCTGAGTTCAATTCTTGGATATCCTTGTTAACTTTCTGTCTCGTTGATCTGTCTAATGTTCACAGTGGGGTGTTAAAATCTCCCATTATTATTGTGTGGGAGTTTAAGTCCCTTTGTGGGTCACTCAGGACTTGCTTTATGAATCTGGGTGCTCCTGTGTTGGGTGCATATATATTTAGGATAGTTAGCTCTTCTTGTTGAATTGATCCCTTTACTATTATGCAATGGCCTTCTTTGTCTCTTTTGATCTTTGTTGGTTTAAAGTCTATTTTATCAGAGACTGGGATTGCAACCCTTGCCTTTTTTTGTTTTCCATTTGCTTGATAGATCTTCCTCCATCCCTTTATTTTGAGTCTATGTATGTCTCTGCACATGACATGGGTTTCCTGAATACAGCACACTGATGGGTCTTGACTCCTTATCCAGTTTGCCAGTCTGTGTCTTTTAATTGGAGCATTTAGCCCATTTATATTTAAAGTTAATATTGTTATGTGTGAATTTGATCCTGTCATTATGATGTTAGTTGGTTATTTTGCTTGTTAGTTGATGCAGTTTCTTCCTAGCCTTGATGGTCTTTACAATTTGGCATGTTTTTGCAGTGGCTGGTACCGGTTGCTCCTTTCCACGTTTAGTGCTTCCTTCAGGAGCTCTTGTAGGGCAGGCCTGGTGGTGACAAAATCACTCTGCATTTGCTTGTCTGTAAAGTATTTTATTTCTCCTTCACTTATGAAGCTTAGTTTGGCTGGATATAAAATTCTGGGTTGAAAATTCTTTTCTTTAAGAATGTCGAATATCGGCCCCTACTCTCTTCTGGCTTGTAGAGTTTCTGCCGAGAGATCAGCTGTTAGTCTGATGGGCTACCCTTTGTGGGTAACCCGACCTTTCTCTCTGGCTGCCCTTAACATTTTTTCCTTCATTTCAACTTTGGTGAATCTGACAATTATGTGTCTTGGAGTTGCTCTTCTCGAGGAGTATCTTTGTGGTGTTCTCTGTATTTCCTGAATCTGAATGTTGGCCTGCCTTGCTAGATTGGGGAAGTTCTCCTGGATGATATCTTGCAGAGTGTTTTCCAACTTGGTTCCATTCTCCCTGTCATTTTCAGGTACACCAATCAGACGTAGGTTTGGTCTTTTCACATAGTCCCAAATTTCTTGGAGGCTTTGTTCATTTCTTTTTATTCTTTTTTCTCTAAACTTCCCTTCTCGCTTCATTTCATTCATTTCATCTTCCATCACTGATACCCTTTCTTCCAGTTGAACGCATCGGCTCCCGAGGCTTCTGTAATCTTTGCATAGTTCTCAAAACTTGGCTTTCAGCTCCTTCAGCTCCTTTAAGCCCTTCTGTCCATTGGTTATTCTAGTTATCCATTCGTCTAATTTTTTTTCAAAGTTTTTAACTTCTTTGCTATTGTTTTGAATTTCCTCCTGTAGCTTGGTGTAGTTTGATCGTCTGAAGCCTTCTTCTCTCAACTCGTCAAAGTCATTCTCCATCCAGCTTTGTTCCGTTGCTGGTGAGGAACTGCGTTCCTTTGGAGGAGGAGAGGTGCTCTGCTTTTTAGAGTTTCCAGTTTTTCTGCTCTGTTTTTTCCCCATCTTTGTGGTTTTATCTACTTTTGGTCTTTGATGATGGTGATGTACAGATGGGTTTTTGGTGTGGATGTCCTTTCTGTTTGTTAGTTTTCCTTCTACCATACAGGACCCTCAGCTGCAGGTCTGTTGGAGTTTGCTAGAGGTCCACTCCAGACCCGGTTTAGCTGAGTGTCAGTAGCAGTGGCTGCAGAACAGTGGATTTTCGTGAGACCACAAATTCAGCTGTGTGATAGTTCCTCTGGAAGTTTTGTCTCAGAGGAGTACCTGGCTGAGTGAGGTGTCAGTCTGTCCCTACTGGGGGGTACCTCCCAGTTAGGCTGCTTGGGGGTCAGGGACCCACTTTAGGAGGCAGTCTGTCTGTTCTGAGATCTCCAGCTGCGTGCTGGGAGAACCACTACTCTCTTCAAAGCTGTCAGACAGGGACATTTAAGACTGCAGAGGTTCCTGCTGAATTTTTGTTTGTCTGTGCCCTGCCCCCAGAGGTGGAGCCTACAGAGGCAGGCAGGCCTCCTTGAGCTGTGGTGGGCTCCACCCAGTTCGAGCTTCCTGGCTGCTTTGTTTACCTAAGCAAGCTGGGCAATGGCGGGCGCCCCTCCCTGAGCCTCGCTGCCGCCTTGCAGTTTGATCTCAGACTGCTGTGCTAGCAATCAGTGAGATTCCATGGGCATAGGACCCTCCGAGCCAGGTGCGGGACACAATCTCCTGGTGTGCCGTTTTCCAAGCCCGTTGGAAAAGCACAGTATTAGGGTGGGACTGACCCGATTTTCCAGGTGCCATCTGTTACCCCTTTCTTTGAGTAGGAAATGGAACTCCCTGACCCCTTGCACTTCCCAAGTGAGGCAATGCCTCGCCCTGCTTCGGCTCATGCAGTGCGCTGCACCGACTGTCCTGCACCCACTGTTTGGCACTCCCTAGTGAGATGAACCTGGTACCTCAAATGGAAATGCAGAAATCACCTGTCTTCTGTGCCGCTCATGCTGGGAGCTGTAGACCGGAGCTGTTCCTATTCGGCCATCTTGGCTCCACCCCGTAAAATTCTATTTTAAAGCATCACTATGCTACAACCTGAATTAAGCTATACCGTGGGTCAAATCCTGTCCTGTCCCCTGCGTGCACGGTGTTATATAGGATATTGGTCTCAATACACCAAAGAAAGCATATGAGTATTAGACTTGTCCACCCCATTCCTATCTGTGTTATTAAATAGTTGAACTGTAATTTGAATTTATAAAACTAATATTGTTTCTTTGGGATTTTAATATGTTTATTATCTGAAACAAACAACCTCATTTCTCTAATCACCCTCTATTGACAACTTTACTAATTTGGTAAGTTAGTAAATGATGATGATGTTGAAGTGTGAAAACCATATTGATATAAGATTTATATTTAAATCCAGATGTTTACACTTATTAAACCACTATGAAGCCTTACGATTTATTTTCTCTCACTATAGGTCACAGCATATAGCTTAGAGAACACTTAAGAGAAGTAGGCTAATGCACTCATACTTCATTCCTGGAACCTTTGGTTCTAGTTTGACTGAATTTACCAATAAAATAAGCTTGATGGACATGTGCAAAACTCTAGTCAACATTCTTCACTGTAACGAAATTCTCTACTTATCTGCTTCCATGAGGTATTCCTAGTGCTACCAACAAGAAATTTCTCAAGCACACAGCCATTTAAATAACTCAGGCCATGATTACATAAATTACTTTAGTCCAGGTTAGTAAAAAGAATAAACACAAAATAGATCTTATCTTTAAATTTTTTCTTTCACCAAAAAAACTACTGACAGAAAAGATACTTCGTAACTAGTCAAGTGTCCAGGCAAGGAAACTGTAATGGCCAAAGGAACATAGCCACACAAACCCATGAATGTTCAGTAAAGGCTTGTTGATGGTACACACCATTGATGATTATACTTTAGGGTAAAGATAATGTTATGAGTAAAAAATATGACATAAATTTGAATCTTAAAATCCTGGAAATTATAATCCATCAAGCTACAGTACATTACTAAAAATCATAGAGAATGTTCTGATCAAGAGTCAGTAAATTTTTTTTTTCTGTAACAGGTCAGACTGTAATTAGTTCAGGCTTTACAGGCAATATGGTCTCTGTGGCAGTGAATTAACTCTGCCACTGTAGTGCAAAAGTATCCATAAAGAATATATAAGATAATAACTGTGGCTGTGTTCCAATAAAACTTTATTTACAAACACAGATGGCAAAAGCAACTACTCATCAACAAAAATCTGCAATGAGGAGGTACGTCAAAGAGACATGGGAGCCAACTGAAAGAGCTCCACATAGCCAAATCTAGAACAATTTGAACAATGAAACAAAGTAATATTATAACCCAAAATATAAAATAAACACCCGTATTCACTATTAATAAGCAATGGATAAATAAATGGGGAGAAAAGACAAATATCTCATGCAGAATACAAATAATTGATGTAGATACTCCATCCTCATGGAGATGGAGCATAACTCTCCACTCTTTAACTGTGGGCTGCACATAGTAGTGACTTCCTTCCAAAAACTACGGTATGGATACCGAGGAAGGGTAAGTAACTTTACATTGGAGAAACCTGACAAACACTACCCCAGCCAGGTGATAAAGGCCAACATGAACAGTGATAAGTCACATTGATAGTGACTTATAACCAAATCTATAACCTCAGTTTAAATTGTAAGAAAAATAGCAGACCAATCTCATACAGACACCTGATAAAATACCTGACCAATATTCCTCAAAACTGTCAACATCATCAAAAACAAGAAAAGTCTGAGGAACTGTTAGGCAAGAGGAGCCTAAAGAGACATGATGACTAAATCTGGATGAGATCCTGAACAGAAAATGAACACATGTAAAAACTAGGTAAATATCTATAAAATATGGGCTTTGATTAATTTTTTCAGATCAAAAAGTATTTTATATTTTTATTTAATAGAAAAATAAAAATTACAAAATACATATACAAAATGTTTTGAAATATGTATACATGATGGAATGGATCAACTGAGCTATTAACATAGGTATTACCTCACATACCTATCTTTTTTTGTGATGAGAACACTTAAAATCTATTGAATACATTGTTATTACCTACAGTTATCCATGTTGTACAACAGATCCTTTGTACATATATCTCTTATCTAACTGAAATTTTGTATTCTTTGACCAACATCTCCCCACCCTCCCTATCCCCTGGTAACCACCATTCTACCCTCTACTTCTCTGAGTACAATTGTTTAGATTCCACATATATACTATGCAGTATTTATCTTTCTTTGCCTCTTTATTTCACTTAATATAATGTCCTCCATGTTCATCCATGTTGTCACAAATGACACGATTTCCTCCTTTTTTAAAGCTGAATAGTATTCCATTGTGTATATATGCCACATTTTCTTTATCAATTCATTTGCTTGTGGACACTTAGATTGATTCCATATATGGCTATTATGAATAATGCTGCAATGAACATTTGAGTGCAGAATGTCTTCAATATACTGAATTCATTTCCCTTGAATACCCATTAATGAGACTGCTGCATCAAACGATAGTGCTATCTTCAGTTTTTTGAGGAATGTGCATTCTATTTTTCATAATAATTGTACACATACCCACCAACAGCATGCAAGGGTTCCCTTGACTCCACATCCTTACCAACAAGTTATCTTTGGTCTTTTTGATAATAGCAATTCTAATAGGTGTGAGGAGATATCTCACTGTGGTGTTAATTTGCATTTCTCTGATGGTTAAGCACATTTTTGTATGCCTGTTGGCCATTTTTATAGCTTCTTTTGAGATATATCTATTCAGGTCCTTTGCCCATTTATTAATCAGGTTCTCTTCTTGCTATTGAGTTCCTTACACATTTTGGATATGAACCCTTTATCAGATGGACGGTTTGCAAATATTTTCTCCCATCCTATAGGTTCTTTTTTTAGCTGTGCAGAAACTTTTTAGTTTTATATAATCCCATTTGTCTATTCTTCCTCTTTTTGCCTATGCTTTTGAGGTCGTAGCAATTTTTCCCTAGATTTTTCTCCAGTGACTGTAAAGTTTCAGATTCTAAATTTAAGTCTTTTATCCATTTTGAGTTGATTTTTGTATATGCTGTGAGACAAGGTTTTAATTTCATTCTAGTGCATGTGGAAATTCAGTTTTCTCAAAACTATTTTATTTGATATAAGTATAGTTACCCTGCTCTTTTTCATTTGTTTGTTTCCATTTGAATGGAATATCTTTTTCCATCACTTCACTTTCAGCCTGTGTGCCCTTAAAGTTGAAATAAGTCTCTTGAACACAGCACATAGTTGGCCCAGCTTTTTTTTTAATCCATTCAGCCCCTCTATGTCTTTTAATAGGAGAATTCAATCTGCTTACATTCAAGGTAATTATTAATATGTAAGGGCTTATTACTGTCATTATTGTTTTCTTTTGTTTTGTTTTGTTTGTAGAACCTCTTTTCTTTCTCTCTTGCTGTCTTCCTTTGCAGTTAAGTGATTTTTCTCTAGAAGTATGCTTTAATGTCCTACTTCTGATCTTCAGTGTACCGATTATAGGTTTTTGCTTTGTGGTTACATTGAGGCTTACATAAAACCTTATAGTTATAACAGGCTATGTTAACCCAAAGATTTGATAGCATTAAAAAAAACCAAACACTTTCATTCCTCCTCCAATATTTTATGTTTTTGATGTCACTGTTTACATCTTGTTATAGTGTGTATTCCTTAATAAATTTTTGTAGCTATTAATCTTTTTAATAGTTTTGTCTTTTAACCTTCATACTAAAGATATGTGATTTACGTATTACCTTTATAGTATTAGAGAATTCTAAATTTGACTGTGTACTTACTTTTACTAATGAGTTTTATACCTTCATAAGTTTTTGTATCACTAATAGTGTGCTTTCCTTTCAACTTGAAGAACTACCTTTAGTATGTTGTATAAGACAGGTCTGGTGGTGATGAACTCCCTCAGCTTTTATTTGTCTGAGAAAGTCTTTATGTTGCCTTCATTTCTGAAGGACAGCTTTGCTGAATACAGTACTCTTGGCTGGCAGGGTTTCTTTTTTCCTTTAGCACTTTGAATATATCATTCCACTATCTCCTGCCTGTAAAGTTTCTGCTCAGAAGACCACTGATAGCCTTACTGGAACTCCCTTATATGTGATCTGCTTCTTTTTCCTTGCTGCTTTCAGGATCTTCTCTTTGTCTTTGATTTTTAACAGTTTTATTATAATATGTCTTGGCATAATCTTGTGTGAACTGAATTTGATTGAATACCTTTGACCTTCTTTTACCTAGATCTCTGGATCTTTATGTGTTTTCCCAGATTTGAAAAGTTTTCTGTTACTATTTCTTTCAGTAAGCTTTTTACCCCATTTGTCTTTCTTTTCTCCTTGAAATCCTATAACTCAGACATTTGCTCTTTTTACATTGTCCCATAAATTCTGTAAGTGTTCTTCACTCCTTTTCTTTTTAATTTTTATCATTCAACTATATATTTTCAAATAATCTGTCTTCAAGTTCACAGATTCATTCTTCTGCTTGATCAATTCTGCTACTGATGCTTTCTATTGTATTTTTCACTTCATTCATTGTGTCTTTCAGCTCCAGAATTTCTGTTTGACTTTTAAAAACAATTTCAATCTCTCTGTTAAATTTCTCACTTTTGTAGTTTACTATTTTCCCAATTTCATACAATTTTTTTCTGTATTTTCTTTAATTTTGCTGGCTTCCTTAAGACAATCATCTTGAACTATTTTTTAGGCAGTTCATAATCTCTATTTCTTTGAGGGGTAGCTACTGGGAGATTATTGTACTTTCGGTAGTGTTATATCTCCTTGGTTTGTCATGTTTCCTCTTATCTTACATTGAAGCCTGCACATGGAAAGAAGTTGGAATTCACTCTAGTTTTTGCTGACTGGCTTTGTATGGGAGAGCCCTTCCTTTTCAGTCCATCCAGAGATTCTGAGTAAGTTGACTGGCATTCTGAGTAAGTTGTCCATAGGTAGGTTTACTGCTGGAGTCTTTAGACAGGTAGCCTCATAACTGGGTCAGCAGGCAGGTGGGCTTGGAACCTGGTTCCATAGGGTTAAGGCTAGGGCCTAAACACACCAGCGTGGACATGTTGACTGGTTCCTCAGGATGAGACCTGGAGCCTAGGTCACAGAGGGTAGGCCTAGAAACTATTTTTCCAGGGGCTTCCCTGAAGCCTGTATCCACATGAACTGATCTGGCACCAGGGTGGTCTCTGAGCCCGAGCCTGCAGGGGTCAGCCAGGTGCTGGGATGGTCTTGGGAACTGAGTCCACAGGGGCTGGCTTGGAACTAGAGTGGGTACGGGACACAAGGGTGAGCCTGGGTTCTGGATCTGTAAGGTGGTCCTAGAGTCTTGATCCACGGGGAGCAGTCTAGAACCAGCGTCTGTTGGAGCAGGCCTGGACCCTGGATCTGTTGGACCTTGTGGCCACAAGGACTGCCCTGGAGAATGGCACCATAGGGACAAGTCTGGCACTGAGCAGGCCCAGAGCCTATGTCCACAGGAGCTTGCCTTGTATCTGATGCCAGAGGCTATGAGCTGGTGCTAGAGTGAGATTAAAGCCTGAAAAGGGCCTGCAACCATCCTGGCTTTGGCAGTCATGGGCCATTATGGCTCCAGGCTCCAAAATCTAGGGCAGAACTAAAGCCTGGGGTCTCAGAAGCTGGCCTGGCACTGGGTGGGCCTAGAACCTACATCTGTGATGTCCAGCTTGGTGGTTTGATCTATAGGTACCAGCTTGATGACTAGGACTTCAGGGGATGGCCTCGTGCAGGGCTGAACCTACAGCCCAAGTCTGTAGAAGTTGGCCTGGTGCTATGTCATGCTTGAAACCCAGGGCCATTAAGGCCAGCTCAGTGCTGGTACCTGTCTCAGGCCTGGGGCTGCTGGGTTAGGCCTGGTATTGGGGCAGCCCCAAGTCCTAGCGTGCAAAGCAGGCCTGGAGCCAAGGGCTGCAGGATTCTGTTTTGTGCTAGGGTGGGCTTGGAAGCTCAATTTACAGGTACTAGTATGGAGCCTGGGGCTTCCAGGGCTGGCCTGGGGCTAGGTGGGCCTGGAGCCTGTTTCTGCAGAAGCCAGCCTGGAGGCTGTGTCCACAGGTATTGGCCTGAAGACCAGGGCTTCAGGGGCCAGTCTGGTGCTAGGGCAGGCCTGAAGCCTGGGATTATAGATACTAGCTCACTGCTGGGGGTGGCCTGGAGCCTAGCGCTGTGGGGATTAACCTGGTGTAGGGTAGCACATAGAACAAGTCCTCCAGGTAGACCTGGAGTGTAGAGCTTCAGGATCTGGTCTGACACCAAGATGAGCCTAGACATTCAGTCCACACATACCAGCCTGGAGTCTGGGGCTGTGAGGGCTTGTGTGGCACTGGGTTTTACTGGGGCAGGGCTAGTGTTGGGGTCCCAGGCAGCATCCGATGCTCACTTCCCTCTCCCTACCCCAAGGAGAGAGTATCTATCTCCACATTGTGCTGACTGGAGTTGAAGGAGGAGAGATGCAGGTGACGTAAAACTGTCTTTCCTACCCTCTTCAATGTGTCCTTTCTTATTTATGTGCTATACTTAAGTGCTGAAATCTCTCATCTGGCTTCTGTTGCTGATGTAAAGGAATTTTCATGCATGAATAGTTGTTCAAAGTGATGTTTTTGCAGAGGACGATCACTGGAAAGTCATATTCTGCCATCTTCCTGACATCAATCTGGACTTTAGTTAATTAAAATATATATAAATAAGAGATGGCAGGCCAGATTTTGTCTGGAGGCCATAGTTTTCTGAATCCAGTCTGAGTTAATTGCCATATTTACTAAAGGTCATGATAGTCTCCTACAGTCATAACACAAAACAGAAATAGATGACAAAATGAGAGTAGGGCCTTTAGAGTCTAGCCCCTTATTTCACATCTGAGAAAGCAGGAGCAGTGAGGTTAAGTTTCTTACTCAGGTCCAACCAGTCTGTAAGCAGTGGACCTAAAGCTGAGATTCAGAGTCCAACTTCCTGGCTAATGCTTTTTATGCTACATGATGCTGCCGCCCTCTCCCCATGCCCTGTATGCATAATTCCAAGTCACTCAAGAAAAAGAGAAGCACTTTGGCAATTCAACTGACTTATGCAGTCCAAAAGAGAAAATCCTAGTATGACTTCTTGCTTTCTTCCGAGATAAGATTTTTTCCCTAAGTTCTTGCAACTGAAAGCTAGAACCCATAGAGCACCAGAGCCCAGAAGGACTGACTCCTCACTGCTTTCCATCTCCTGATCTTGTTTACATGTGTTTATCTGCAAAAGTTTTAATGGAATAAGAGAAAACGAGTGCTTTAACTTCTCAATAAAATCTGTGCCCCAGCATGAGTCATTGTTTTCTTTTTTTACACTAGCAAGGGTAAAGCCTTCTGGTTTTAATAACTAATACTGCTGAGTTCAATAAAAAGCACTTAATTTAATTCAATTCAAACCTTGATCAATGCCAGCTTCCCCTGGAATTTTATCTTTGTTTTAATTTGAGTCTTTATGTTCAGAAAAATGAGAGGCCAAAAGGAAAGAAACAGAAGTCAATTAGCTTGTAGGCTTGTTTCTAGACAAAGGACATGAAAATACAAGATTGACAGGTAAACTCCAAGGCTCTAATGTTTCTGCCCCACTGGACAATCTTTTCCTGGCAGAATTAATGTTTTTTTTAATCCTGAATAAAGAAACTGAACAATTCACAGCCCCATTTGGAAAATGTTTTTAAATAAAATATTCCAAAGCCAATTAGCATCAGATTTCTAAACTAGAAATATATTGCCTTTAATGTGTCAATAATCGAGAGATATGCTACTGTAAAATTAGATACAGAAATCCTCAAGTCCATCTGTTTCAATTCTAAAGCAGCCAGACTCAGTGCTTAAGGGACTGAAATGATATAGGGACTAAAATGGAAATAAAATGAAGCACCCCTGAAGATAGTTTTGATAAGCTTTTCTTAAATGATCCCTTTATTGTCACAACAGAGTTCAGTCCTATTTCTAAAAACATCCATCATTGTAGAAGAATTGCAATTCACTATTAACTGAAACCACTTTCATAACTTCAACCTGAAAGTTCCTGCTGCTCTGTTTGAACCAAAAACTTTGCAACGGTTGAGGGGAATTGTGAAAATCTACGTTTTTGGTTCAATCATGTAGTTTTTCCGTGCAAAAGCTTTTAGAAATGTTCTGAAGGCTATTAAAAGAGAACTGAGGCCAGACACAGTGGCTCATCTATAATCCCAGCACTCTGGAAAGCTGAGGTGGGAGGATTGCTGGAAGCCAGGGGTTCATGACCAGCCTGAGCAACATAACAAGGCCCAGTGTCTACAAAAAAAAAAAAATTGCCAGGCATGCTGGTATATGCCCTGTAGGCCTAGCTACTCAGGAGGCTGAGGTGGGTGAATTGCATGAGCCCAGGAGTTTGAGGCTGCAATGAGTTATGATTGCACCACTGCCTGGATGACAGACTGAGATCTGCACTCCCGCCTGGATGACAGACTGAGATCCAGTCTAAAAAAAACAAACAAAAAAAGCAGGACTGAGCATCAGGGATAGCATTCAGTCTCCCTCCAGAGCTGGGTTACTACTGGCAGCCACATTTCCTTGCCACCATCTGGAAGTACTGATTCAACAGTGGACCAGAGGGAAAAGGCAGCCAGTTTCTTGTAGAATTCCAAACTTCAGTTCCTGTAGCACCTGGTTTCCATAGGGGTTTCATGTCCAAGTCTGATTAAACCACAATTCATAGACTATAGAATGTTAACCCTGGGAGGAGACAAAGAGCATCTAAGCCAGTGATTCACATACTTACGGATTTCAGGAACAGTAATATTTCAAAAAGAAAAAGATCAGGGCACCAAAATAGAGTTGCTCATTTTTTTCATAGTCATTTGCTTTTGCAAAACAAAGACATTTAAAATAGCAACAACCATTAATTATCAACATCATTTCATAACTTCAATAACAAAAATGTAGGAAGGACATAAACTTGGAACTTAAAAATTAAATAAATTTAGTTTCATAAAAACTCACCACTTGGTTCTTATTTTGTCCCAAGTTGCTAACAACTTCATTATAAACTGAAATTCATTTATAGACCATTGTTTGGCAACAATTAGATAGTTTAATTCTTAATAGCAGACCCTTAGAACCCTCTCTGTTGTGACCACAGCTGTTCTCCAATAAACTAATAATCTAAAACTCAGTGAGATTCTTTAAGGAATGAGATGATTTACTGTGCTTAAAGAGGACATCAAATGAAACTTGTAGCAACCATTGTTTTGGAAAGCCAAAAGACCGGAAGTAAACTAAATTGTATTTATTTTTTTTTATCTTTGAAAATCCTTTAGCATAAAACATTATAAAAGGTAAATAAAACATACTTGGGGAAAAATGGCCATGAAATCAGCCTGTTTGGGAATCTTCACCTTTGCCTAGAAGCAATAATAATGTTAATGATATACTTTCCTGAGCTTGGGAAAAAGCGGGCTCATGAATTGCAGCCTTGTGAAAGAGGGATTTACTTGACTCCTATTGATTCCAGAGATCAGAATTACCATAAATGGGCAGAAATTTTAAGAGCGGCAGTATATAGATAAAGATAAAAACTTGTTTTTAGAGGCATAACGTCCTAAGTAAATTCAAAGATGACTGGGCAACTTCATGGTATGGGAGGCTGACCTATTCTGGAAGTGCTTAAGCAAAACCTGGTTAACAATTTGGCAGCTTTAATGAAAAGGGAAATCAAAGTAGTAGATTGGCTCAGATACCTCTGAGAAGCCATCTAACTCTAAGAATCTAGGATTCCTTTCCCATCCCAGCCCTTACCAGCCAAGAATCAATAAAACATTAGCCAAATGCTCGAGAATAGACACAAAATTCTCTTGAGGATGAATATTAATTGCACAATTTCAGAACACTAACAACTTGGTAATCATCAGTCTTTTTTTTTAACTTTTAAGTTCAGGGGTACATGTGCAGGTTTGTTACATATGTAAACTTGTGTCATGGGGGTTTGCTGTACAGATTATTTCATCACCCAGGTATTAAGCCTAGTACCCATTAGTTATATTTCCTGATCCTCTCCCTCCTCCCACCCTTCACCCCTCTGTAGGCCCCAATCTGTGTTGTATTCCTCTCTATGTGTCCATGTGTTCTCGTCATTTAGTTCCCATTTGTAAATGAGAACATGTAGTATTTAGTTTTCTGTTCCTGTGTTAGGTTTTTTTTTTTGGGGGGGGGCACGTAATTTAGGATTTACTTTTGTAAAACCATGTAGACAAATATAAAATGTTATGCTTGCATTTTGAACATTATAAATATGAAACACAAAACATCCAATGCTAAATACTGATCTCCTATGCCTGATCTAGATTTAGATATTAAGTATTTCACATTTTACAGGAAGGAACTTTCAAAGTTTGATCAATACTTATAGTATGTACTATTATTCAGCAAAATCTTCTTGAAATTTAAAAGGCTGATATTAAAAGTAGTTATTTTTTTCTTAAATATGTTAAAACATATCAGTTTGGATTAGCCTTCAGATTTTCAGACCATGAAAGATATACAGGCTGGGCGTGGTGGCTCATGCCTGTAATCCCAGCACTTTGGGAGGCTGAGGCGGGTGGATCACGAGGTCAAGAGATAGAGACCATCCTAGCCAACGTGGCGAAACCCCGTCTCTACTAAAAATACAAAAATTAGCCAGGCGTGGTGACGTGTGCTGGTAGTCCTAGCTACTCGGGAGGCTGAGGCAGGAGAATTGCTTGAACCCAAGAGGCAGAGGTTGCAGCGAGCCGAGATCATGCCATTGCACTCCAGCCTGGCAACGGAGCAAGACTCCGTCTCAAAAAAAAAAAAAAAAAAAAAAAAATGCTCTAAGCAAGCATAAAGGGTGTTTTGGGTCAAGTTACCTCTTAGTACAAATAATACACTGTCTAAATCAATCTTTAAAAGAAATTCTTAAAAGCATTCAAAAAATGCTTGCATTTTATAATTGTCAAACAATGTATTTATATTACAGAAGATACAACAAATTTTACATAAATAAAAAATCTCACACTATATTCTCAGTCCTAAAATAAAAAAGAACTCTGCAAATTAAAGAATTATCAATGTTGTTCTGAAAACATACCTTACTTTTACTTTGAAACTCACTTTAACTGCTTGACATATAATTTAATACTTAAAAACAATATAGCTAAATTATTTTATAATATTTATAGAATATTATTTCTCTGAGTAGACATGTTTCACACAACAGTTTCCAATTAATGCAGATAATTCATTTGATAATTTTAATCACAACTTATGATAGACTGATTAATGGATTAAAAATTTATTCAGTAATTTAGATGCCATAAGAACCACTGAAAGTAATAATCTGATAATTACTCATTGTACAATCCTGCCCATTAGTAATACTAAGCCAAGAATCTGATTGCTATCACATTCTGTTGAATTATGTTTCCATCTGTGTGACTGGTCAACAACAAAAAATAGATACACAATATCATGCTTTTTCCTTTGCCATTTTTTTTTTTTTAACAAGCAGCTCAATGATTTGGAGGGTTGGTTACTACAATGCAGAGAATACAGGGAGAAAGTATAAAATGGCACCTAACCCCAATGCCAGTACTTATCTCATTATGATTATAGCTAAGGATATTATTAATATTTGTGTTATTTGCTTTTCTTTAGAACTTAAATCAAAGCCATTAACTTGAACTTGAGGTATATACACAATACATATACAATCTTATGCAAAATATTTCCCATAAGTAACATTATATTTTAAAATATTGGAAACTGAGTATCTGTGCTGATTTGTATTTTGACTTAACGGACCAAGAAGAGAATAACACTCAACTAGGGAGGGTTATACTGATAATAAAGCTCTCAAAATTCAAAATGTCTTCCTCTCCCTTTGTACTTACCAGAGGCTACACAATGTCCTGAGAGGATTCATTATGAGAAAAATGTCATTCACAGCTTTAATAACTTACTTTGGTAAAAACTAATGAGAAAGCAGATTGGAAGGTGAGACTTCATCTTTGTTTTCAAATACGTGGTCTTAATTTTTCTTCTCATAGAAAAAGTTTAAATCAGTTGATTATAAATATATCTAAATCTTTAATTGCTGCAGCTTTCAGGTAAAGTTTAGCACTTCATTTATACAAAGTCTATGAGAAGAGGTCAGTAGAGATAATCTAATCTTAAGTCGTGACATCAGCCATTCAAATCCTTGGCACAATCCCTCACCAGTTAGAGAATAGCATGCCTGGACGTGCCACCGGTGATCTTTAATAGATGTTAGCTTCATAAACGGAGATTTCTGCTACAGTTATGCATTTTTTAACATCTTGTTTATTAGCAAAAATCAGTAATCCAGCTTTTCTTAGGTCCTCGTGTGCTAACATTTTATAGAGTTCTCTAGTTACAGAAATCCTCTCTCTGTCTGTACTGTTCACAACAATTATACAGACTCTGTGTTAGTATACTAAGTGTTTCAGGAAGAATGAAGAGATTCTTGGCCACCAATATCCCACATTAGGAAATGTATATTATTATGATTATTATGATTATTATTTGAGTCTTGCTTTGTCACCCAGGCTGGAGTGTACTGGCACGATCTCGGCTCACTGCAACCTCCGCCTCCTGGGTTCAAGCAATTCTCCTGTCTCAGCCTCCCGAGTAGCTGGTATTACAGGTACGTGCCACCATGCCCACCTAATTTTTATATTTTTAGTAGAGACGGGGCTTCACCATGTTGGCTGGGCTGGTCTCAAACTCCTGACCTCAGGTGATCCACCCACCTCAGCCTCCCAAAGTGCTGGGATTACAGGCTTGAGCTACCAGCCAGAAACGTGTATTATTAATCGCTATCTCTTTTACATTACTTCCTGTTGTAGGAGATGTATGTACAACTTCATTCATAGAAAATTGTTAAAGGATGGTAGTTTTCCCTGCACTATCCAGCCCAATAATGATACCTTTGTGCTCCTGGTGATTGAACAGTCTCCATATCCTGGTGAAGAGAATTCCCATTCACAGGCAGTGGACCCCGCCTCCAGACACCCAGACCGCCTGGCCTCCCTGGCTCAGGCTAAGGGGGTGGCAGAGAGAGACACACTGGAGCCTCTGCCTCTGCAGCTGCTCCCGCCCTGGTTGCTGGCCCACTTCCAGAGAACTGGAGGGAGGCCAAAACCCAAGTCACCCTGCCACACACGAGGCCCTGCTACCGCCACGCACTCACCTGGCTCGTGGACATTGCCACCAAGTTGTCTGCAACAAGCCTCGCAAGCCACCGTCCTCCCCCTTCATGTGTTAGTTTGCTAAGGATAATGGCCTCCAGCTCCATCCATGTCCCTGCAAAGGACATGATCTCATTCTTTTTATGGCTGCATAGTATTCTATGGTGTATATGTACCATGTTTATCCAGTTTATCATTCATGGCCACTTAGGTTGATTCCATGTCTTTGCTATTGTGAATAGTGTTGCAATGAACATGTGCATGCATGTGTCTTCATAATAGAATGCTTTGTATTCCTTTGGGTATATACTCAGTAATGGGATTGCTGGGTTGAATGGTATTTCTGTCTTTAGGTCTCTGAGGAATCGCCACACTGTTTTTCACAATGGTTGAACTATTTACACCCCCACAAACAGTGTATAAGTGTTCCTTTTTCTCCACAACCTCACCAGCATATGTTATTTTTTGACTTTTTAATAATGGTCATTCTAACTGGTGTGAGATGGTATCTCATTGTGGTTTTGATTTGCGTTTCTCTAATGATTAGTGATGTTGAGCTTTTTTCTCACGACTGTCAGTCACATGTATGTCTTCTTTTAAACATGGGCAAGGACTTCATGTCTAAAACACCAAAAGCAATGGCAACAAAAGCCAAAATTGACAAATGGGATCTAATTAAACTAAAGAGCTTCTGCACAGCAAAAGAAACTACCATCAGAGTGAACAGACAACCTACAGAATGGGAGAAAATGTTTGCAATCTACTCATCTGACAAAGGGCTAATATCCAGAATCTACAACGAACTCAAACAAATTTACAAGAAAAAAACAAACGACTCCATCAAAAAGTGGGCAAAGGACATGAACAGACACTTCTCAAAAGAAGACATTTATGCAGCCAAAAAACACATGAAAAAATGCTCATCATCACTGGCCATCAGAGAAATGCAAATCAAAACCACAATGTGATACCATCTCACACCAGTTAGAATAGCGATCATTCAAAAGTCAGGAAACAACAGGTGCTGGAGAGGATGTGGAGAAAAGGGAACACTTTTACACTGTTGGTGGGACTGTAAATTAGTTCAACCATTGTGGAAGTCAGTGTGGTGATTCCTCAGGGATCTAGAACTAGAAATACCATTTGACCCAGCCATCCCATTACTGGGTATATATCCAAAGGATTATAAATCATGCTGCTATAAAGACACATGCACACGTATGTTTATTGCGGCACTATTCACAATAGCAAAGACTTGAAACCAACCCAAATGTCCAACAACGACAGACTGGATTAAGAAAATGTGGCACATATACACCATGGAATACTATGCAGCCATAAAAAATGATGAGTTCATGTCCTTTGTAGGGACATGGATGAAGCTGGAAACCATCATTCTCAGCAAACTATCACAAGGACAAAAAACCAAACACCACATGTTCTCACTCATAGGTGGGAACTGAACAATGAGAACACATGGACACAGGAAGGGGAACATCACATACCAGGGCCTGTTGTGGGGTGGGGGGAGGAGGGAGGGATAGCATTAGGAGATACACCTAATGTTAAATGACGAGTTAATGGGTGCAGCACACCAACATGGCACATGTATACATATGTAACTAACCTGCACGTTGTGCACATGTACCCTAAAACTTAAAGTATAATAAAAAAAATAAATAAATAAATAAATAAAAACTAAAAAAAAAAGTTTCTGTTCACATCCTTTGCCCACTTTTTTATGGGCTTGTTTTTCTCCTGTAAATTTGCTTAAGTTCCTTGTAGATGCTGGATAGTTGACCTTTGTTGGATGCATAGTTTGCAAAAATGTTCTACCATTCTGTAGGCTATTTACTCTGTTAATAGTTTCTTTTGCTGTGCAGAAGCGCTTTAGTTTAATCAGATCCCATTTGTCAATTTTTGCTTTAGTTGCAATTGCTTTTGGCGTCTTCATCATGAAATCTTTGCCTGTGCCTATGTCCCAAATTGTATTGTCTAGGTTGCCTTCCAGGGATTTTAAAGTTTTGAGTGTTGCATTTAAGCCTTTAATCCATCTTAATTTTTATATATGGTATAAGGAAATGTTCCAGTTTTAATCTTCTGCATATTGCTAGCCAGTTATCCCAGCACCATTTATTGAATAGGGAATCCTTTCCCCATTGCTTATTTTTATCAGGTTTGTCGAAGATCAGACAGTTGTAGGTGTGTGGTCTTATTTCCGGGTTCTGTATTTGGTTTTACTGGTCTATGTGTCTGTTTTTGTACCAGTACCATGATGTTTTGGTTACTGTAGTCCTGTGGTATAGTTTGAAGTCAGGTAGTCTGATGCCTTCAGCCTTGTTCTTTCTGCTTAGGGTTGCCTTGGGTATTCAGGCTCTTTTTTGGTTCCATATGAATTTTAAAATAGTTTTTTTTCTAGTTCTGTGAACAATGTCAATGGTAGTTTAATAGGCATAACATTGAATCTATAAATTGCTTTCGGCAGTAAGGCCATTTTAACAATATTGATTTTTCCTATCCATGAGCATGGAATGTTTTTCCATTTGTTTGTGTCATCTCTGATTTCTTTAAGCAGTGGTTTGTAGTTCTCCTTATAGAGATCTTTTACCTCCCTAGTTAGCTGTATTCTTAGGTATTTTGTGTGTGTGTGTGGCAATTGCGAATGTGAGTTCATTCCTGACTTGGCTCTCAGCTTGACTGTTACTGATGTAGGAATGCTAGTGATTTTTGCACATTTATTTTGTATCCTGGGACTTTGCTGAAGTTGTTTATCTTCTTAAGAAGTTTTTGGGCTGAGACTGGAAATTTCTAGATATAGAATCATGTAATCTGCAAACAAGGATAGTTTAACTTCCTCTCTTCCTATTTGCATGCCCTTTATTTCTTTTTCTTGCCTGATTGTCCTGGCCAGAACTTCCAATACTATATTGAATAGGAGTGGTGAGAGAGGCTATCCTGTCTTGTGCCAGTTTTCAAGGGGAATGCTTCTAGATTTTGCCCATTCAGTATGATGTTGGCTATGAGTTTGTCACACATAGCTCTTACTATTTTGAGGTATGTTCCTTCAATACCTAGTTTATTGAGTTTTTAACATGAATGTACATTGAATTGTATGGAAATCCTTTTCTGCATCTATTGAGATAATCATGTGGTTTTGTCTTTAGTTCTGTTTATGTGGTGAATCATGTTTATTGATTTGTGTATGTTGCACCAACCTTGCATCCCAGGGATGAAGCCTACTATCAAGTAGTGAATAAGCTTTTTGATATGCTGCTGAATTTGGTTTGCCAGTATTTTGTTCAGGATTTTTGCATCGATGTTCATCAAGAATATTGCCCCTGAAGTTTTCTTTTTTTGTTGTATCTCTGCCAAGTTTTGGTATTAGGATGATGCTGGCCTTATAGAATGAGTTAGGGAGGAGTCCCTCCTCCTTAATTTTTTGAAATAGTTTCTGTAGAATTAGTACCAGTTCTTCTTTGTATGTCTGGTAGAAATCGGCTGTGAATCTGTCTACTCCTGAGCTTTTTTTGGTTGGTAGCCTATTTATTACTACCTCAATTTCAAAGCCTGTGACTTTGAAATTTTTGACTATGAAAATTTTGACTTTGACTTGGCTACCATTAGGAGTTGGGACTCTTTACTCCTAAGAATAATGCTCTTTCTTCAAAAGAATATTACTTTTCCTTATGTTGATATTTTTAAAGCGACTCTGATATATGCTTTCAGTACACATTTTTGAACACCTACTTCATGCCAGGCACCATGCTTAAGCACGGTCCTGAAATAAAGATACTCTGACATGATATGAAAGGAAGCTTCTTGAAGCCTCTTTAACCTTAAAAACTTTTACTACCCTAGCAGAGGAGGGTTTAGTAATAATAAAGAGGAAAAGTAAAAGGAATATGTACCTACTTAAGAGCTTCCCTATCTAGGAATAGCTCCTTACCACCTAACAGTTCATGAAATCTCATCAGTAGGAATCTGTTCCCTTGATTCTTGAAGATTTTGTTAGAAGACTCCTATTACAAAGCAAATATCCCCTGGGAAGAGAAATAACTTAAAACTCTAGCAGCTTAATCACTTCCCCACTTTGGACTTCAGCTTACCCACCTGTACAATAAGGGATTTTGACCACATGATCTTTGTGGTCTCCTCTAGTATGAAAATCTAGACTTACTAGGCCTAAAGGCCAGGGAATGGGAGTAGTTTATGGATGGGTTTTCCAGGCTGCCTAGAAACAGCAGTTGGAATTATAAGCAGCCTCAAGTATTCTCTCCCAACCCTAAAGTTATAGGGAAAGATTTAAACATGCTTCCAAGCCTCATGGGCAAATCACTCCCTTAGAGCTGTTGGACAACCTTTGGCTAATAAAGATTAAACAAATAAATATAAAAAAATGGTTCTATCCAGCATCCTGAGAGGCCAATTTGCTATTAATGGTAGTGTTTAGGCCCTAAAAGGGTATTAACTTACAGAGTAGTAAAGTTTCCAAACACAGCCCAAAGCTTTAAAAGATGTACAGGTGCCAAAATTAAGGGCCAAATTACCAATCTGTTTTAAATGATGGTCTGGGAATGCTCAATATGACAAGGAAAATGTATGACAAATAATATCTTCAATACAAAGAAAGAGTTGCTTGAATTTATTAAAGGAAATGGACTACCTCTCGGGACTCCTTTTTTGCCCACTCCTCAAAGAGGTGATTTTTCAAAATCGACTTGAAGACACAGCTAATGCAAAATGACCCTTTAAGCATAAAGTAAGCTCATTTTTACCTAAAACAGTTTTCATGTCAGCATTTGCCTAGACCTTTGGGAATTTAGAAATTTCAAAGAAATGCACATTCCATTAGTATCAAAACTAGGTGCTTCCATGATGTATTAAATGCTACGTTACTCAACATATGCAAAAGCTTTAAGCCAGAGTAAAGCCGGCTGCATTTCTACTCATCGACAAGTTTAAAGAATTCACTGGCAGCCCTGCTGGATGACAGCAGAATGACTTCTTGTCAAGTAACCTCCATCCTCCAAGGTGACAGGAAATGGGCTTAAACACTGGTAATATGACTAATCAATGTAAGGAAGCACATGTTCCCAGCCTGCAAGTGAAGTTTGGTTGCAATGTGTTAGCTGCTTGCTGGGCCATGTGATTCAGCATAATGACAGAAGAAAGGAAAGGTCAGATTTACTAAGTGTTGAAGAGGTGTCATCAAGTGTCGCATATTACTTCAAGATGTCCTCTGCATCAGAGGCATCTCACTATATGGGAGTTAATTTCTCCTGCAGAATTCTTTAGTTTCCCTACAACCCTTTATGGAAGCCCCTAAATTTATTTCAACACATGAAGAATTGGACTTTCTCTTATTTCTGACTGACACTAAATAGTCCAAGGTAATGGTCTTACCTTTATATGATTCTACCTTGGTTTTTAAGATAAGTACACACATGTATATACCTTCAGGGTTTGCCAAATACACTCTTATAGAGTCAAAATAGCCAGATTTTCCTCAAAAGTTCATTCTAGTGCTTCCAGCTTCTTGAGGTGGTTTTCCCCCTCTCAAATACAATGGCAGTTGTATTCCTTTTCAAAGAAGCACTATTCAGTTTTTTGTTGTTTTTTGTTTTGAGATGGAATCTCACTCTGTCCCCCAGGCTGGAGTGTAGTGGTGCAATCTTGGCTCACTGCAACCTCTGCCCCCCAGATTCAAGCGATTCTCCCACCTCAGCTTCCCTAATAGCTGAGATTACAGGCACATGCCACCATGCCTAGCTAATTTTTGTATTTTTAGTAGAGATGGGGTTTCACCATGTTGGCCAGGCTGGTCTCAAACTCCTGACCTCAAGTCATCTGCCCACCTCAGCCTCCCAAAGTGCTGGGATTACAGGTGTGAGCCACCGCACCCAGCCTATTCAGTTTTATACTGAAGAGCATGTGAGGAAACATAACTTTCCCTTTATTTATAGAATAGGAAGGGACCTTCAGGATCCTCTCCCAGAGCTCATTCCTATCAGATTCATTTCTTCAGTCATAAATTTTTCATAATTATTTATTGAGCACTTACTCTATATCAGGCATTATACTAGTGGTTACAATACCTAATAGAACCAGATGTAGTCTCTGATCTCCTGAAAATATTTAATTAAATAATCAAATAGGTAATTATTGAAATAAACATATCATTCATAAACTACTTATAATTATTAAATAAATTAAATAACTATTCAACAAATGTATAGCTGTTAACTGGAGATGAGTAAACAGACATAGAAAAGTGAAGTGACTTTCTAAGGTCCTATCATTAAGTCTGTTACGGAATACCGGTCTCCTGGCTCCCAGCCCAGTTTTCTTTTACTCTGTATCCTAGTGCATTTCAGTGTGCTTTCCCTGGACTGAAAGATGATCTGACATTCCCTTTCCAAGGCAGTCTCACAGCAGCTTCTCCAGATCAGGGCTTTCCAAGTTTTTTACCTCCTTTTGCAAGTTTAAAATGCTTTGCTTTTTGCTGCGGTTTGTCTGAGGGAATGGCAGTGTGTATGCAAGTGTATGTGTTGAGGGAGGGTGGTGAATGTCATAATGGAGGCCTTCTAAACTTTTGTGAAGAACACACAAGACTATGCTAGGAAAAGAAATACAGCAGTGTCCACCTAGCCTTTCATGATCCCTGCCCACAGTGAAAAAGAGATGTACCTGGGGACAGGTGAAGGGAGACATTCTAGGTGATTTTCTAAAATCACCACCAGCTTTTTCATAAATACTACCTGAAAATGGTGAGCTGGCCAACTTACAGGGCCAGGGAATACACAGGCCATGGATATGTTCTGGAAAACTATGGCAGAGGATGATATTCATTGGCTGCGAGAGTAGAGCCAGGGCTTTCTGAAGCATTATCTCCAAAGTCAAAGTGGCAGGACCAGATAGCCCATTTATTCCTTTCCAGGTCTTGGAAGACACAGGAGTAAAGAACTCGAAATTATCTGATCCCTCCATTAAAAGCTTTACAGTTTACATACCTGTCTCCATAGGAGAGAAGCAAGCTGTCTTCAACACTCAACCTACAAACTAGGTCCCTAATCAATATTTACTTAATGCATAAATGGTGTGGACAATGGCATCAATCTGCACTTATGAACATTAATAATAAGAGTTTATTGAGCACTTAGTATGTAAGAGATACTATGTTAAGGGTGTGAATCCTAATAACACTGTAAAACAGCTAATATTACTCTTATTTTCATAGATGAGAAAAAAAGAGATTAGCAAGGCTAAATAATTCATCCAAGGTTACTCATCTTATAAAAGACCAGAGCCAGGATTTAAATATAAATCTGATTCACTTCAAAGCTCATGTTCCTGGTTACCATACTTATTGCCTGCTTGATGGTTTAGGCAAGACAAGATATAGAGCATCTCGCTAAGGGTCCTACTCTAAATTAATTAAGACACTTACAACAGCAAATAAGAAAAAAAAACAATACATAAGTGTAATACATAAAAAGAGAAGACAAAGTAAGGTGTTTTAAGGATTGATTAATTGAGTAGCTTAGTGGTATAATGCAAGTCCTTTCCAATTTCTTCTCTGATGTCCTTAGAACATTGGCTTTTGTCCTCAGGCTTGTGCCTTAATAATAGCAAGATGGCTACAGCAGCTGCAGGCATCACCTCCTCACACAGTTACGTATGAAGGAAGAACACCAAGTTAATGACTATCTACACCAAAAAAAAAAAAAAAAAAAAAAAAAAACCAACACCTTCATGAGAACCAAAAATCAGGGAGGCACTCATTGTACCTGGTTTTTTTTTATTATTATTATATTTTAAGTTTTAGGGTACATGTGCACAACATGCAGGTTTGTTACATATGTATACATGTGCCATGTTGGTGTGCTGCACCCATTAACTTGTCATTTACATTAGGTATATCTCCTAATGCTATCCCTCCCCCCTCCCCCCACCCCACAACCTGGTTTTAACTTAATATCACTGAAAGAGGCACTGAAGAGATAGAAAATACAGCCTGAATCTCTGACACCACCCCTCTTCTGCCCCCCAGCAGTGGCAGCTTGGTGCAGAGAGTTTCTCTGGGCACTAGGGGAGGAAGAACACAGAAATTCTGAGAAATTGAACTCAGTGCCATCCTGATAAAGAAGAAAAGAAAACTGGACCAAACTCAGCTGATGCCCACCCATAGAGGGAGCATTTAAACTAGACCTAGCCAGAAGGGAATCACCAATCCCAGATGTCCGAACTTCAGTGCCTGCAAACCTTGCCAGGGAGGGCTACAGCACTCTGTGTCTCCAAATAAACTTGAAAGGCAGTCTAGGCCATAAGGACTGCAACTCTTAGGCAAATCCTAGTGTTAACTAGGCCCAGACACAGTGGACTGAGGGGGCATGTGACATACTGAGACACAAGCTGGAGAAGACAAGGAAGTGCTTGCACGACTCTTCCCCTAACCCCAGGCTGCACAGCTCAAGGCTCCATAAGAGATCCCTTCCTTCCACTTGAGGAGAAAAGAAAGAGTAGGGAAGACTTTGTCTTGCATCTTGGATACCTGCTCAGCCACAGCAGGATAGGCACTGATCAGAGTCATGAGGTCCACGTTTCACACCCTAGCTTCCAGATGACATTTCTAGACACATCCTGGGCCAGTAGGGATTCCACTGCCTTGAAGAAAAACACCCAGCCCTGGCAGCATTCATTACCTGCTAACCGAAGAGCCTTTGGGCCCTGAATAACTAGTAGCGATAGCCAGGTACTATAATCAAGGGCCTTGGGTGAGCCTCTGAGACTTGCTGGCTTCAGGTAAGATGTACCACATTACCAGCTGTGCTGGCTACAAGGTAAAACATCCTCTGCTTGAGAAAAACAGAGGGAAAAGTAAAGGTGGCTTTGTCTTGCACCTTAGGTACCAGCACAACCACAGTGGGATAGAGCACTAAGTGGGCTCTTGGGGTCCCTGATTCCAGGACTTGACTCTTGGCCATTTCTGGACCTGCCTTAGGCTAGAGGAGAAAATAATGCCCTGAAGGGTGAGTCCTGGGCCAGGCAGCATTCACCACAAACTGACTTAAGAGCCCCTGGGTCTTAAGGGAACATCAGCAAAAGTCTGGCAGTATTCCTTGCGGCCTGGGGTGGCAGTGGCTATGGGGTAAGGCTCCTCTGTCTTTGGAAATGGGAGGAAAGAGTGGGAAGAACTGCATCTTGTAGTCTGAGTGCCATGTCAGCCACAGTACAATAGAACACTAGGTAGACTTCTAAGGTTTCTGACTCTAGTCCCTAACTCCAGGGCGGCACTTCTGGAACTAGCTGGTACTGGGGAACATCACCGCCCTGAAAAGAAGAATACAGGCCTGGCTGACATTGCCACTTGCTGCTTGTAGAGCTCCAGGGCACTTGCATGAACATAGGCAGTAGCCAGGGAGTGGATACAACAGGCTTTGGGCAAGACTCAGTGCTGTGCTGGCTTCAGGACTGACCCAGCACAGTCATAGTAGTGGTGGCAACAGAGGTGCTTGTTTCATGCCAGCTCCAGCTTTATGTTGCTCAGAACAGAGAGAGAGACTCTGAGAGAAAGTAAGGGAAAAGAACAAGTCTCTGCCTGATAATCCAGTGAATTCTTCAAGATCTAGCCTAAGCAGCTCCTCTATGAGTCTACAAGAACCACAGTGTTACTGGGTTCGGGGTGTCCCCAAAAGCAGATACAGCTTAGATAACAACACCCAAGTCCTTTCAAATATCTGGAAAGCCTTCCCAAGAAGGACAGCTACAAATAAGTCCAGATAGTGAAGAACACAATAAATAACTCTTCACTGTGCACACACCAAACAACATCTATAAGCATCAACACCACCCAGGAAGACATGACCTCACCAAATAAACTAAATAAGGTGCCACTGACCAATTCTGGAGAAACAGAGATATGTGATCTTTCAGAAAGAGAATTCAAAATAGCTGTGTGAGGAAACTCAAAGAAATTCAAGATAACCCAGAGAAGGAATTCAGAATTCTATCAGATATATTTAACAAAGAAATTGAAACAATTAAAAACAACTAAGAAGAAATTCTGGAGCTCAAAAACGCAATTGGTATACTGAAGAATGCATCAGAGTCCTTTAATAGCAGAACTGATCAAGCATAAGAAATAGCTTGAAGACAGGCTATTTAAAAATACACAGAGGAGACAAAAGAAAAAGGAATAAAAAACAATGAAGCACACCTACAAGATCTAGATAGGCTATAAAATAGTATTTGCAACCTTCGGGGTATCCTCAAACCAAAAAATATGCAATGGATACACAAATAATAAAATAAAATATAGCATCAAAAGGGCAAAGCTAAGAGTTATTGGCCTTAAAGAGGAAGTAGAGAAAGTGATAGGGGTAGGAAGTTTACTCAAAGGGATAATAACGCAGAACTTCCCAAGCCTAGAGAAAGATATCAATATCCAAGAACAAAAAGGTTATAGAATACCAAGCAGATTTAACCCAAAGAAGACTACCTCAAGGCATTTAATAATCAAACTCCCAAAAGTCAAGGATAAAGAAGGGACCCTAAAAGCAGCAAGAAAAAAGAAACGAATAATATACGACATGTCTAATAGCAGGCTTTTCAGTGGAAACCTTACAGGCCAGAAGAGAATGGCAAGACATATTTAAAGTGCTGAAGAAAATAAACATTTACCCTAGAATATTATATCTAGTAATGTATCCTTGAAACACGAAGGAGAAATAAAGACTTTGCCAGACAAACAAAAGCTGAGGGATTTCACCAATGCCAGGCCTATCCTACAAAAAAAGCTAAAGGAAGTTCTTCAATCAGAAAGAAAAGGATATTAATGAGCAATAAATACTCACAGAAAGCAATAAATAATCACTGATAATAGTAAATACACAGAAAAACAGAATATTATAACATGGTAACGGTGGTGTGTCAACTCCTACTAAACAATGAACCAATAAAAAATAATAACTACAACAACTTTTCAAGACACAGTCAGTACAATAAGACATGAATAGAAACAACAAAAAGCTAAGAAGCAGAGAGATGAAGTTAAGGTGTAGAGTTTTTACTGGTTTTCTTTTTGCTTCTTTGTTTGTTTATGCAAATAGTGTTAAGGTAGGAATGTTAATTAGGTCAACCATTGTGCAAAGCAGTGTGACAATTCCTCAAAGAGCTAAAAGCAGAACTATCATTCAACTCAGCAATCCCATTACTGGGTATATACCCAGAGGAATATGAATCATTCTACCACAAATACACATGCACGCAAATGTTCATTGCAGCATTATTCACAATAGCAAGGACATGGAATCGACCTAAATGCCCATCAATGACAGATTGAATAAAGAAAATTTGGTACATATACACCATGGAATACTACACAGCCATAAAAAAGAACAAGATCATGTCTTTTGCAGGAACATGGACAGAGCTGGAGGCTACAATCCCTAGCAAACTAACACAGGAACAGAAAACTGAATACCACATGTTCTCACTTATAAGTGGGAGCTAAATTATAAGAATTTATGAACACAAAGAAGGAAAAAACAGACACTGGGTATACCTGAGTGGGGAGGGTAGGAAGAGGGAGAGGAGAGAGGAGCAGAAAAGATAACTGTTGGGTACTGCACTTAATACCTGGGTGATGAAATAACACTGGGTGATGAAATAATGTGTACAAAAAACCCCTGTGACATGTGTTTACCTATGTAACAAACCTTCACATGTACCCCCAAACCTAAAAGAAAAGTTAAAAAAAAAAAGTTATCCGGTTAAAATAATAGGTTATAAAATAGTATTTGCAAGCCTCAGGTTACCCTCAAACCAAAAAACATACAATGGATACACAAATAATAAAAAGCAAGAAACTAAATCATATGAGTGGAGAAAATTGCCTTCACTAGAGGAACACAGGAAGGAAAAAAAAGAAGGAAGAGAACACTACAAAACAACTGGAAAACAGATAACAAAATGGCAGGAGTAAGTTCTTATTTATCAATAATAACATTTAATGTAAATGAACTAACCTCTCCAATCAAAAAACATACACTGGCTGAATGGATAAGAAAATAAGAACCATTGATCTGCTGCCTACAAGAAACACACCTCATCTGTGAACACACAAATTGACTAAAAATAAAGGGATGGAAAAAGATATTCCATGCCAGTGGAAACCAATAAAAAGCAGGAGTCACTATACTTATATCAGATGAAATAGATGTCAGGACAAAAACTACCAGAGACAAATAAGGTACTATATAATGATTAAGGGGTCAATTTAGCAAGAGAATATAAAAATTTTAAATATATATGCACCCAACACTTGAACACCTAGATATATAAGTACAAAAAGGTTAATATTAGAGGTAAAGGGAGAGATAGTCCTCAATACAATAGCTGGAAACTTCGACACCACACTTTCAGCATTGGACAGATATTCCAGACAGAAAATCCATAAAGAAACATCAGAACTAATCTGCACTACGGATCAAATGGATCTAAGATATTTACAGAACATTTTATTCAACAGCTGCAGAATACACATTATTTTCCTCAGCACATGGATAATTCACAAGGATAAACCATAGGTTAGGTCACAAAACAAGTCTTAAAACATTCAAAAAATTGAAATAGTATCAAGTATCTTCTCTGACCACAACAGAATAAAACTAGAAATTAAGGAGAAGAATAATTTTGGAAACTGTAGAAATACATGGAAATTAAACAATATGTTCCTGAATGATCAATGGGTCAGTAAAGAAATTAAGAATAAAATTTAAAATTTTCTTGAAAAAAAATGATAACGAAAACACAAAATACTAAAACCTGTGGGATACAGCAAAGGAAGTACTACAGGAATTTTATGGCTATAAGTGCTTACATCACAAAAGAAAAAAACTTCAAATGAAAAATCTAATAATGCATCTTAAGCATCTAGAAAAGCAAGAACAAACTAAACTCAAAAATAGTAGAAGAAAATAAATAATAAAGATCAGAGCAGAAATAAATAAAATTGAAATGAAAAAATATACAAAACATCAATGAAACCAAAAGTGGTTTTTTTGAGAAGTTAAACAAAATTGACAAACCTTTAGTCAGACTGACAAAAAAGGAGAGAAGATCCAAATAAAGAAAATCAGAAATGAAAAAAAAAAAAACCAGACATTACAAGTGATACTGCAGAAATCCAAAGGATCATTAGTGGCTACTATGAGTAACTATATACCAATAAATTGGAAAATCTAGAATAACTGGACAAATTCCTAGACACAACGTACCAAGACTGAATCAAGAAGAAATCCAAAACTTGAACAGACCAACAACAAATAAGAAGATCAAAGTCATAATAAAAAGTTTCCCACTAAAGAAAAGCCTGGGGCCTGATGGCTTCACTGATGAATTCTACAAAACATTTAAAGAAGAATTAAAACCAATCCTATTCAAACTATTCTGAAAAAAAGGAAAGGAAGGAATACTTTAAAACTCATTCTATGAGGCCAGGATTACCCTGATAACAAAATCAGACAAAGACACATGAAAAACAACACCACCACCACCACCGCCACCACTACGGGCCAGTATCTCTGATGAATATTGATGCGAAAATCTTCAACAAAATACTAGTAAACCAAACTCAACAATACATCAGAAAGATCATTCATCATGATCAAGTGGAATTTATCCCTGGGATGCAAGGATGTTTCAACATATGCAAATCATCCTATATGATACATCATATCAACAAAATGAAGGATAAAAAGCACATGATCATTTCAATTGATGCTGAAAAATTAATTGAAAATTTACCATTCCTTCATAATACAAACCCTCAAAAAACTGGGGAAGGAACATACCTCAGTGTAATAAAAGCCACATACACCAGACCCACAGCTAGTATCATACTGAACAAGAAGAGACTGAAAGCCTTTCCTCTAAGATTTGGAACATGACAATGATAACCACTGTCACCACTGTTATTAAACATAGTACTGGAAGTCCTAGCTAAAGCAACCAGACAGATGTAAAGGGCAGTCAAATTGGAAAGGAAGAAGTCAAGTCATATTTGTTTGCAGAAGACATGATCTTATATTTCGAAAAAACTAAAGACTCCACTAAAAATACTATTAGAACTAATAAATTCAGTATGGTTGCAGGATACAAAATCAACATACAAAAATGAGTAGTATTTTCTATATGTCAACAGTGAACAATGGGAAAAAGAAATTTAAAAAGTAATCCCATTTACAATAGCCACAAATAAATATCTAGGAATTAACCAAAGAAGTGAAAGATAAATATAATAAAAATTATGAAACTCTGATGAAAGAAACCGAAGAGGTCACCAAAGAATGGAAAAAATATTCCATATTTATGGATCAGAAGAATCATATTGTTAAAATGTTCATACTGCCCAAAGCAATTTATAGATTCTATGCAATCCCCATCACAATACCAATGACATTCTTCACAGAAATAGAAAAAACAATCCTAAAATGTACAGAACCACAAAAGACCTACAATAGGCAAAGCTATCCTAAGCAAAAAGAATAAAATTGGAGGAATCACATTACCTGACTGCAAATTATACTACAGTGATACAGTAACCAAAACAGCATGACACTGTCATTAAAAACAAACACATAGATCAATGGAACAGAATAGAGAACCCAGAAACAATCTACATACCTACAGTGAACTCATTTTTGACAAAAGTGCCAAGAACATACACTGGGGGAAAGACAGTCTCTTCAATAAGTGGTGCTGAGAAAACTGAATATCCAGAAAAAGGAAACTAGGTCCTTCTCATCATATATAAAAATCAAATCAAAATGGATTAAAGACTTAAATCTAAGACCTCAAACTATTAAACTACTACAAGAAAAGATTGGGGAAAATCTCTAGCAGATTGGTCTGGGCAAGGATTTCTTGAGCAATACCCTACAAGTACAGGCAACCAAAGAAGAAATGGACAAATGGGATCACATCAAGTTAAAAAGATTCTGCACAGCAAAGGATACAATCAATGAAGTGAAGAGACAAACAACAGAATGGGAGACAATATTTGCAAACTGTCCATCTGACAAGAGATTATAACCAGAATATATAAGCAGCTCAAACAATTCTATAGGAAAAAATATAATAATCCAATCAAAAATGGGCAAAATATTTGAACAGACATTTCTGAAAAGAAGATATACGAATGGCATACAGGCATATGAAAAAGTGCTCAACATAATTGATCATCAGAGAAATACAAATTAAAACTACAATGAGATATCATCTCACCCCAGTCAAAATGGCTTTTAGCCGTAAGGCAATAACACATGCTGATAAGGATGTAGAGAAAAGGGAAATCTTGTACCCTATTGGTGGAAATGTAAGTTAGTACAACCACTATGCAGAACAGTTTGGAGGTTCCTCAAAAAACTAAAAATAGAGCTATCATATAATCCAGCAATCCCACTGCTGGCTATATACCCCAAAGAAAAAAAATCAGTATATCACAGAGTCATCTGCACTCCCAGGTTTGTTGCAGCACTATTCACAATAGCCAAGATTTGGAAGCAACCTAAGTGATGAATGGATAAAGAAAATGTAGTACATATATATACAATGGAGTAGCATTCAGCTATAAAAAGACTGAGATCTAGTCATCTGCAATAACATGGATGAAATGAAGATCATTATGTTAAGTGAAATAAGCCAGGCACAGAAGACAAACATCACATGTTCTCACTTATTTGTGGAATCCAAAAATCAAAACAACTGGACTTAATGGACATAGAGGTAGAAAGATGGTTACCAGAGGCTGAAAAGAGTAGTGAGGTGGTGAGGGCAGGGAGAAGGAGGAAATGGTTAATGGGTCCAAAATAAATAGAAAGAATAAACAAACCCTAGTATGTGATAGCAAGCAGGGTTCTATAGTCAACAGTAATTCAACTGTACATTTTAAAATAACTAAGAGTATAATTGGATTGTTTGTAACACAAAGGCTGAACGCTTGAGGGGACAGATACCACATTCTCCAAGATGTGCTTATTTCACCTTGCATGCCGTATCAAAACATCTCATGTACTCCAAAAATACATATACCTACTATGTACCCACAAAATTTAAAATAAAAAAAATTTTAATGTGAAGAATTTTCTATGTGGGGGTCCATGTCCATAGTCTTAGTTTTTCTACTCTAATATTAATCTCATATAACCCTATGCATTATCTCCTGAAACTAAAACTTCTACTAGGTCCTGGAGGAATGAAAAGAATCAGAAATTCCCTATCTCAAGGAATTAGTGAATACTCAAATTTCCATAATACACAGCACAGTCCTCTCTATGAGATAGACACATTTCTTCCTATTCAGAGGGAATAAGAATACATTTCATATTTCATATAAGGGATAGAATTTGAGCCTGTATTTTTAAAATGCTTGAACTTTCAGTACACTAACATGGAGGTATGATTGGAGAGAATTCTAAGTAGTGGGAGGAATTCAAAGTTGAGTAAAGGAAAAGATACAACTAGTTATGGGAAACAGAAAACAACCAGTTTTGATAATATTTGGGTTATCTACAGGGTAATATTGGAAGACACAGCAGGAAAGACTGTGAAAGTCCTCAACCACATTGATAAACAGTTCATAGTTAAGTCAGTAAGTCCATCTCTAAGGTAAAAGTAAAACATTGGCAATCAAAAAGGAACTGGCTCAGCACTTTTTACGTTTATATAGAAAATACCAGCCAAGTTCAAATATGGCAAGGTATTAGGGACTTTTGTTCCTGGGATTTCTGCTACCTTATTAAGCATGAGAGAAATCCCAACATTCACAAAATATGCATGAATCAACCTAGGCTTTTAGTTTTAGTTTGAATGCCTACATCAATCACACCACATATATCTCGCTTAAATATAAGCACAATAATCTTAATCTCCACTTGCCACATCATAAATATGACATTGAAAGGCGTTTTTTACAGATCCTGCTGAATGTTTGGAGGACATCAGTAAGAAGGTGAGAAACAGCTGTTGTATCTAGATTCAGCAGACACACATTTGCACATAGGGCAATATTTAGAAAATGTCTTCAACTGGCAATTACTTCCTGATATCATGATGTCCCCTCTGTTCACCCACTGCTTAAAGAAGAGGTGGAAAGAAAAAAAATCGTCAAATAAGAAACTATGAGTACATGAAAATCAGAAAATCATACCATCATCCAATCATTAAAAATCAATAATCTTCAACATGAATTCCATGAAACACTAAGGATTCCACTGAAGTAACCCAGGATCCCCACTTACTCCCTGCCCCATCTCTTTCAAACCCATGTTATCTATTTTAATATTTATTTATGCCTCTGCTTTTATAATTTTTTTAAAACCTATAGTGGATGAACATATTGATGTAGAAAAATTATCTTGACACTTGTATCAGTTTTCTGTTGCTGCTATAACAAATTCCCACAAACTTCATGGCTTAAACAATACAAATTGGTCTTACATAAATGGAAGTTAAAAGTATGAAATGGATTTCAATGGGCTAAAATCAAGGTATTGGGAAGGCTGCACTCCATTCTGGAAGCTCTAAGGGAGAGTCTATTTCTTTTCCTTTTCCAGTGTCTAGAAGCTGTCCACACTCCTTGGCTCATAAGCCACTTGCTCCATCCTCAAAGGCAGCAACAAGTCAAGTCCTTCTCATATCACATCTAATCTCTCACATTTGTTCTTCTGCCTAGGTCCTCCACTTTTAAGGATCCTTGTGATTACACTGGATCTACCCGGACAATCCAAAATAATGTCTGTATTTTAAGGTCAACTGACTAGAAACCTTAATTTCATCTACAACTTAAATTCCCCTTTGCCATGTAAGTTAACATATTCACAGATTTCCAGAAATTAGGACACGGATATCAGGGATGGAGGAGAGGGGTGACATTCTTCTAGCTACTACAACACTGAAGTTTCAAAAAGGTATGTAGAAAACAATAGACAGAATGTGCATTTGATTAAATACATATATATTTCTTATTTATGAATAGAAAAAGGTCTAGAAAGATATGTAACAATATGGTTATTACTGGGTGGTGAAATGTTTTCTGTTCCCTTTTGGGGGGAGATTATCTGTATTTTCTAATTTTTCTTCAAAAAAATTATTTATTTTAAAAGAAGGTAAAATATGATTTCTAAGTTAAAATCCAAAGTATGAATAGACACTTTGCCAAAAAAGATACACAGATGGCAAATAAGCATATGACACGACACTCAACAACAGTCATTAGGGATACACAAATCAAAACAACGATACAGCACTATATACCTATTAGAAAAGCATTAAAAAACCAGTAACAGGCCGGGTGCAGTGGCTCACACCTGTAATCCCAGCACTTTGGGAGGCTCAGGTGGGCATATCACAAGGCCAGCAGATCGAGACCATCCTGGCTAACACGGTGAAACCTCATCTCTACTAAAAATACAAAAAAATTAGCCAAGCATGGTGGTGGGCGCCTATAGTCCCAGCTATTCAGGAGGCTGAGGCAGGAACATGGCGTGAACCCAGGAGGTGGAGCTTGCAGTGAGCCGAGATGGCACCACTGCACTCCAGCCTGAGTGACAGAGAGAGACTCTGTCTCAAAAAAAAAAAAAAAAAAAACCAACAACAGCAACAACAGCAGGTGCCATAAAGGACAAAGACTAACCAAAATCCTTATACATTCCTGGTAGAAATGCAAATGGTACAGTCAGTTTGGAAACGTGTGGCAGTTTCCTATAAACACACACTTACCATTTGACCTGGAAATGCCACTCTGCACTCCAAAGTAGAGTGAATCAAATGCAAGTGAAGTTTTAACATGCTCACCAAAAACCTATATGTGCGTATGTTTAGCAACTTTATTCATGATTGCAAAAATTGAAAATGATCCCCCATGCAATTCAACAGGTGCATGAGTAAACAAAGTGTGGCACTTCCGTATAATAGAATATCATTCAACAATTAAAAGGAACAAACTATGATTTATGCAATGACATACATAAATAATAAATGTATTTTGTTAAATGAAAGAAACCAGATCCAAAAGCCTGGTTGTATTGTATATATACAAACGTATGTACTGTATGATTCCATTTATATGACATTCTGGAAAAAGGCAAACTATGAGGATGAAAAACAGATGTGTGGCTGCCATGAGTTGGAGTGAAGGAAAGATAAACTATCAACAGGTACCATGGGGCAATTTAGAGAATAATAGAACTGTTCTATGGTGGGGGTGGATACATGACTCTCTAAATTCATCAAACCCATAGAACTGTACACCACCAAGAGTAAAGTTCATTGTTTCTAATTTTTTTAATTAACCACAATGTCAGAGGAAGATGAAATGCAAACTGTGACAAATGATTCTACCTGTATTACATGATACATGTACACAGAGACATAAATACACAGATATAGAAAAACAGACACATGTGTGTATATATATACATTAGTAAACATACACTCACGCATCACTTAACAAAGGGATATGTTCTGAGAAATGCATAGTTAGGTGATTTTGTTGTTCAAATGTCATTGAGTGTATTTACACAAATCTAGATGTTATAGCCTCCTACACACCTAGGCTATGCTCCTAGGCTACAAACCTGAACAGCCTGTTATTGTACTGAAAACTATAGGCAATTCTAACACATGGTGATTATGAGTACATATAAACATATCTAAACATAGGAAAGATACAGTACAGATATGGTATAAAAGATAAAAAAAAAGGTATACCTTTATAGAGCATTTATCACAAATGGAGCTTGCAGAACCATAAGTTTCCCTGAGTGTGTCAGTGAGTGAGTGGTGAGTGGATGTGAAGAGCTAGGACATTATTGTACACTACTGTAGAGTTTATAAACACTGTACACTTAGGCTACACTAAATTTATTTGGTAAAGTATTTCTCTCTTCAATAACAAATTAACCGTAGCTTTCTTCAACATTTTTACTTTGTAAACTTTAAAATTTTTTTTAACTTTTGGACTCTTTTGTAATAGCACTTAGCTTAAAACATGAACAAAAATATACGAAAAATGTGTTCTTAAATCCTTATTCTATAAACGTTTTTCTATTAATTTAACTTTTTAAACTTTTTGTTAAAAACAAACACACGAACACATATTACGTAGGCCTACACAGGATCAAGGTCATCAATATCACTGTCTTCCACCTCCACATCTTGTCTCATTAGAAGGTGTTCAGGGGCAATAATATGCATGGAGCTGTCATCTCCTGTGATAACAATGCTTTCTTCTGGAATACCTTCTCGAGGACCTGCCTGAGGCTGTTTTACACTTACTTTTCTTTTAATAACTAGAAAGAGTATGCTTAAAATACTAAGAAGTATAGTATAGTAAACACGTAAACCAGTAACATAATCATTTATTATCATTATCAAGTATTATATGCTGTATACAGTTTTATGTGCCAGCTATACTTTTATGCATTGCTTGTTTGTGTCAGGTTTGCTAAAGATCAGATAGTTGTAGATATGTGGCATTATTTCTGAGGGCTCTTTTCTGTTCCATTGATCTATGTCTCTGTTTTGGTACCAGTACCATGCTGCTTTGGCTACTGTAGCCTTGTAGTATAGTTTGAAGTCAGGTAGTGTGATGCTTCCAGCTTTGTTCTTTTGCTTAGGATTGACTTGGCGATGTGGGCTCTTTTTTGGTTCCATGTGAACTTTAAAGTAGTTTTTTCCAATTCTGTGAAGAAACTCATTGGTAGCTTGATGGGGATGGCATTGAATCTATAAATTACCTTGGGCAGTATGGCCATTTTCACAATATTGATTCTTCCAACCCATGAGCATGGAATGTTCTTCCATTTGTTTGTATCCTCTTTTATTTCATTGAGCAGTGGTTTGTAGTTCTCCTTGAAGAGGTCCTTCACATCCCTTGTGAGTTGGATTCCTAGGTATTTTATTCTCTTTGAAGCAATTGCGAATGGGAGTTCACTCATGATTTGGCTCTCTGTTTGTCTGTTATTGGTGTACAAGAATGCTTGTGATTTTTGCACTTGATTTTGTATCCTGAGACTTTGCTGCAGTTGCTTATCAGCTTGAGGAGATTTTGGGCTGAGACAATGGGGTTTTCTAGGTATACAATCATGTCATCTGCAAACAGGGACAATTTGACTTCCTCTTTTCCTAATTGAATACCCTTTATTTCCTTCTCCTGCCTGATTGTCCTGGCCAGAACTTCCAACAGTATGTTGAATAGGAGTGGTGAGAGAGGGCATCCCTGTCTTGTGCCAGTTTTCAAAGGGAATGCTTCCAGTTTTTGCCCATTCAGTATGATATTGGCTGTGGGTTTGTCATAGATAGGTCTTATTATTTTGAGATACGTCCCATCAATACCTAATTTATTGAGAGTTTTTAGCATGAAGGGTTGTTGAATTTTGTCAAAGGCCTTTTCTGCGTCTATTGAGATAATCATGTGGTTTTTGTCTTTGGTTCTGTTTATATGCTCGATTACATTTATTGATTTGCATATGTTGAACCAGCCTTGCATCCCAGGGATGAAGCCCACTTGATCATGGTGTATAAGCTTTTTGATGTGCTGCTGGATTCGGTTTGCCAGTATTTTATTGAGGATTTTTGCATCAATGTTCACCAAGGATATTGGTCTGAAATTCTCTTTTTTGGTTATATTTCTGCCAGGCTTTGGTATCAGGAAGATGCTGGCCTCATAAAATGTGTTAGGGTGGATTCCCTCTTTTTCTATCGATTGGAATAGTTTCAGAAGGAATGGTACCAGTTCCTCCTTGTACCTCTGGTAGAATTCGGCTGTGAATCCATCAGGTCCTGGACTCTTTTTGGTTGGTAAGCTATTGATTATTGCCACAATTTCAGAGCCTGTTATTGGTCTATTCAGAGATTCAACTTCTTCCTGGTTTAGTCTTGGGAGGGTGTATTTGTCAAGGAATTTATCAATTTCTTCTAGATTTTCTAGTTTATTTGCATAGAGGTGTTTGTAGTATTCTCTGATGGTAGATTGCATTTCTGTGGGACCAGTGGTGATATCCCCTTTTTCATTTTTTATTGCATCTATTTGATTCTTCTCTTTTCTTCTTTATTAGACTTGCTAGCGGTCTATCAATTTTGTTGATCTTTTCAAAAAACCAGCTCCTGGATTCATTAATTTTTTGAAGGGTTTTTTGTGTCTCTATTTCCTTCAGTTTCTTAAGGAACTAAATATACACTCACCATACCACCCAGCAATCATACTCCTAAGGATTTATCCTAGAGAAATGAAGACTATGTCCTCACAACAACATGCACACAATTGTTCATACATTATTTGCAATAGCCAAAAACTGGAAAGTACCAAAATGTCTGACAACAGGTGAATGGTTAAACAAACAGTGGTCAGCCACACCATGGTATACTACTTGGCAATAAAAAGAAATGAACAATTAACAAACATAACGGCTTGGATGACTATCAAGAGCATTATGCTGACAAACAAAAGACAATCTCAAAAGTCAATTACCATATGATTTCAATTATATAACATTCTTGAAGTGACAAAATTATAGAAACAGAAAACAGATTAGTTGTTGCCAGGGGTTAGGAATTGGGGGGAAGCAAAGAAGTAGGTGTGACTATCAAGAGGTAACATGAAGAGATCTTTGTAGCAATGGAATATTTCTGTATCTTGACTGTGGTGGTGGCTATACAAATATATTAATATATATGAAAAAAATGACATAGAATTTATACACACACTTCATACCAATATCGACTTCCTGGTTTTCATACTATACTACAGTTATGCAAGATGTTAACTAATAGGGGAAGCTGGGTGAAGGATATAGGAGACCTCTCTCTATTATCTTTGCAACTTCCTGTATATTGCTTATCACTAAAATGCTTCCAAATAAAAAGTTTTTAAATATCATTATATAAGTTTAACATCCTCTACCAATTGCCTGCCTCATTCAATCGCTTGTCTGTGTTATAAAAAGAGTAAGAGAATTCTAGAGTTGAAAGAAATCAACTAACCTAGAAATTGCAGAACAGAAGCCCATGGGCTGGGTATGGCCAGCAGAATGTCTTTAATTGGCAGCAACAATACATTTTTTTAAGTATCAGTCTTCAGAGGGAGCATATCAGCTGTAGTTTACTTGTTTCCACTGCTTTATAACTTTATACTCTGTGCTCCACTCATTTAAAGTCCTGTGTAATCCTTAAAGACTTTTGAGTTTGCCACCCTGACTAACCTTTTACAACAGTGTGAAGCAGAAATCTGAAGAGGTAAAATGAAATGTTCGAAGCCATAAGCTTCTGTTTCCCAGCCAGTGCTCTGCCCAGATTTTGGAGTTATCTCATGTCCTGTTGGTCATTCTCTAACTCTGAGTAGATACATAGATCTAAGTTTTCACTCCTTGCTACCACTTATCTCATCTGTCTTGAATACGACACCAACCATGCCAAGCCTCTTTTAAAATAGGAATACTTGCCTTTCCCAACTGACAGAACTACTGGAATAATCAACTAAGATAGTCCATGTAAAACCATTGTGTAAAGTCCTTTAAAAATGAAGACTATTAGGATATTAAATATATACATATATGTGTGTATATTATATATTATATATAACATCATATTACAATATATATTTGCCATTTTATCTTTGAAGCAGTTGGTACTCTGGTCTGTGATGTTCTGTTTGGCCTTTGCAGGTAGAGAGTAAGTCATCAAATATATGTGTATAATTATCTATCGGTGTAATCATAGAAAGTCTTCAATAAGCTCATCATATTGCAATGGATTATAGGTCCAAGCTACGGATTATAGCACAAGGAAAGGGAGCAAGTAAAATGGAAATAGTCTCTGGGAGGCTGGAATCAATCAGTAGAAAGGGAAAATTAAAGAGTGAAAGGAAAGAAGTCAGCTCTTTAATCCAACTGTCTCACTTCTGACCTGGCCAAACAAAAATAACCAGAGTCAGGGCTGTATATTTACTCATCCTTAATTATTCTTTGAAAGTGATTTTCAAGTACAAATGTCTACCTTCATCCCTTAAAACTATATGTAACTGCTGTTGCCTGTATAATATTCACTCTTCCATAATTTTTCTATGATTATCCAGATAGATTATTGATTACATACACACATATTTGTATACATAGACCTTCATAGGTACAGTTTTCTTTTTGTAGAAGTTGGGTAATGCTACACAGATAATTCTTCAAATTGCATTTCTCATTTTAAAATAAATCACAGGCATCTTTCCATGTAAGCACATAGAGTTCTACTGCATTCTTTTTAATAGTTGTATGTATTTCAATTGAATGGATATACCAAATTTACCTAATCATTACTCTATTAATGCACATTTAATTATTTCTAATATTTTGTCATTTTAAAGTGTGCTACAAAGAAAATATATATTAATATACTCATGGTACTTTTCTATGAAATAGAGTCCTAGATTTAGGATTATTAAGAGTATATCTCTTAATTTGTATACCAATTTATATTCTCACCAGTAGAGTCCATTTTGACACATGTTCACCAACACTTTGTCTTCTACATTTGTATCCATATTCTTCTAATCTGTTTTTCATCTTTTAACTTGACGTATCATTTTAACTTTACATATCATTTTGTAAAACCGATGTGTAGTTTTATGCAATCAAATCTGCTGCTCATTTATGTTATTATTTCAATGTTTTATGACTTGAATATTTATACCCAAAAATAAAAAAACTTCCACATCTCTATAGTATAGTAACATCTCTATAGTTACAAAAGGAACTCTATTTAGATTCTTAATTCATCTGGAATTTATATGTGATATGAAGTAGAAAATAAAATCTAAATTTACATTCTTAAAATTGCACAGCCAAGCCAGGTGCAGTGGCTCACACCTGTAATCCCAGCACTTTGGGAGGCCGAGGCGAGTGGATCACAAGATCAGGAGATTGAGACCATCCTGTATAACACGGTGAAACCCTGTCTCTACAAAAAATACAAAAAAATTAGCCAGGTGTGGTGGCGGGTGCCTGTAGTCCCAGCTACTCGGGAGGCTGAGGCAGGACAATGGCATGAACCTGGGAGGCGGAGCTTGTAGTGAGCCAAGATCACGTCACTGCACTCCAGCCTGAGCAACATAGCAAGACTCCATCTCAAAAAAAAAAAAAAAAATTGCATAGTCAAGTATTCAGCACATTGATCTGAAATGTCACAACCTTTTTTATGTACTAATTCCCAAAGGAAGTTCCAAGATGGCTGACTAGAAGTAGCTAGTGCACACTGCTCTCACAGAGAACAGACAGAGTGGTGAGTAAACAGGCTCTTCAAGTGGATCATCCAGGAGGCCAAATTGCGATTCATAAAGGATGCAACAGCAACCGACAAAGAGCAGAGAGGAGCGAGGCAGAGCAGCTGCCCACCCAGGATTGTCAGCAGAACCAGGGGAGGCTCCCTACCTCTAGGGAAGGGTGAGTGAGTGAGAGCCCCTGGGGACCCATACTTCTGCCATGGATCTTTGCAATCCTGGGTATGGGCAATCCTCCCAACCCCCAATCCCTCTGGGACTCCAAACTAACACAGAGAGCTGCCTGGAGTCTGAACAGAACTACCCACTCAAACCCATGTTGAGCCCCACAGGCCATGGACTCCTGAACACCCCAGCACCAACTTCCCCAGCCTCACCAACAACGGAGGCCAGGCACTCTCATGTGCCCTTAGGGTAGGGGCCGCATCCATAGTGCTGATGAGTGCATGGATTGCAGGCCTCACCTCTGCTGCACCTCACCAGGAACAGCCAACTGGCCTGGGCCCCCAGTGTAGTCATCCCACCCACACCTAAGCACTCTGGCCCTGCATTTCTCTGGGATGGAGCTCACAGAGATAACCGACAGGCCCATTGTGATTGCCTCTATAGTCCCTGTCCCTGCTACCCTAAGGCTGGGAAGGCAGCTAAGAGCCTGAGAACAGTCACAGGCCTCCAACATGCTGCAGCTGCCATATGAAAAGACAGCCAGACTGTTTTCCATATGGTTCACTGCTCCTCACACATATTACATACACATATATTTGTACACACAGACCTTCACGTGTATAGTTTTTAATTTTGGGTATAAAAACTCAAGTCATAGCCACCACACTCCCACCTGATCACTTCAGTTCAGTGTTTCTCTGGGGTGGAAGTCCCTAGAGACAACTGGCAGGCCCTCTCCTATTGCTTCTGCCCTGGTCCCTGCCCTTCCTCCCAACAGGCCAGGGAGGAAACCAAGAGCCTGACTACTTTCCTGCACCGACAGCACACCGCCACAGCCGTCCTATGGAGAAGAGGCCAGACTGTGTTCCATGTAAACTCCTGACCCCTGCCCCACCCTTGGCCAGACAAGGCGTCCCTGGCTTGGGCCCACAGCACAGCTGCCCACCCATAGCTGATTATCCCAACTGGCAGAAGCAGCTCTGCATTTCTCTGGGCTGGAGTTCCCAGAGGCATGTCTCTGGGGTGCAGTTCCCAGACAGTCCCTCTGCCATACCAACCACTATGGTCCCCACTCCTGCTGCCCCCAAGATGAGCGAGAACGAAAAGCTTGAGTTCACCACAGGGCTGCAGTGCAAAGCTTGGGAGTGCTGAGCCAAGATCTATGACCAGCACTGGAGTGGGAGAGCAGCGCACACTCTCAGAGCACAAAGAGGGGTGAGTCTGGCTGGCTTGTGGACTGCCGCGGGAGCAGTGCATGCCTCCCTCGGAAGGACCCACCGAGAAGGGTGTGGCTTATCTCTGCCATTGCCTCTGCCAGGGAAAGCCCCGTGGCCCCTCACCTAACATTCAACAAAAGAGATGAAGGTGCAGTCCCAGTGATCAGAGGGGACTCTCCAGAGGCCTAGGAGTGGACCTGCTGAGGGGGTCACCTCTCTCCACACTGCAACACAGAGCAGGGCTGCAAATGTCAGAAACTACAAAGGAGCCACAAGACTAAGTCTATGCACTGGCCATTACCCTTAAGCGCCATCTACTGGATCACAGCCCAAACAACAACACCAAAAATATTTTGCTCATATACATCCCTATGAAACTAAGGACAAGAATTCGGCCACAAAGAGACCCCACACAGAGCCTTGACCCACTAAAAACATCCAGAAACGAAGCCAACTGACTATACTCAACTTACACCACAGTTAAAGGGACACCGACCCTCCGAGATAAGAAAAAATCACCGTAAGAACCCTGGCAATTCAAAAAGTCAGTGTCTCCTTCCCTCCAAATGAGTTCACTAGCTCCCCAACAATGGTTCTTAAACAGTTGGAGGACAGGAATGGTGGATCATGCCTTTAATCCCAGCACTTTGGGAGGCCGAGGCGGGTGGATCATGAGGTCAGGAGATCGAGACCATCCCGGCTAACACAGTGAAACCCCGTCTATACTAAAAATACAAAAAATTAACTGGGCGTGATGGTGGGCACCTGTAGTCCCAGCTACTAGGGAGGCTGAGGCAGGAGACTGGTGTGAACCCGGGACCCGGGAGGAGGAGCTTGCAGTGAGCTGAGATCGCACCACTGCATTCCAGCCTGGGCAACAGAGCGAGACTCCATCTCATAAAAACAAACAAACAAACAAACAACAACAAAAAAAAGTTGGATGTGAATGAAATGACAAACATATAATTCAGAATCTGGATGGCAAGGAAGCTCATCAAGATTCAAGAGAAAGTTGAAATCCAATCCAAGGAATGCAGTAAAATGATCCAAGAGCTGAAAGATACAATAGTCATTTTAATAAAGAACCAAACTGAACTTCTAGAGCTGAAAAATTCACTACAAGAATTTTGTAATACAATCAGAAGCATTAATAGTAGACTAGACCAAACTGAGGAAAGAACCACAGCTCAAAGACTGGCTCTTCAAATCAACCCAATCAGACAAAAATAAAGAAGAAAGAATTTTTAAAAATAAAAAAACTCGAAGAAATATGAGATTCTGTAAAGAGACCAAATCTATGATTCACTGGCATTCCTGAGAGAGAAGAGAGATAAACAACTTGGAAAATATATTTGAGAACACAGTCCATGAAAATTTCCCTAATCTTCCTGGAGAGGTTGGTATGCAAATCCAAGAAATACAAAGGACCCTGGCTAGATACTATACAATATGACTATCCCCAAGGCACATAGTCATCAGATTCACTACAAAATAAAAAATCTTAAAGGCAGCTAGAGAGAAGAGTCAAGTCACTTACAGAGGAAACCCCATCAGGCTAACAGGAGACTTCTCAGCAGAAACCTTAAAAGCCAGAAGAAATCAGGGGACCTCTGTTTAGTGTTCCTGAAGAAAAGAAATTCCAAGTAAGATTTCATATCCTGCCAAACTAAGCTTGAAATGTGAAATAGAAATAAAATCCTTCACAAACAAGCAAACACTGAGAGAAGTCATTTCAATTAGACCAGCCTTACAAGAGGTCCTTAAGGGCATGCTAAACATGGAATCAAAAGAACAACACCTGCTACCACATAAACACACTTAAGCACATATGCCACAGGCACTATAAAGCAATCACACAATCAAGCTGACAGAACCAGCTAACAACATAATGACAGAATCAAAATCTCACATTTCAAAAGTAACCCTGAATGTAAATGAACTGAACACTCCACTTAAAAGGCATAGAGTGGCAAACTGAATAAGAAGACAAGACCCAACCATTTGCTGTCTTCAAAAGACCCATCTCACATGTAACAACACCCATAGGCTCAAAGTAAAAAGATGGAGAAAGATTTACCACGCAAACAGACCACAAAAAAAAAATAGCAGGAGCTGCTATTTTTATATCAGAGAAAATAAGTTTTAAACCAGTATAAAATAACAAGGGCAAAGAAGGGCATTACATAATGATAAAGAGTACAAGCACACAGGAAGACTTAAGTATCCTAAAATATATACACACCTACATTGGGGCACCCAGATTCATAAAACAAGTTCTTCTTGGCCTACAAAAAGACTTAAGACAACCACACAAAAGTAGTGGGAGACTTCAACACCTCACTGATAGCATTAGACAGATCAAGGAAGAAAACTTACAAAGAAACTATGGACTTAAACGCAACACTTAACCAATTAGACCTCTACAGAACACTCCGCCCAACAACGACAGAATATACATTCTTCCCACATGCACACAGAACATATTCTAAGATGAACCACATGCACAGTCATAAACCAAACTTCAATAAATTCAAAAAAATTGAAATAATATCAACCATATTCTTGGACCACAGTGCAATAAAAATAAAAATCAAAGATATCTCAAAACTACACAAATACATGGAAATTTAACAATTTGCTCCCGAATAATTCCTGTGTAAGCAGTGAAATTAAGGCAGAGATCAAAAAATTCATTGAAATTAATGAAATTAGGAACAAAACATGCCAAAATCTCTGGAATGCAGCTAAAACAGTATAAGAAGAAATGCCTTTGAGAAGTTAGAAAGATCTCAAATTAACAATCGAACATTGCACCTAAAGGAACTAGAAGAAAAAAGAACAAACCAACCCTAAAGCTAGCAGTTCCTCTCTAACAATAGAGAAGAAACAAATGAAATTGAGATGCAAAAATCCATATGAAAAAATCAATGAAAACAAGAATTCATTCTCCAAAAAGATAACAAGATTAACATATGGCTAGCTAGATTAGCAATGAAAAAAAGAGAAGATCCAAGTAAGTACAGTAAGAAAAGACAGCAATGACTTTACAACTGATCCCATAGAAATACAAAATATCCTCAGAGAATACTATGAACAACTCTATACACACAAATTAGAAAATCTAGAGGACATGAATAAATTTCTGGAATCACACAATCTGTCATGATTGACTCAGGAAGAGATTGAAACCCTGAATGGACCAATATCAAACTCTGAAATTAAATCAGTAATTTAAAAAACCTACCAACCAAAAATAGGCCTAGAACAGATGGATTCACAGATGAATTCTATCAGATGTACAAAGAAGAACTGGTACCAATCCTACTGAAACTATTCCAAAAAATTGAAGAGGAGAGGCTCCTCCCTAACTTATTTTAGGAAGCCAACATCAGCCTAACACCAAAGCCTGGCAGGAACACAGTGAAAAAATAAAAGTTTAGGCCAATATCCCTGATGACACAAAAATCCTCAATGACATAGTAACAAACTGAATCCAGCAGCACATTAAAAAGTTAATACACCAGAATCAAGTAAGCTTTAATTCCTTGGATGCAAGCCTGGTTCAACATATGCAAATCAATAAATGTGATTCACCACATAAACAGAATTAAAAGCAAAAACCATATGATTACTTCAATAAATACAGAAAAAGCTTTTGATTAAATCCAAAATGTCTTTATGATAAAAACCCTCAACAAACTAAGCACTGAAGGAACATGCCTCAAAATAGAAAGAGCCATATAACAAACCCTCAGCCAACATCATACTGAAAAGGCAAAAACTGGAAGCATTCCCCTTGATAACTGGCATAAGACAACAATGCCCACTTCTCACTACTCTTATTCAACATACTACTGGAAGTGCTAGCCAGTGCAATCAGGCAAGAAAAAAGGAAATAAACCACAAATAGGAAAAGAAGACATCAAACTCTCTCTCTTTGCTGCTGATATGATTCTATACCTAGAAAACCCTAAAGACTCCCCAAAAGGCTAGTAGAACCGATCAATGATTTTAATAAGGTTTCAGGATACAAAATCAATGTACACAAATCAGTAGCATTTCCAAACACCAATAATGTCCATGCTGAGGGTGAAATTGAGAACACAATCCCATTTACAATAGCCACAAAGAAAATGAAATACCTAGGAATATAGCTAACTAAGGGGGTGAAAGATCTCCACAAGGATAACTACAAAACACTGCTGAAATAAATCAAATAAATGAAAAAACATCCTATGCTCTGGATGGAAAGAATAAATATCATTAAAATGGACATACTGCCCAAAGGAATCTGTAGATTCAGTGCTATATCTATCAAACTACCAGCATCATTCTTCACAAAATTAGAAAAAGGTATTCTAAAATTCTTATGGAATAACAACAAAAATGAGCCCAAATAGCCAAAGCAATCCTAAGCACAAAGAACAAATGTGGAGACAGCATGCTACCCAACTTCAAATGATATTATAGGGCTACTGTAACCAAAACAGCATGGAACTGGTATAAAAAACAGACACACAGACCCATGAAACAGAGTAGAAAACTCAGAAATAAAGCCACATATTTACAACCATCTGATCTTTGACAAGGCTGAAAAAAACAAGCAATGGGGAAAGGAACTCCTATTGGATAAATGGTGCTGGGATAACTGGCTATCCATATGCAGAAGAATAAAACTAGACCCTTACCTTTCACCATATACAAAAATTAACCTAAGATGGATTAAAAATGTAAATGGAAAACTTCAAACTATAAAAATCCTAGAAGAAAACCTAGGAAATGTACTTTTCAATATTGGTCTGGGCAAAGAATTTTTCGCTAAGTTCCCAAAAGCAATTGCAACATAAACAAAAATTGATGAGTGGTACCTAAACAAAAGAGCTTCTGCACAGCAAAAGAAACTATTACTAAAGAGACAACCTACACGATAAGAGAAAATATTCACAAACTTTGCATATGGCAAGGTCTAATAGCCAGATTCTAAATGGGACTTAAATCAACAAGCAACTCTTTTCTGGCTGGAACCATGGATGGTGTAGAAGAGAAGAAGAAGGTTCCTGCTGTGCCAGAAACCCTTAGGAAAAAGTGAAGGAATTTCACAGAGCTGAAGATGAAGCACCTGAGAAAGAAGTTTGCCCAAAGGATGCTTCAAAAGGCAAGAAGGAAGTTTATCTATGAAAAAGCAAAGCACTATCACAAGGAATATAGGCAGATGTACAGAACTGAAATTTGAATGGCGAGGATGGCAAGAAAAGCCGGCAACTTTAGTGTACCTTCAGAACCCAAATTGGCGTTTGTCATCAGGATCAGAGGTATCGATGGTGTTAGCCCAAAGGTCCGAAAGATGTTTCAGTTTCTTTGCCTTTGTCAAGTCTTCAGTGAAACCTTTGTGAAGCTCAACAAGGCCCCAATTAACATGCTGTGGACTGTAGAACCATATATTGCATGGGGGTACCCAAATCTGAAGTCAGTAAATGAACTAATCTACAAGCGTGGTTATGGCAAAATCAACAAGAAGCAAATTGCTTTGACAGATAACCCTTTGACTGCTTGATCTCTTGGTAAATATGGCATCATCTGCATGGAGGATCTGATTCATGAGATCTATACTATTGGAAAATGCTTCAAAGAAGCAAATAACTTCCTGTGGCCCTTCAAAGTATCTTCTCCACAAGGTGGAATGAAGAAAAAGACCACCCATTTTATTTTTCTAAGCTGGTCAGTTAATAAATAGTACCTGCTCTCAAATTGAAAAAAAAAAAAAATAAACAAGCAAAAACAATCCCATTCAAAAAGGGGCAAAGGACATTAACAGACACTTCTCAAAAGAAGACATACAAGTGGCCACGAAACATATGAAAACATGCTCATTGTCACTAATCATTAGAGAAATGCAAATCAAAACCACAATGAGATGCCATCTCAAAGCAGTCAGAATGGCTATTTTTAAAAAGTCAAAAAAACAAGATATATTGGTGAGGCTGTAGAGAAAAGGGAGCGCTTATACACTGTTTTTGGGAATGTAAGTTACTTCAACCACTGTGGCAAGCAGTTTAGAGGTTTCTCAAATAACTTAAAACAGAGCTACCATTCAACCCCGCAATCCCATTACTAGGTATATACCCAAAGGAAAATAGATCATTATATAAAAAGACACATGTACTTCTATGTTCATCACTGTGCTATTCAGAATAGCAAAGTCCTGGAATCAACCTTGGTATCCATCAATGGTGGACTAGATAAAGAAAATATGGTACATATATACCATGGCATATTATGCAGCTATAAAAAAGAATCAAATCCTGTTACTTGCAGCAACATGGATGGAGCTGGAGGCCATAATCCTAAGCGAACTAACACAGGAACAGAAAACCAAGAACCATATATTTTCACTTATAAGTGGGAGCTAAACATTGAGCATACGTGGACATAAACATAGGAAAAATAAACACTGTAGACTACTAGAGGAGGGAAGAACAGAGAAGGGCTTGGCTTGAAAATCTGCCTGCTGGGTACTATGTGTACTACCTGGATGCAATATACCTGTATAAGAAATCTGCACATGTACTCCCTATATCTAAAGTAAAAGTTGAAGTTAAAAGAAATTCCCATATATTTTTTACTTCTTTTCTATACTCTATGCCATTGATCTTTTCATTTATTCCAGTGTTTTAAAACATTAGCATTACAACATAATATTTTCTAAAAATAAGCAAAGAGAAAGGGAACAGAAAAAATATTTGAAGAAACAGGGGCTGAAAGTGTCTCCAAAATGATAAAATATAAAAACTAAATATTGAAAAAGCTCAAGAACCCCAAGTAAGATAAACATCAAGAGATCCAAACCTAGTATCACAGTCAAATTTTGAAAGACAAAGGCAAAGATAAATTTTTGAAAGCAAGAGAAAAACTATTAATTATATACAGAAGAATGACAATATAATTAAAGGCTGGCTTCTAGTTAGAAACAGTAGAGAACAGAGGGCAGTAGACTGACATATTCAAAGTACGAGGGAAAAAAAACAACTTGTCTACCAAAGTTTCTCGATCCAGCAAAAGTATACTACAAATGCAAGGGTATAATAAAGATATACCAGATAAACAATTATTAACAAATAATAATTAAAAGGATTTTATCAAATAAAAAACATTTGCTCTTCAAAAGACAACATTAAGAAAAGTTTAAAAACAAGCTACAGACCAGGAGAAAATATTTTTTGCAAATTGCTTATCTAATAAAGGACTTCTACCCAGAATATATAATGAACTCTGACAACTTAATAAAAATGAACAATCCAATTAAAAATGGGCAGAGGAACTGAATAGACATTTCACTATATATAAATGGCTAATAAGCACATGAAAATATACAGAACATCACTAGTCATTAAGGAAATGTAGGCTGGGCACAGTGGCTGAGGCCTGTAATTCCAGCACTTTGGGAGGCCAAGGCAGGAAGATTGCTTGAGGCCAGAAATTTAAGACCAGCCTGAGCAACATAGTGAGACCTCATCTCTACAAAAAAAGTTTTTTAAATTAGTCAGGCATGGCGACAGGCACCTGTAATCCCAGTTACTTGGGAGGCTGAAGTGAGAGGATCACTTGAGCCCAGGAGTTTGAGGCTGTAGTGGGTTATGACTGCACCACTGGACTCAAGCCTAGACAAAAGAGTGAGACTCTGTCTCAAAAAAAAACCCCTAAAACTTGAAAAGATATCAAGTGTTGGTAAGAATGTGGAGAAAAGGGAGCCTTTGTACACTACTGGTGGGAATATAAATTGATACAGCCATTATGGAAAACAGTATGGATATTCCTCTAAAAACTGAAGACAGAACTACCATATGATCCAACAATCCTGTTTCTGGGTATATATACAAAGGATTTGAATTATGTATGTCAAAGAGATAACTGCTCTCTCATATTCACAATAACGCTGCAATAAACGTGGAATCACTGCAATAAGTTAGGGAATCAACCTAAGTGTCTATCAGCCTAAGTGTCCATCAACCAATGGACACCAAGAAAATGTGGCATATATACACAATAGAAACAATTAGCCATTCAAAAGAAGGAAATTATGTCATTCGGGACACCATGGGTGAACCTGGAGGTCATTAGTATAAATGAAATAAGCCAGGCATGGGAAGACAAATTCCATATGAAATCTAAAACAATCAAACTCAGGGGAAGCAGAGAGCAGACTAGTGGTTACCAAAGGCTGCAGAGTGGGGACAATAAGGAGATGTTAGTAAAAGGGTACAATGTTTAAGTTACACAGCAGGAATAAATAATAAATATTTGAGGTTTGGATACGTTAATTAGCTTGATTCAATCGTGTATGTGTGTGTGTATGGAAAAAATATCATACCATCATTTTGTACCCCATAAATATATACAGTTATCATTTGTTAATATCCAATAAAAAAACAGAAAGTGAACAATTCAGTGAAAAAAATATATATCACTGGTGAAACCCTGTCTCTACTAAAAATACAGAAAAATACAAAAAAATTAGCCAGGCATGGTGGCATGCACCTGTAGTCCCAGCTACTTGGGAGGCTGAGGCAGGAGAATGGTGTGAACCTGAGAGGCGGAGGTTGCAGTGAGCCAAGATCGCACCACTGCACTCCAGCCTGGGTGACAGAGTGCAATATTTGCTTTACTGCAATGGTCTGGAACAGAACCTGCAATATTTCCAAAATATCCCTGTAAAATATTCTCCATTTTTCCCATGCTGCATTGATTTAGCACATAAAAAAAACGAAAGACCTATAAGTAATAATTTACCCAATACTCTATTCAGGGCATTCATCAGTCTGTGCCAAATGGTACAGAAATCCCCACGACACAGAGTTCAGGGCAGGCAAAGAAGCTAGTAATTGAGATAGGAAATCCAGGAGAAGAAAAAGCCATAGAAGAGGGAGTTACCAAAACTAAACATAAATTGTACGCATACAGTTGTAATCTAAGTATAAAATCTAAGTATAAACTAACTTAAAAACTGTGAGACTCCAAAAACTCTGGTAAAGCAACAGTTGGAAAGCTGAAAAGTCTGAACAGAGGTTTCAGCTGCTACCTAGTTCAGGGAGTGTGTGTTTTACGTTTGAATCCTGTCAAGTTAAAGAGTTTTGATGAACATCTTTGACTCTCCAGTGTATCTGCAGAAAGTAGTAATGCCATAGGAGTAAAGACTATGTCTCAGGACTATAGATTCACACTAAGAATAAAAGAAAAATGAAAACAGACCTGCTCCAGAAAAGTGTAAAATAGGTTGGGTGGAGCCAAGATGGCCGAATAGGAACAGCTCCAGTCTCCAGCTCCCAGCCCCAGCGACACAGAAGACCGGTGATTTCCGCATTTCTGCTTGAGGTACCAGCTTCTTCTCACTAGGGAGTGCCAAACAGTGGGTGCAGGACAGTTGGTGTGGCGCACTGTGCGCGAGCCGAAGCAGGGCGAGGCATTGCCTCACTCCAAAAGCGCAAGGGGTCAGGGAGTTCCCTTTCCTAGTCAAAGAAAGGGGTAACAGATGGCACCTGGAATATCGGGTCAGTCCCACCCTAATACTGCGCTTTTCCAACGGGCCTGGAAAACGGCACACTAGAAGATTGTGTCCCGCACCTGGCTCGGAGGATCCTATGCCCACGGAGTCTCGCTGATTGCTAGCACAGCAGTCTGAGACCAGGCTGCAAGGCGGCAGCCAGGCTGGGGGAGGGGCGCCTGCCATTGCCCAGGCTTGCTTAGGTAAACAAAGCAGCCAGGAAGCTCAAACTGGGTGGAGCCCACCACAGCTCAAGGAGGCCTGCCTGCCTCTGTAGCCTCCACCTCTGGGGGCAGGGCACAGACAAACAAAAACTCAGCAGGAACCTTCACAGACTTAAATGTCCCTGTCTGACTGACAGCTTTGAAGAGAGTAGTGGTTCTCCCAGCACACAGCTGGAGATCTGAGAACGGACAGACTGCCTCCTAAAGTGGGTCCCTGACCCCTGAGCAGCCTAACCGGGAGGCACCCCCCCAGTAGGGACAGACTGACACCTCACTCAGCCGGGTACTCCTCTGAGACAAAACTTCAGAGGAACTATCAGACAGCTGAATTTGTGGTCTCACGAAAATCCGCTGTTCTGCAGCCACCGCTGCTGACAACCAGCCAAACAGGGTCTGGAGTGGACCTCTAGTAAACTCCAACAGACCTGCAGCTGAGGGTCCTGTCTGGTAGAAGGAAAACTAACAAACAGAAAGGACATCCACACCAAAAACCCATCTGCACATCACCATCATCAAAGACCAGAAGTACATAAAACCACAAAGATGGGGAAAAAACAGAGCAGAAAAACTGGAAACTCTAAAAAGCAGAGCACCTCTCCTCGTCCAAAGGAACGCAGTTCCTCACCAGCAACAGAACAAAGCTGGATGGAGGATGACTTTGACGAGTTGAGAGAAGAAGGCTTCAGACGATCAAACTACTCCGAGCTATGGGAGGAAATTCAAAACAATAGCAAAGAAGTTAAAAACTTTGAAAAAAAATTAGACGAATGGATAACTAGAATAACCAATGGACAGAAGGGCTTAAAGGAGCTGATGGAGCTGAAAGCCAAGTTTCGAGAACTACGTGAAGATTGCAGAAGCCTCAGTAGCAGATGCGATCAACTGGAAGAAAGGGTATCGCTGATGGAAGATGAAATGAATGAAATGAAGCGAGAAGGGAAGTTTAGAGAAAAAAGAATAAAAAGAAATGAACAAAGCCTCCAAGAAATTTGGGACTATGTGAAAAGACCAAACCTACGTCTGATTGGTGTACCTGAAAATGACGGGGAGAATGGAACCAAGTTGGAAAACACTCTGCAAGATATCATCCAGGAGAACTTCCCCAATCTAGCAAGGCACGCCAACATTCAGATTCAGGAAATACAGAGAACGCCACAAAGATACTCCTCGAGAAGAGGAACCCCAAGACACATAATTGTCAGATTCACCAAAGTTGAAATGAAGGAAAAAATGTTAAGGGCAGCCAGAGAGAAAGGTCGGGTTACCCACAAAGGGAAGCCCATCAGACTAACAGCTGATCTCTTGGCAGAAACTCTACAAGCCAGAAGAGAGTGGAGGCCGATATTCAACATTCTTAAAGAAAAGAATTTTCAACCCAGAATTTCATATCCAGCCAAACTAAGCTTCATAAGTGAAGGAGAAATAAAATACTTTACAGACAAGCAAACGCTGAGTGATTTTGTCTCCACCAGGCCTGCCCTAAAAGAGCTCCTGAAGGAAGCACTAAACATGGAAAGGAACAACCGGTACCAGCCACTGCAAAAACACGCCAAATTGTAAAGACCATCGAGGCTAGGAAGAAACTGCATCAACTAACGAGCAAAATAACCAACTAACATCATAATGACAGGATCAGATTCACACATAACAATATTAAGGTTAAATGTAAATGGGCTAAATGCTCCAATTAAAAGACACAGACTGGCAAACTGGATAAGGAGTCAGGACCCATCAGTGTGCTGTATTCAGGAAACCCATCTCACGTGCAGAGACACACATAGACTCAAAATAAAGGGATGGAGGAAGATCTATCAAGCAAATGGAAAACAAAAAAAGGCAAGGGTTGCAATCCTAGTCTCTGATAAAATAGACTTTAAACCAACAAAGATCAAAAGAGACAAAGATGGCCATTACATAATGGTAAAGGGATCAATTCAACAAGAAGAGCTAACTATCCTAAATATATATGCACCCAACACAGGAGCACCCAGATTCATAAAGCAAGTCCTGAGTGACCTACAAAGGGACTTAAACTCCCACACAATAATAATGGGAGATTTTAACACTCCACTGTCAACATTAGACAGATCAACGAGACAGAAAGTTAACAAGGATATCCAGGAATTGAACTCAGCTCTACACAAAGTGGACCTAATAGACATCTACAGAACTCTCCACCACAAATCAACAGATTATACATTTTTTTCAGCACCACACCACACCTATTCCAAAATTGACCACATACTTGGAAGTAAAGCTCTCCTCAGCAAATGTAAAAGAACAGAAATTATAACAAACTGTCTCTCAGACCACAGTGCAATCAAACTAGAACTCAGGATTAAGAAACTCACTCAAAACCGCTCAACTACATGGAAACTGAACAACCTGCTCCTGAATGACTATTGGGTACATAATGAAATGAAGGCAGAAATAAAGATGTTCTTTGAAACCAACGAGAACAAACACACAACATACCAGAATCTCTGGGACACATTCAAAGCAGTATGTAGAGGGAAATTTATAGCACTAAATGCCCACAACAGAAAGCAGGAAAGATCCAGAATTGACACCCTAACATCACAATTAAAAGAACTAGAAAAGCAAGAGCAAACACATTCAAAAGCTAGCAGAAGGCTAGAAATAACTAAAATCAGAGCAGAACTGAAGGAAATAGAGACACAAAAAACCCTTCAAAAAATTAATGAATCCAGGAGCTGGTTTTTTGAAAAGATCAACAAAATTGATAGACCGCTAGCAAGACTAATATAGAAGAAAAGAG